>NC_036449.1:16359045-16664478 GCF_002775205.1 Xiphophorus maculatus
TACAAATTACAAAACTTTTTTTTCCCTCTACTACCTGCATAACAACAAATGCCTTATTCAATTGAATGTTGTTTCGGAGATAGTTCCCAGCAGGTGGTTCAAGCTGGGAAGGAAACAAAATGATGCCAAAAAAATAATAATTTCTGTACAGTTATCAGAGTTCCTGGAAGAAGTCATACGTTGCACATAACAGCTTTCTTTTTAGAAATTGTTGTAACAAATCATCAATAATCCCATCGTAAATGTTTTCCTACTGTGTCTTTTCTCAAACAGGAGAGACATTGTTTCATGTTGCGTTTATCTGATTCTATTTTTGCTGAATTTTAGACAATATGTCATGTTTTTCGTGACTTATGTGTCTGAGAAAGGTTATTATTAATTAATAACTATAACTTAATAAAATTAAGTTATACTTTTAACTTAATTTAAATAAATGATACTGAACACTTTCCAAAGTGGTTTTATTTGTCTCAGTCAGTGATGTATGGTAAATATCTGTTTTGCAGTTCTTGCAAAGGCTTTACCTTCCCATGGAGCTGATTTTAATTCATCTTTAATAAATATATTCATATTCATAGCTTTCCAATTGCTTTTTTTCTACACATCCTGCAACAAGCAGTCTTTTTAGTTATATTAGAACCCAAAGCAATGTAACTGTGCGTGTGATAGCACTTGCTGTAAAAATAGGTTTTATGAGCAAAGACAAAATAATTATAGTCTTGACATTTCAGGCGCCTTAAATTTGCTGTTCACACCTACAGTGTTTCTAATTGTGAAGCTCTGTAGCGCCTTTCAGATCATACCTCATTTATCTACAAATGTTGAATGGGCCTGACATAAAATGATGAGTTAAAGTTAACCCCACAAACTGTAAGGGACAATACTGGATTACACAACACAATAATTTCCTGATCCCATATAAACGATTAGTAGTCGTCTCAAGACTTTTAAGGCACTTTTAATGACCTACCACAACTCTTGACATCTTAATTTTAATAATATATTATTTTTTATTGAAGCAACTTTTTATGTTTATTTCAGGGTGTTCCCAATAGGTCGGTTAAAATGACATAAAAAAAAAAGGTTTATTGCATCTTAGAAACTTCATTTTGCATAAAATAAAACTATGTAGTGTTGCCCGAGTAGTAGTGGTTATCGATCTGTACTGTATGTGTCACTGCATGATCTGTTGAGGAAACGCGCTCCGAACCTTTAGCTCGTCCTGTTGGTCATCATATTTCTCAGTTCCTGTGTCAAATTTCCTGTGTCAGATCAGCAACACAGGAAAATCTTGCTGTGCCACTACTTAGTGAAAAACTTGTGCTGATGCTGTTTTTGCTTTGTTTCAAATCACTATTCCACACTCTTTAAAGAAATATTTTTCACTGCTTTAAGTTCATAATAATTACAAGTTTGAGAATACCCTCTGAGGTGGATCAGGGAAGTGATTTTGGTTGTCCGACTTCAAATCCCGATTCGGTGTTAAGACCTGAGGTGTAAAAGACATGACGATCACAGAATAAGTGATGATCTGAAAGTGGGTTTTAAGTATTCTTCACAACACTCTGAAGAGTGATGAAACCCCCCCCCCCAAAAAACAGATTTTTGAGTTTTCAACCAAAGTGTTAGCGTCAATGGCTAGTTCAGCTCAAAATCATCTAATACCACTAACCAGCAAATTTAAAGTCCAACTCCAGTTTATGTTCTAAAACTATTTCTGATAAAATGCTAAATGATCATTTTTATTATTTGTAGATAACATTTTGCCACAGATGGTATAATATATTGTATGACATGTTGTTTTATAAATGACTAAAACATGTCATGATTTTTGTGACTTATGTGTCACAAAAAACATGACACATAAGTGTCATGTTTTTGAGTGGATCAACTCCAGAAGGATTGTTGATTGAAAAAAGGTGTAATTAAAATCTTACAGGGGGGGGAAAGGCTAACCATTGTATTACTCCTTTAATGCTAGATCCTCTTATTACCTTGGCTGTTATCATCTCCCTCAAATGGGAAATAACAGACACAGCATGGAAATGATATCTGATGTAAATGAGCTAATAAATACCAGCTTTGCTTCTGATTGGACGGGCTGAGGCTGTGGCGAGGGAGGTCCAGGGATTCCAGGGACGGCAGGCACTACGGTGACAGGTCTGACAAGCTGACAACAGAGACACAGACACAGATCAGACCAGAGAAAATTAGTCTTCGGCGGGAAAAAGCCTGGTGTTGGCCCCCTCCACCTCACCCCGCAACACAAACACTAACAGCTATGGCAGACTCTCAGAGCTTCCCCCCATATCTCAGCCTCATTAGGTTGGATGGCCTGTTATTTTGCGGAGGCAGCGCCACATGGAGATGCAGGGTGCACGCTAATGAACCTCTGCCTGCCTGAGTGAGAGCATATGGACAGGGAAGATGAGGAGAGGATGGAGAGACACGAGTCAGAAGGCCAGATTCAGGCCTCTTCTCACAGCCGCTGACAGCGAGACAGTGAGGGAGGTGGGGAACACATGAGAGGGGTAGGGAGGAGGAGATGATCGAGGAACAGGGAGCCCCACTGGTGGCTCGTGTTCTCCATCTATTTTAGCCGTTCTTTACTTGTCAGAGGCTCTCCATATCCCAGCAGACAGGGGAGATGGAGGCTTCTCCCTGCTGTGCCTCTATCACAGTGTTTCTCAACCTTTTTTGGGCCAGCGCCTCCCTGTTCATTATCCAGGTCCCTCAATGCCCCCAATCAAAAAAATTTGTAAGTTTCTTTGCACTGAATATTATTTTATTAATAATATTACTATCACTATTGTTGATGTTTTAATTTTTATGGTTGTTTCTGTATTTATCATCAAAAATAATTTCCCAGAGAACAAAAAGGCCATGTGAATAGAAATTATTTTTACAGGCGTCTACGAAAAATGTAATGAATGAACATTCAGGTTAAAATCGGTAGGTCTATCAGCAGCCAATCAGAGTGGAAAGAAAGTATTCTTGTTCTGTGCCATTTTCTGATGTTAGTTGTTAAATCTTTCACAAATTGACCAAAATGATAAAAGATGTACAACAATACCAGTTAAACAAAATTTAATGCTACACAGCACCGTTTTAGCAAGTTTCTCAAAGTCTAAACTGGTATTGTTGTGCATATAAGGTGTAAAGTTTACCTTCGAGCAAACGCCCCCCAAAGGAATCCCAGCGCTTTTGTAAAAAATTTCCACCAGCGCCCCCTGCCGTCCTTTGAATGCAGACAATCGCGGCAGCAATGCAAAATACGACAGACATCCACGTGAGGGAGTTGCACTATACGGACCACACCTGAGGTTTGTATTACTGAGACAATCAAAAGAACATTTTTGTACAGCCTTTCAATTGTGCCAGAGATAAAAACCTGGTTGTTTAATTCTACAAGGACAGAGCTCTGTAAGGCGTCCTGGCCTCCAGCCTGAAAGAGCTTAGCTAAATCCTGTTTCTTTCCAGCACTGACAGACTGTTTTACTTGTAAGTTCATTATTTCCCTCAACCGCTCGTTCTCTGAGGTGACTGCCAAATCACGATAATCTCTCAGAGTTCCTTTGTACAATACAATGTGTTTTATGCGTTTTTGCGTACATTTCAGGCGAGATAATTTTGCACTTAAGTGCAAAAATGTGTATCCAGGTCAATTTTAAAACAAAAATATGCTTCAAGTAATTTAATTTGCATTTAAAAAGAGAAGCTAGCATGTCAGCAAAACTCACTGTTTGCCAAACATAGGACTCTTCAGTTTGGTGCTGACCAGCAACTAGCCAATTCCTCAAGTTAAAAGCTGGTTGATTCCAGTTACAAGTCGATTGAATCTCTATAGAGTACCTTTATGTGTTAAAGCGATTGAATTCTGTGTTTGTACAGGACAAAATACAGAAAACCCAAAAGATCTGATGCAACACAAAATATAATTTCTGGAATACTCAATTTGTGCAAATTATTTTTGACAGAGCACTCACTGGGATTGTAGTTGGGATATGTACACTTGAGCTTGTAATCGATGCAGGTATTGCAACTGGCATGGTCTGGCCATTAGGCAACTGTAAGAGCACAGGGAAGGTACCAGTCACTGGGCTAAAAGAGAAAAGAAACCACAATTAAGTAAAATGCAAAACAACAATCAATGCATAAACAGAATGTCTTGAATGAATAAACTGATTCATTTTAATTCAGGTTTTGCAGAGTTATTGTCAACAGTCAGTGCTTTACCTGCTGTAAACAGTGGCCCAAGTCTTACTGGAAAATAAGAAAGTAATTGTGATTGGTGCTAATAACTGGTAATAGCAGGGTAAGTACCAATCTTACACGGTTATTTGATTTGCATAAGTCAACTATTCAAACTGAGGATCCATGCTTGTTGTCAATTAAACTCCTGCTTAGCTAAACAAAGCAGGTTAAGTGACATGACAGAGAAACTGAGTCACCTGATGATTTAAAATGCAAGTTTCAAATTTAACACTTTTTGTTTAAAGACCGGAAACTTTAAAGTAGATAACCATCCACAGTGTTCATAAAAACAGCATTAACATTAGCTTTTTGGGCCTGAAAATGTTTAAAGATATTCATTTTAAACATGTCCGCTTCAGATCCAAATCATTTTATCCACTCTTTGGTAAAAAGTATTTCTTTAAACTACGGTAACTCTGGTCACAAGCTACTGAATGGAAAATACTGACTGCTGACAACTCCACACAACTTGACTTGGAAAAAAAAAAGTCAAAACTATCCCTACAAGACAGAGTCAGTATACAATTATGACATATTTAGATGACGGAGATAAGATAAAGGAACCAAAAAAACAAAAGATAAGTTTCTAAACCTCTACTCTAAAATGCAAATATCACAGACCATACAGGAACAACTCGACAAAAAAAAGACTACACGAGACCTGATAATAATGATCGGTGTTGCCCAGATACAGTGTTATTTCCTCAGGGCAGATACAGAAAAAAAAATCAACTGAGTTTGTCAAACTCTTCTGATATTCATTGCAATCATAAATACTTGTTCCAGAAAATACATTTCTTCTTAACAACTCTACTGAATTCAAAGGTTTCCTACTTCCTATACTCAAGTACCACTATATTCTTAGAACAAGCTAAAGGAATGCATAGATTAGCAAAAATGTATATACTTTGCTTCACACACACAGAAGAACAATCATGAATTCTAACCAAAATGCATCAAAACTTGTGTTCAAATCCAGTATCAAAAACATACAAACATGCTACAAATGCATCTTTTTATTTTAAGTTGAATGTCCCTCTGCTAGTTGCCCTTTGAAAACACATTTCTTACCGCCATCAACAAACTTCTGGAATAATTCTGGTTGGATATCTCTCCACTCGTCCTTACAGAATCAGTGTTTGCTTAAAATTATTTCCTTCCTGCGCAATATGTCAAGGTAGCACTTTCAAGATCAGGCTTCAGCGTTGTAGCAGCTGTCAAGCATAGTGCTGGCAGTATGATGCTGAGTTGCTGTTTGCTGCCTGTGCTAATGGTGATTTGCACAAAGTGGTTTCATATACACAGTTTATGACCTTCATGAAAGTATTAAAATTTCTGAATAAAACACTGGGTTTCAGTCCAAACTCAGTTGATTTATTCAACTCTGTCTGAGAGCAAATTTGTAATAAAAAAATCTAACGTTTAACCATCATGACTCCCAGTCAGTCAAACAGCCAAAGATTATGGGCACTCGGTTGAAAAATGCTTCCTAATAGTGAAGATTAAATACAAAAACCCAATCTCTTACTTCACTTCTCACTCAAAAAAATAAACACAGTATCTGAACAACACCGATATCATTTTTGTTTTATTGATGCAACATAATTTCTTTGCAGCTAAACAAAAAAATTTCAGAATGCAAATGAATTTAAAAAAAACAACAAAAGAACAAGCGCATGCTGCATAAAATGCAAGCTCACCACAATATACTGCACAAGTGATTTGGTAGAAACTAAGATGTTTTTAAAATGGACGCATTTTGTTACTTACACTATAGGCCTATTAGTGGAGGGGACTTGGGTAATAACAGAGCTAGATGTTGGCGATGGGAGAGCTGGCTGTATTACAACACTAGCCTCTGTGGTTGCTAGAAGTACATTGGGAACTTGGAGGGATGCAGGGTGGACTATAGTGGATGTTGGCAGTGAGGCTGGCTGCAAAGATAAGTCCTGAAAACACCATACAAGACCATAGCTGCAAGAATGCGTCATCAACACCAGATCAGTTAATTGAACACCTCTAACATGATGGAGTCACTCATTTATCAGGAGAAGAAGTAAATCTTCATTGGCCCGATAACTATTGTGCGAATGCACAATGTTGCCCCGACAGTTATCATTACACAAGTACTGTATTTCAAGCAGCTCATTGCAATAAATCCACAAACTATACAGCAGATAAATTGATAAGACAATCAAGAGAAAATCACAAGCCACAAGTCAACCAGGTGTAGTTTTTTAAGCTTTACCTTATCATCACTTGTAGTGGATTCAGGATGAGGCAGCGGGCTGTCTCTATGTGCGTCTATAACTGTGGGTTCCTCAATTTTGTTGCGTATAATTGGTGTAGCAAGAGGTGACAAATCCAGGGGTAGCTGCAAAACAATGACCAAAAACAGAACAAGGATTATCAGGAAAAAAGTTCAAAATAGACCCAAAAGTAGGATGATCTGGAAGCAAGTTTAACACCTTTTTGATGTCATCTTCAGTCGATTTTTTGAAGTCATGATCGAACGGACTTGCAAGTTCGTTAAAGAGACCAACTTCCTCGCAATTCTTTAAAAAGCGGGTGGGTGTAGGAGTTTGGTCTGAAATTGACATTACTGTAAGTAAACTGGCTTGGTGATAAAATACTTGTCATTTAAATAGCCCACCTGAAATTAGTAGTGAACTCACCTGCAATGATAAGATTGTCATTTCTTGCTGGGCCAAACTTCAGTGTCATCTCATGTTTGTGTTTGTGGACAGCCAAATGGTCTTCATTAGTGAATCTCTATGTAAGGTATAAATAAAAATGAAAAACAAAAACAAAACATCATAATAAAGATGCTGTATCTTGTGGCAAAAAAACAATCATCTTTATATTTGGTTACTTTTTATGGTAACACTTTATATTATATATATATACATATATATATATATATATATATATATGAATGAGGATACATAATAAGGATCATATACATAGGTATATAAAGTCTATGTTATTTATTTTTAATGACTGAAAACTGCAAGGATTTACCTGTCCACACCCAGGAGCAGTGCACTGGAAGGGTTTATCATCACTCATATTAAGGAGTTCCTTTTACTTCCACCTATAATTAAACAAAAAACTATTTTAAATATGGGAGCGATTTTCAATGGTTAATACATGTAGCCGTGAAACAACCTTACTGGTGTAGTCAAAATTTTGCCAAAGATCAGAGTTAATACTAATATGGAAATAAATGCAGCATTGATTGTAAATGTGAACGCTCTGGGCAAATCTGAACAAAGCCTTATCGATAAGGGGCGGCTGCGGTGGTTGCTTACAAGTCCATGCTCTCATAGAAAACGTAAAGATAATTTTATTCAAACACAACAGTTAGTTTGTCCTATCGGGTGTCCCATATCTGACCTGTAAATAATCACCCTGCGCTCACAGAACAGCTGTAAGGATGCTACAGAGGTTCATCTGGTTCCAGTCGCTTCCATGAAGCAGCCTTAGTCCTGCATTGACACACAGCCGTCGCCATATTAGAAGCTAACTGTCACTGTAAACATATGAGACGTGAGCGTCTAGTTTAGCTCTGGTTTTATTGCACCAAACACGAGTAGCCCACGGTCACTCCGATGCTGTATTTTAACACAGTTGAGAACACATCCGTTATCAGTTTATGTGGTCACTTACCCCCTCTGCCACAACCCTCGATTTCTAAAATCCCACGGCTTGTCCAAAGTATCGCGAGAGCAAGTCGAAGTCTTCCGTAAACCTTACACTCATACAAGGTCGGCTCTCATTGAAGAGACTAGAAGGTACTAGATAATATTGTGAAGGAATGATTAATAAAACATCTTAAAATGTAAGAAAAGCCTGTTCAACTTGTATTATATTGATTAATTACACACAAAGTGCTACAATTTATACGTTTATTTCAGTTTAATTTGAGGGTTAATAAATTGCAAGCAATTAAAACCCCAAAACGGTTGCATAAGAATATCAATAAATTTTTAATACATTAGAGCTGCTCTATTATCATGTTATTATAGAGCAGTTCTGCTGGACATTATTTCTTACTTCAGTGTCCAGCAGACTGCCACTGGCAGAAGTAACAAAAGGCCTTTGCCAAATAAACTAACAGATTGCTGCAAGCATATCAATGGAAAATCGAGTGAAAGGAAAAAGTGCCGAAGAAGATACACAAACAAGAGGTACTGTCAAAGCCTTAGAGGATTGTGATGAAAATGCCATTGGGGAGATTCACAAAGTGGGAGTCATTTCTTGAAGAACCACCACATGGACATACCCAGAACAACTCACATTTGTTGCATTAAATCTCTCCTAAAGGTAAAACGATAGAATAACCTTACCTGGTCGAAGGAAAAGAGATGAGAGTTAAAAATCCAAGCAGTATGGGCAAAACTGTGATGTTTTAACAGTCAGTGACGATTAAGGGAGGCATATTTTGGTGTTGGTCCACCAGGCTTAGTCAAATCCAGAAGCAGCGCAATCATTCTCCAGGTTTTTGCTTCACATTGCTCACAAGCTATAGACTTCATTTTAAAGCAGGCCTTGCATTGCAGTCAGAACTAGTACATGATTCAACAACCATATAACTGTCCAATTAGCCAGCAAACTGGCTTGGTATAAACCCCAAATAATTTAAAAAAGAAAAATGACACCTGACCCAACAATGCAGATGGGTTGAAGGCTGCAAATAGAGGAACCTGGGCTTGGCATAGTAACAATGCCAAAGTGATCACCCAATGCTGCAATTTAAGCTAAAAAAAAAGTATTAGTACACCCATATGCTGTAATATACAGCAGAGAAGCTGGAATTTTTTCACCTCCCATTTAGCTGTATGGCAGAATAATCAAAAACAGAAATGTTTGTGTAGGAATCTGTAGGGGGTTCTAAACTACTCAAATACATTTTAACATTTACTTTGATGTTTGAAATGAAGTGCAACATACACTGAAACTAAAGCAGTTGTGTGCAATAGAGCTCAAAATTTAGTCTCTGAGCTGCCCATGAAGTGTTTCCTAAGAACTGGATGAAAGTTTCACTGTTTAAAGTAATTTTTTTTCTAATTAGCCAGTGAAAAGCTAATCAGTCAAGCTCTATGACTATTTTGTAGCTTTTGAAACATTGTGGTGGCAAAGGAAAAGGAAACATTTAACTCAATTAAATCATCTAAGTTTATTCAGTGCCATATACAAAAGCAAGTTGCCACTTGCTGTCTAATTACAGTATTAACTGCAGCTGAATGTCAAAGTAATTAAGGTGGACCCCAAAACGCTAGGTGAAAACGAGACTGATTTAGATCTAAGCAAGTTCTTCACTGAAAAAGATGACATTTACAAAAGCTAAACGCTTCCCATTTGAACAGTGTGATGTTCCAGACAAAAGTAACTGCCATTACTAAATAGTCAAATCCATGTATTTTAATTGTGTAAGATCTTACATTTGTACAATACATGTTTTGCTTATTTGGACAGTGTCTGAAAGACTTGAAAAATGTACATTTCCATGACACCAACACAGAACAATTTTGGTAGCCACAATAAAATATGTAGTCACATCTGTGGAAAGAAACTGTTGCAGGGGGATGATTTTACATAGCAAACAGAATAAGGAAAGCGACCATCAAACAGAAGAGTCCCATAGCTTCAGACAGGGCAAAACCCAGGATGGCATAGGAGAATAGCTGCTGCTTCAGAGATGGGTTCCTATAAACGACAAGTCACCAGTAAATCAAGACATTAAAAACACTAGTGTGCAAACTGTTGTTACATATTTTTTGCTAAAATTAAAAACAAACCTGGCATAGCCAATAATGAGACTACCAAACACAGTCCCAATTCCAGCACCAGATCCAGCAACTCCAACTGTGGCAGCTCCTGCTCCAATAAACTTGGCAGCAGTGTCAATATCCCGGCTGATGGCGCTGGTCTGGAAGCCTCTCAGAGAGACCTGGGTGAGGGGATTCTGTGGCATCACAGCAACCGTGCTCTGCGGCGGGAAAGGTCTAAATGTCAGAATCTTTAAGGTTTAAGTGCAATAAAAGATTAACAATGACAAAGTCAAATATGAAAAACCACGAAAGAACCAGTTGTGGCCTAAAGTTAGGACACATGCATCAAAATTTCAATATGAAATTTTACTAGAGTAAAAAAGAAAATAGCATTTTCCATCAACTTCATTAGGTCACACAATTACTCAACTCGTTTTAATTACAATGCAGAGAAAATATTGTCAAACACTAAAATTATATTTAAAAACGTAAACAGCTGATGAAAAGCTTAGAATCCTGACCTCTGTTTTGGCCTCAGGCCTGGACAGTACAGAGGCAGACAGGGGTCTGTAAAGAGCCCGGGAACCAGCACGCACCTGCAAAAACAGAACATGAAAACGTTTTTTTTTTTAAGTTACATTTAATTTATTTTAATAGCAGAAATCCTGTCCTTGTCATCACATACAAGTGGATATGAAAGGCACCTTGAATGCCAGTGTTTGAATGCCAACTAACAACTGTGGCATTCAAACAGTCTCCCAATGTTGTTTACACTAACAAGTTTATTTCGTTTTGTTAAATCGTAGATCAGCAATTAAAATGTCCTCAGTTTCCATTACTGTAGAATTTGTTAGATATTATTGCAGAGTACATAGATTAGCTTATTAAAAGATTTGTATCCAGTAACATGACCTTGGAGATAGGAAAGCATCTGGGCTACAAACACCTGACAGTATGGTCAGATAAGCTATGAACATGTAAACTAATCACTTTGAATGTAAATGCTTTTAATTCTTGCAGCACGGTTAGCTACGTTGGGCTAACAATGAGTTTAAATGACCTTACAAAAAACATTCATTAATGATGTCTGCTAAGAGTAAGAGCAATTGTAGTACAACATTTTAACTTAAGAGCCCTAAAACACAGCTCATGCAAACGTTAATGTACTGCTTTCTGTGAGAGAGCCTGGGCTAGGTTTAGCATTAGCTCCTGACTAACCCTGCAGGCCTAGTCGGTGGATACCCTTGGCATCAGGCTAGTCAAGTTCAATCGGAGGCCTACATCTTAAACCGTAACTCTAACGAAACAGTTCGGATAGGAGATTTTTAACTCACCACAGCCGGCGTGGACACAAACTTTGCACAGGCATACATCTTGTACTTTAGGTAGTTTTAACCGGTTTGGTCAAATCTGGTAGAAGCCCGGGTCTCTCTGAAGAAGGAAGAGCGGAGAGAAGTAAGGTCAAACGGCTGTAAAAATGCCCAACTTACAAAATAAAGACATTTGAATGTGTATTCACATCCATCCTGCATGCTGCTCACACTTGTATAGAGCAAAGTGAAGCTAAGCGAGAGGATGAATATAGATTTATGAAGATTCGCTTCTCATTCAAACTGCCATTACAGACTTACCGACTGCAGAGGTCGAACCACAGTGGAGGAGAGAGAGCGCCTGCGCGTCGTGATGTGCAAGAGTCCCGGATGTGAGTGGAAGGTCACGTCACGAAAACTTTATTGAAAATTAACACAAGACAAAGCAACATAGTCACGCAAGTGGAAGATGTTTAAAGTGCAAAAAATTTCCAAAGATGAGTGGCCGTTTTTGTTCATATGAACGCGAATGTTCACATGAACATTCATCTTTGGCCATTTTTGTTCTTTAAACATCTTCCACTTGGGTTTGGAAGGTTGGACGGTAGGCTGGATGGATGGAGGGTTGGAATTAGAGTTTGAAGAAGGTTTGAAATTAGGGTTGGAAGATCGATTGAAAGAATGGTTGGAAGGAGGGGTGGAATTAAGCCGAGAGGTTTGGAAAGTCGTTGGGAAGGTTTGTGAACCCTTAAAGCTACAATGCAAAGTTTTTAGCTGAATTTTTCAGAAATTATAGAACGTTCCATTCATTTCAATGCTTAATATTTCCTAAGCCTAGGAGATATCAATAACAATATACATAGCCGTAATGTCCTGAAACAGTAAAAGTTGAATGGTTGAAATAGCACAAAGTATGTGCTATTTCAGAAATAGTTAACTGGGGAAATGTGTACGCAAAAAGGGGAGGAATGCCTACAGCATCCACACTAATAACTGTTACAACCTAAAAATAAATTTTGTTTCAACATCCATTCATAACAAGATACATTTTGTCAGTTACATCTTCGGCCTTGTTATTCCTGTCAAGCTGCTTTTATTTTTAACAGTAAAACAGGAAACTGTCCCTTCAAAACATAAGCATCAAACCTCAAACAGGAAGTTAATTATAGTTAAAATAAAAAAAGGCAACATTTAAAAAAGAAACGCAAGCAAATAAAGAAATTAACTCAGTGTTATTTACAACCACTTTTCACCTTTGCTTGATTAAAAATAGTTTGACAGTGCTATTCTGAATTTAGCTCAGTTTTTGTGTACTCTACCCAGTGGAAATGCTTTTCTTTATCAGGAACATGAATGCTACAGACCCTGAAAGACATATGACAGAGCAATACTGAAAAAAACACTGTCAGAGGCAGCAATAAATTTCTGAAGAAATCTTTCTCTCGTTTTCTGTTTATTTCACAACCGTAAACTTAATTCCCACCCTCATCTATGGTCATGAGCTTTGAAGAACGAGATCGCGGATACAAGCGGCCGAAATGGGTTTTCTCCGTAGGGTGGCTGGGCTCTCCCTTAGAGATAGGGTGAGAAGCTCAGTCATCCGGGAGGGACTCAGAGTAGAGCCGCTGCTCCTTCACATCGAGAGGAGCCAGTTGAGGTGGCTCGGGAATCTAGTCAGGATGCCTCCTGGACGCCTCCCTGGTGAGGTGTTCCGGGCACGTCCCACCGGGAGGAGGCCCCGGGGAAGACCCAGGACACGCTGGAGGGACTATGTCTCTCGGCTGGCCTGGGAACGCCTCGGGATTCCCCCGGAAGAGCTAGAAGAAGTGGCCGGGGAGAGGGAAGTCTGGGCCTCCCTTCTGAAGCTGCTATCCCCGCGACCCGACCCCGGATAAGCGGAAGAAGATGGATGGATGGATGGATGGATGGATGGATGGATGGATGGATGGATGGATGGATGGATGGATGGAACTTAATGCTGGTTTCTCGTCTTAGCTGAATCTGTGGCAACTCTCATCAGCATCTGAAGAATCAAATGTAGGCATCTTGCACTAATATGTTTGCATATTTCAGTCATGTGTCAGGTGCTTGTTGTTTCCTAAGACAAGACCTTTTTGACATTCATGTGCTTTAGATATATTTCTTTTATCTACCATGTTTTACACTGGTCCAATTTAATTATTTTCTAGAGACATTCTGCAAGCCATGCAGGATTCTGAGTCTCAGAATTTAGTTTTTTTTTCTTTTGAAAGAAAAAAAAAGCAACCTGTTTTTAACTATCACCTGTTTAATTTAGCGCTGTGTCCGGAGTGGCTGATGGCTCAGGGTGATATCTTTGTGACTTGCAGGTTGATGGTGGAGCTGCAGGCTACCAGCAGTAGGCAGATTTATAATCGTGATGAATGACTCTGCAGCAGCTGGTCTGTGATGGAAAGGTAATGAGCAAAGGGAGCCTGCCTCTGCTGCACACTAGGCTTAAAGGGAGGAGAGTCCCAGTGGCTCCTCAGGTATGATCTTTTCAGTTTCACAATGAACATAAAGCCACAGATTCCTAACCTCTTAGGCAGTGAGGAGAATCACCTGGTGCATCACACAGTATGAACCAAGCACTGAAGAAGACAGTGACAGATCTTATTCATTAGTTTAGCAAACAACAGCTGAATACTATTCTACTTTATTTTTGTTTTTCCTCTGTTCTGGCTCTCTCCATTTTATTCTACTTTGTCATTGGTCTAACATGATTTCAAGCATGTTTATTTAGTAAAGTTTACACACCAGAATGAATCGTAATAATACGGTACATGGCCTTCAGTGATGATTTTTTGTAGTCTTATGTGAGAAAGTAGTTTATTTTACAGGATATGCTGATTTTTAACAGTAAACAAAGCTTGAATAACCAAAGATGCTGGTTTAGATGCATAGGTTAGCATATTGCTCCCAAAGAACCTTTAAACACAGGAGCATTTTTAAAAAGTTGGGATATCAGCAAAAAGGTCAAAAGTGTCACTTCAAAAAGTGAAGCTATTAGATATAGCCATTACCTTCATTGCTGTTATTTTAATAATTATGGCTAATAAAAAATCTGTTAGATTTTAAAATTCTACACTTTCCACTCTTCCTCTGATCTCTAGGGCCTTGACACAAGATGCAAAACTGGTTTTCCTTTTGAAGAGAGGACTTTGGACCATTAAGGAACAGTCCAATTCCTTTTCTCTTCAGTCCAGCTAAAACACTTCTGAGACAGTCTCTGGTTCAGTCATACTGACTGCCTTATGCATCTCCCCAAAAATATTGAAATGAGATTTGCTTCACAACCCACTCAATGCTGCAGTTATCCCTGTTTCATGTGCACGTTTTTCTATGACATTTTTTTCCACTTAATTTTCCAGTGAATCTATTTAGGTTTTTAACTTTTTGAATCAGATTACTAAAATAAATTCGCTTTTTAAAGCTTTTCTAATTTATTGAGAAACTTAAAACTTTAAATTGTCATTGCATTGCTCTTAGATTTGCTCCAAAAATTCCTGAAGTTCAAATGTAAAAGATATATCAATTATTTTACATTTAAAATTGCAATTTTGTACATGATTTTGTAACTGAATTTTATAGTGGTGTTTTAAATATGTGTCTTTTTATTAAGATGTGTAAAAAAAACAAAAAAACAAACAAATAAAAAAACATTGAAATTAAATATTGAAAAGTTTCATTATTCATCAATTGCATATCCTTAGCCATGCAAATTGCATACTTCTATGGAGATAAAGAATGAGGAAAAAAACACAGTTGCAAGTCCTTGTAAATTATAATCTCATCTAATAAAGGTTTATGTACTTTATGTATTTTTTCATCAGTACAATCTTACATTTTTTCCGTATTTGTCAACGATTAATAAACTTTAGCAACAGTGTTAGGACTAAAAAAAGTATTGTTGTTCTACTAAAGACCCAGAAGAGGGCGCAATGGTGTCTGATGTGTTCATTGCCTTTGTTACTGGGGTTATAGTAACTCCAAACATGATTTTATTCCTTTAAAATGTTTCCAGCAGGTGAGAAAACAGAATATTTGTATTATTGATCTCAGTATTAACATAAGGATGTAAAAAGTTTTATCCTCTCCTTTCAGAATTTGGTTCTATACTAAAATCTACAATACTGTTTGATTTATTTTTTTGTGTGTGGTGCGAGAGGATTTTCAAAGCAAAACTACCATGAAATATATTCAATGTTTTTCATTTCTAGTAATGCAAGATGTAAAACCAAAGAGTGAACACTAGGCCAGAGTGTAATGCAGCATCTTATAGGTCACATCTAACCACATGGTAAAACATGAACATCTACACTGCATTAATTGCAAGACAGCACATATCAAAGTGGCCATTAACTACCTGAGGTCAATGTCATACTATCTAATTAACCGGCCAGCGGCTGTGTGGTCCCTACATGGCTGTGGAAGGTGGAGAGTGCAGCCCATCCCACTACACCACGCCACCCTTTACCCGCCTTTTACTTCCCCCACTTTAGCCGGCATGCACGCACTCGCTGTCTGAGTTCTTGCATAGACCGCTGTGAGACATTCCATTTGCATGCCCGCCCCATCAAGCTGGATGCACTCAGACTGGTAATAAAAGGCATTGACCTCCTTAACCTTTATGAATTACAATTTGTGCCTGCAGCACGTCCTGTCAGAGGCCTCAGAAAAGCAGGCACCTCAGTCGGAGAGTGTGCGTGTTGTTTTGCAGTTGTTAAGGAGAGGGGAAAAGGTTTTTACAGCTCCTCGTCGGAGCTTCTGACAAGCAGCTAGGAGGCGGCCTGACAGCACAAGCAGGGTAGGGAGGGACTGCGATGCTGCTGATGGCTCCGTGTTAATCTCCATGGCTGGATGCTGCTCAGAGCTGAGCAGGTTTCTTTCTTTGTCAAGAGCAAGGGCTGCAGTTTAGCTCTCTGTCTTCGCCATCCATCGCCATTCAAGCTTTTCTGTGGGAGCACTTGTTGATTTAGGCTGGAAAATTACTTCTTAGGCTTTGATTTATTATCTCTGATTATTTGACAATTAATGCTTTTTTTGTGTGAAAAAGCAAAACTACCATGAAGCAGACCTTTTCCGCTTGTTAAAGGCATCAAAACTAAGAACTCTCACTACTTTTGACAATTTGCTTCTGCACTGAAGTAGGTGTAAACTCCAAGATAAATACATGTGGTTTGGTGATTTAAGTGGAATGTCCTCTATTCTTTTCCATTTTGAAGAGAATCTTAAAGCAGTGGGCCAGTGAATTCATGGATCACAAATGAAAACTGACTTGGAGTAACAGTAATTCTGGCACCAGTGATTTAGATAAAAATGAAAATTTCTTAACATTTTGTCCAATGAATACATTGACTCATAATGATGGATTTTTCAAAAATTTTCAGATTATGATAAAATGATGGCTTTTCTCAATATTCAAAACATGTAGCCACATTTGAAATCATTCTAAAAATATTAATAGTGAATGTCTTGTACTGGGCTGCACAGTTTTCTATTTATGTTAATATGATAAGTGACATCATGGTACTTTTACACACTTTCCATTATTCTGTGAGAATCCCCCACAGGCTTATGCCTCATGACAACTGTAATAACCTGACCTAGACTCCAACAAGCAAATCATTCTTGGAGAAGCTCGATTGTGTTTTAGATTGTTTTTTAAGCCATCCATAGTTGATCTATTGTCTTGCAAACTGAAACTTAAGAGTGACTGCAGCTTGAGATACACCATAATTCTCATCTGCAACATTGTACACACCATACAGTGTCTGTCTATCAAATCCGTTCTCCATATGCGGTCCTTAACAACCTTCTGTCTGCTAAAACAAACATGCGTACCGTACGTATGCAGGGCATCTGAAAAAAAAAAACAGACAACAGCACAGTGTAGCCACGGACCACAGCGTGAGGTCAAGCAGACTCCTCTGACTGTTTTTCATCTCGCTGTCATGAGTTTTGGGAGGCTTTCGCTAAAGTTTCATAAGCCATTTGATTGTAAATTTTAGTGACCTTAAAGTCACTGGAGAAAGCAGAGATCCGTAAACCAATCATCGCTCGGCTGCCCCTGTCAGCCACGCTCCTGTTCACACGAGGACTGACTGAATTTCCTGATGTTGAACAAAGAGAGGAGACAGGATTAAAGCTCAGTTCATGCTTATATTTGTGAGAACATCGTGCCAGTATGAAACTTTATTTAAGATCCAGCTCATATTGGAGGAATAATGCCTCTGCTAAGGAAATATTCAATAAAAATCTGTCTTTTCCCTTGAATACTCACAGGGCATCCAGTAAAAAAAAAAAAAAAGACAGGATAAAGACAAATCATTCTGCAGGATTCAACGTTCTCTAACCACTTCCAGCTACTCTGCTCAGCAGCAGCACAAACATCAGTGTTATTATGGATCTGCTGCAAAATTAATTTGAGGAATGTTAATGTTTTTTTAAATCTTTCTGACATAAAGAATGTCTGGAGATTTTTTTTAAATGACTTGTAACTGTATCTATATAGTAGTTGAATGGCTTCTATGACCAGCTGGTTGAAGGATGTCTCCTGTGATGACCCACGCAGGTTAATAACAAACTTCGGGGGTCTAGATAAATTGTGTGGATTTGGTTGAACCTCCACCTGTTCTCCAGTTCGCTCAGGAACAGAGGCTGCATGTGTTAACATGGTTTATGCTCATCACTGCAGTGATTATTAACTGTGTCACCTGGAAGAAATGGCACAGTCAAAATTTTTAGCATAGATGAACATGAAATGAAGTGAAAATGGTCATTTGGTGAAAAAGTATTGCTGTTTGCTATACTTAAATGGTTCACTGATTTTTCTGGTTATTATTTCTTGTTTCAAGCTTATAACGGGTAACATGAGTGAACAAATTTCCACATGGTTACTTGAGATATCTTTAGCCACCAGAAATCTCAGCCATCTTACTGTGCGGGGAGGGGATACACATTTCTTTATGCTCTTTTGAGAAAATTCAGATAAATCCAACACTATTCTACAGGAACCAGGAAAAAACATTAACAGTGACTATGAGGACCAACTTTACTAATCGAAGCTCATCCACCACAGGTGATGAGTCGACAGCTGTTATGACACATGTAAAATAAATGTTCTCCAAATCATTTTCTTGTAGTAAAACAATGTCTATATTTTCCTTATCCCACGAAAGTCCATGCTTGACTTGCTTCCATTTCAAGGTTCCAAAATTCATTTAACGTAATGATGCAAAAAGGTGTCAATAACACTCGATGCACATCCAATTTTTTACATGGTAAAAAAATTGTTTGCCTTTGTCCCATCTCATTACACCTGAGCACCAATGCACCTGAATTAAACTGGAGTGGAGACAGTGGCAGGTAGCATTTTTACTTCCTATCGTGCTGACAAGTTACAGTAATGCAAATAACATAAAGTGGCTCCAACAGTGACTTATTAAGACCTTACAGTGCCTTGTAATTAGCCACATAGCTTATTAAAAAAAGCTCTTAAACTCAAAATCTGTGTACTGGTCATTATCAAAATTACCCAAACAATAGTAGATTTAAGGATTATTACTCATAAGCTGATCTTTACCAGCGTGCTCACTCAACAATCATATGGAGTACTGTTGATTTTTATGGGGTGCATGTGGCTGTATTTTACTGTGCTTAATTAAAGCTCTTTAAACTAGGATTAACGTTTCGGAGCAATAATCCATTATATAAAGCCTTCTCTGAAATATGCATCCACCATTCAGTTGCTGTATACTGGAGTTGCAATACTAGGGTGTCAGAATCGCTGCTGTCACAATAGCATTTAGTGAAAGAGAGCCCTTCCTGCTTTTAATGACCTGACCTACATCCCAGTTCAGAGAGCTAATAAAGGCAGTCTGGCATAGGTCCTGGAGCTGCACAGTGTCACTCACAGATGCTCAACTCAGCAAGATCCGGAATGCTCAATTAGTTTCTTTTATAGGTCCATTAATATGCATTAACTCTCTTTCCAGTGTGCAGGCAGAGACAAATACAAGGTGCTGGCAACATGTCAGGTAGGTAGGAGAAGTTTTTCACACCATTAAGAAAATAATATCACATTTTGAACCCCTTTCACATTTTGTCACGTTAGAGCTACAAACGTCAGTAGAATTAATTAGTGTTTTATGTTTCCAACAGAATTAACTTTAAAATGTTGAGTGGAAAAAAAGGGAAGTATGGCTTTCTGTAGAGCTCCCTGAAACAATATTTCGTGCAACCACTACTGCAGACGGAAAATCTAACCAGCTTCTGTTTGCCTGCTATGATGCATACCCACAGCGTGATGCTGCCATCACTATTTGTCAATATGGGGGTGGTGATGTCAAATACATTTTTTTGCTGTAGTGTTTTACCTGTAGGTGTTTGCTGTTTCTCCTAAGTGATTGTGAAAAACTACTTTATATAGCTCTCTTTAAACAGTGGCCTTCTTTTATTTGTCACTCATCCATAAAGGCCAGGTTTGTAGAGATAGTAGTTGGTTGTCCTCTCAACAGATTCAACAGATCCATGCCACCTGAGCCAGGAATCTTTGCAGCTCCTCCAGATTTGCAATGGACAAAGGTGAACCCCCAGTATTCAGGGAGGTCTGGACTACAATTGCTTGCGAATAGCTAAGACCTGTGAGTACCTGAGATCCCCTCAAAAAACATAACTGCCTACATTAACAGCTCAGCTACCAAATCTACCTTAATATTCTTTAATACACACAGTGGAAACTATCTCTGCATTACTGCAAAAGCTAATATCCCGGGCCTTTCTAATCTCTTCAGATTATTGAAGGTACAGACAATCATTGCCAGGAAAAATGAATAGCGCTCCTCAATTGGCTGCTTTGCAAATGCCAGCCAAAGCAGCCAATGCATGCAAAGTACCATTGTGCCAATGTATTTCAGCTGCCTAAGTTACATTTTCTTTCAAGTATGTAATAGCCTGTCAAACATTTACAAGTTAGGCTCCAGGGAAAAATCCACAAATTTAAGTGAATTATTGGAATTATGTTCCACAGAAAAATCTGCGAATACTAAACCAAGAAGAGGGAGTCCAATATGCCTTGTTGCATCCCTGATTAATGTTCTCCTTGCCCAGAGCAGCCAGGTTGATGGCCATGTCTTGGCTGGCCTGCTGTAAGGATTTGCAATATGAGAACACCAGGGATATATGATGTCAATGATGGTGATCAAGGAACAAACGACATGGAAAAAAAAACACCCTCAGATCTCTGTATTTGAAGTCTCTCTGTGTTGTAGCTCTTGGTCTTTGAGCAGCTCTTGTACAATCCGCAACCATTCCTCCCACACAATAAACTGATCTGGCCCACAGCACACTTGAATCAATCATGGCACTTTATTATCCTGTCACTACTCTGTTTCCTGCATGTGTATTTACCCCGTCCATGGCCCTGCAATTGTGGCTGTTCAGTGTACATTAAGGCGGACATAATTGAGATTGTGGGAGGCCCATAGTACAGGGCTCAACCTCTTGTCGTTAATCTGTCATATTGTCACGAGTCACGGTGGTGGTGACCTATGAGAGGCTCCATTTTGGAAGTTTAGCTGAAGGCGCTTTCATGACAGAGGGGTATCACCTATTTTAAGTTTTATTAGTTTGCCACCTACAGAGACCCCCAACAAAGTGTGATCTATTGGCCCACCTCTGGCTTTAATTTTCTGATCTTATCTTAGTTTATGTTCAGATGGGACTCTATTAATCCTCATCTCCTCTACATTTAGTAAAGGTTTTGATGAATCAGTTTAATAAAGATCTGACTTATTTCAAGGTGTTGGAATGAATTATAAGTACAAAAAACTCTTAGGAGCAGCAGT
Source organism: Xiphophorus maculatus (assembly GCF_002775205.1). Lineage (NCBI taxonomy): Eukaryota > Metazoa > Chordata > Actinopteri > Cyprinodontiformes > Poeciliidae > Xiphophorus > Xiphophorus maculatus. The sequence goes on from NC_036449.1 coordinate 16,380,250, forward strand.
CATGCTCCATATAATGAAAGCTTAATTCTGCTTTTTGTAACATACCAGATTACACAGGCAATCAATTTGAATTAATTGGAGAATCTTCAGATTTCAGCACTCTCTTTAAATTAGATCACAGACGGCTGTGCAGAAAATTTGCCTTCGTTTTGTGCAAATTAAAGCTGTGGGAAAGCATTCGCAGAATAACAAGATATAAATGAATGCAATCGTAATGTTGGAAAAAGTACTTTTTGCAATCACGGCCCATGTTAGAAATAATAGCTAAATCTCGCCTCAGCGGCCTGTTATTAATTACCTGGCAAATAGAACCTGTCTGTTTTCAAACTGAGTTATAGTGGAGGCGAGAGATCACCAAAGAAAATTAAACAGCAATCAAAGTACATTTCTATCATCATAATTCTGATTGTCAGCATCACCTTTCCCGAGATTGCGCACAGCAGCATAACAAACCCAGTTTTTTTTTATTAAGTGCTTCAATTTTCGGCTGTTCATATTTCATATTTATGCTGTATTACAGACTCGTCACGTGTGCATTCCGCCTTGTTTTCTTTGCTTGTATAAAGCAAGATTTATTAGACATGCAGAATGCGGCCATGAAACTGGATCTAATTGATAGTTAGAGAAACCGTAGCTTGTGGCACCTTCTCATATGTGGCAGAATATGTTGACATCACTCTGAAGCAGCAGTAGGAGCAATAACATGAGACTATGTGGAGGGCTTTTTTATCACATGATGCATTTCAGACTTGATTTTTCACTGCTGAGATTCAAAAACCAATTGGTTAAAGCCTTAAAGAGGATGTTAAGTTTCTGGTTATGGCTCTTTAGACTGTGGCTTCCTTTATACTCGGGGGTTATATCAGCCTGGAGACCCATAAGTTATGAAATGTCAAGATCCTATGCATTCTAATTGACTGTGGAACAGTTAATGGCTCTGGAAATTCAGCCGCTTGACGTCTTATTCCCCCGTGTGCCGTTTCGCAGCCGAGCCCATGAGCCTCAATTAAATGACAAAATAGGCCCATTCTTGAAGATAACAACAATAAAAATACGAGCCTATAAGGCGATGATATCGGGTCTTACCTTGAATCAACAATGTCGGCAGATTGAAAATAGCTAAGACACTGAAGGGAGCTTTTTTTTTCTTGTGAGAGGTCTTTATCTTTCAGGTATCATTTTTCAATTAGTCCTTAAATATATGTTCGATAAAATATCAAATATGTGCCTTGGAATTTTCTGAATAGCTTAAAATGTGTTTTTCTTTTCTTTGAGAAGAACAGAATATTGTTAAGTTAGAAAATGAGTTGTATGCACTCTGTGCATACAGTACACAACCCCAGTCAGAAATTAACATGCATTTATATACAGTTCTTATTTATTTTGGGTACTTAGTGATGCATTTATATTGTTCTTCTTCTAAAGTGTGGATGAATACATTCTAATGTATTGTGGTGAAAATGATGCATTTATGGTCAAGTATATTCAAACACCCCCCAAAGAAACCATAATACAGTAGAACTACGGGGTGATTGATGTAGTAATCAGCAAATTTCAAGTTGGACAATTTGGAAGGTTTTAGGGATCCAGTTCTAGGTGCTTAAAACTTGGACAGAGTTGGGTTTTCCAACAGGACAACAATCTCAAACAGATACAAATACTGGTTTTGTAATGGATAAATACTGTACATTAAGTTTCTATGAAGCCTCTGACCTCATTCCTGCTGAAAATGTATGGACTTTGCTTAAAAACATGACCACAAACCAAACAATGCATAAATTTAAATAAAGGGATACCACGTCTAATAAGTAGAGTACTGAAATATCCAGCCAGAATTATACCAGAAACTTGTTTCTTATGGGCTTCAAATAGCACATGTTATATCTACAACATGTTAAGGGACATTCAAACAAATATTTGGATGCATGTATATTTGCTTCTGAATGTAAAGAAGAAAACCTACCACAGATTCTAAGTTTTTTCTAAATGTATTGTAATATTTTGAATTTCATTAAGCCCCTTGTCTCAAAGCTTTCCGCTCCAAAACCTACTTACCTATGTGTAAGTGAATAAAACTTTTAAGATATCGAATCACTGCTGCTTAAACAGTTTCCCATTTTCAGCAGAAGTCTGCAATCTACAAATGCACATGAAGCATATCCTATTAAACCCTGTGACACAGTGAGAGGCTAAATATTGACCCATCTCTGATTGGGGAGGATTTTTTTTTCATACCCTTGCTTATTGTTTTTATCACGCTACGACTTTAACCCCTTTACTGCTTCGCTGATTTCATGCGGCAAACAATAGCTTTTCAATAATTCAATTTATAGCTCACCATAAATGGAATTCAAAGGACAATACTGTTGCAAATAAACAGCAACGATGCCTTCTGGCTGCAGCATCGGCCCTGCTTGCTGGAGGAAACTGAAAATATTTATTTTATGGTGCCTCACATCCCCATTAAAAGGAGGAAGCTACATTTCCAAGCCTATGGAGTAAATGTAATATACAGAGTTGAAAGAGACAGATGGTGGAGGGAAAATCTCATGTGGCTGCAGTGTGCAATGGTACCACCGCAGCCAGTGCCAATGAAGAAATCCTCCACAAACCATCTGAAGCCGGAAGAGATCCATTAATACGTGTTCATGTGCATGCGTCGTGTTTCTGTTGCACATGCACCGTCCGTGTGGGCAGTCTGATCCACTTTGGTCAAATCTCGTTCATCATTTGTTGCTGATGCCAAAGCCGAGAGGAGTTATCTGTGGAAATGGATCTAAGACACAAAGCAGAGAAATGAATTACAAACCTATTTATTTATCCAGGCCCTTTCTGTCAGTCACACCCATAATCAGAGCTAACTCATTCAGATTTTGAGAAAATGAAGGATGCATTCCCTCCAATTTTCAATTTGGAAGTGGCCACTATGGCCATGATGAATGTCTGAATAGTCCATCTTCCTCCCCTCATTTCTCCTAACCTTTCCTGACAGCTTAGATATTGCCTACCTGGTAATTTGCTCGACAATAATTGTTAGTGTGAGATTTCCCCCCAGCTTTTTAACAAGGATTCTCAACACCCTCTGTAGGTGACGAAATGCAATTACAAACACAAGTTGGCCCCCGTGGAGACCGGTCATCAGCAGCTGCCACCCCAACTGGTCCCCATTAACGTAGAGAAAAACAACATTTGCTGTGAATAAAAGTCTAATTAAAAGATATGACTGTGCTTCACCGATGAACAAAATCAGTGATTGAAGTATACACCCTCGCCTTTTTATTTTTAATCATTTTTCTATTTTGTTCCCGCTGAGACCATTTATTATTGCTGGTTATTGATAAGTGTGTTTGATGAATGCAGATGTGGCTGTTAGGAGAGTGAGCTTGCTGATGGAGCGATCATATTGTGCGAAACACCAGGCTCAGACGAAGAACAGCTGTTCTGGCTCCATCCGGTGGGACGCCATGTTTCACCACCACCCCGGGTGCACATGCAGGCGTGGTGCTGTAAAGCTGCTGCGGATGTGTTTGCACCGCTCTAACAACTCTATGAATTTTATGACACATCACCAGAGCTCTCTCATCTCTGTCCAGCACTAAAGCCTTAATTATTGGACTAATTGCTGTGGCTATATACATCTCTCTGTAATCCTTCAGTGATTACATTTTGTGTTCAATACAGGGCTTATCCTTTAATTAAAAGGATTATTAACCTTTAAAATGGAGCCATTTGGGATCATACCCTCAAATTCTAGTGTCTATTCTTTCTCAACCAAACAAGTTGAAAAATTGCTCCAGTTGCTCTAGGTTGCACTGGAAATGGACTTACATAAGCAATAAGCCTTGGTCCATATCTACTTCCAATTAACGTCTACAAAATGCTGACACATTGTGCCTGGTGGGCTAACAATCAGTGCAAATAGATAGATAATGATACGGCTCTGACCATGGAGAACATAAACGTAGTGAGAGCAAGGTGAAAGGGTGAAAAAGTCAATGATAAAAAGGGGGGAAAAATCTCATTATAGAAAAGACTAGGAGATCTTCAAACTGAGAAGCTTTCAAGGCCTTTCACCTCCAGAGCAACATGGCTCAAAGTTCAAAGTCAGACTAAGCGGAGCGAGAGGGGAGATCATTGGAAATCTTGGATTAATCAGAACTGATTCCCGACAGTGCTGCACGGTGGAACAGTTGGTTACACTGTTGCAGTGTGACAATAAATCCTGGAGTCAGACCCCAGCCTGGGGCGTATCTGTATGGAGTTTCCATGTTCTCTCGGTGTTGCGTGGGTTCTCGCTGAGTACTCTGGCTTTCTCCCATTGTCCAAAAAATAGTAGGTTAATTGGTCTCTTTAAGTTGTCCTTAGGTGTTTGTATCTGTGTTGCCCTGTGAAAGACTAGTGACCTGTCCAGGGTCCAATGACCTCTGTAGATAGGCATACCCATGACCCTGTAAGGATATACAGGAACAGAAAATGGAAGAATGGATACATGTATTTTAAATAGTGAAGGTGGAAGACGGACTTTTTTGTAGAATGATGATAAATGAGTGATTGACATTTTGGTCCTTATTGTGAAAAGATTATATTTCTTGTTATTAGGCCTCCAAACTATGATATATAAGTCCTTCAAGTAAAAAAGGCCTCAGGGAATAAAACCATTTGAACCGCCTTGTTACTGAAATTCGCTACGCAAATAAACTTGACTTATCATTCAAATTGGCTAAAAATGACTTTCAATGACTTGAAACAATTTTGAAAGAATTATTAGTTGAAAACTTGAAGAGTAGCTATAAAATGGTTGTTAATGTCGCAGGTTTTGTTTAGGTCTTTGCTGGATTTTTTCAGCTTTGACGTCCATCTGCTGTGGGAACTTTGTAAGACCGGATACTGGGGAGCTACTTTCATCTTCAATTTTTTCCACATTTTTCAAACAACACATTGTGTTGTCACATTTACATACAGGAACTGTGTTGAGTACAACAACAGAGAAAGTTTTAAATATATCTTCAAGTGTCCTGAGGAACTTTGAATCAAGACCATTTTAAAAGATTATGAGAAAACTTATGTCTTGCAAGACATGAATAAATAAATTAGCTGCCGATGGGCATAAAAGATGTTCTGTTGATAAGTTCACTGTCATGGCTGTTGCTTTGGTAGTCCAATAAAACAGTAACATAATGTAATTTTGTCTGTTCAATACCTGGTGTCATCAATAACTTAGATCAGCTATTTGGCACCAATGAGCCGAGCAAAGTCACGGGACCATGATGCTGAACCCGCCCTCGGTTGTGTCATGCAGTTGGAATCAAGTACTGTTTGCCCATGCAGCATTATCCAGAGCAAGTCTTCATTTGAATGCCCTAATTAGTTAATTAGTTGGTGGTTAAGGATGATATGAGCATCTCATCAATCTCGGTATCTCTAAGAGTAAACACCCTGGGACGACCGTGGAGCGTCATTAGAATACTGATGACTGTGGGAAGTGTGTGTGAGAATGAGAGGTCCGCTTGTGACACTCTGCTTCCATAAACCACCCGAAAGACACGAAGAAGACTGAGGAGCAGCGCGCAGTGTGCGCTGTATGGATGGCAAGCCAAGCATGGTGTAATGAGTTTACGGGAACTCTGAGGAGCTCAATTAATGTTTTTTCAAGCGTTTCTTTTTGGAGGATCCATTTTCTTGTTTATCACTGAAAGAGGGAAGTGAGAATAAAACAAGAGAAAGAAACTTGCTCATTTCATTCCTTTTTTTTGTCAGGGGAAGGGATGCGATTAAAATTAATTTAAGAAAGAATCAGTCATGCTTCAGATGCCAAAGGGGCAGGCTTGTGACTTTTTATGTAGATTTTAAGTAATCATTCCGGGCAAAGCAGCAGCACAGAGATTTGGTTTGTTCTGTATTTCTGCAGAAAGAAGGATGGTAGAAGAGAAGGAAAGAACAGGTTAAAAATAGTTAGCACATGTCAGTGTATGATTGAGCTTTCAGGGCTCTGAAATCTCCCTCTAATTATTCAATGGTATGGCTCTGTCATCCTTCCCTACATGAATTTCTTTGTGCAGAATTACAAGTGACTCCAAGTAATATACATAATTCTGCCACTTAATTGGCACAGATCGGGTGAAAGTGGGCTAAGAAATCTCCTTAGAGACTAATAGGGGCACATATCATTGGCTCCATCAGAACAGTAGTCCCACAGGTGATAGGAGTCAGCATATATTTCATGAGCAGCGCTATCACAGCGTCTCACCTCTGGAGTCTTCTGCACTTTCCTGTGAAGAACACTCCGGAAACGGTTGCACTGTCAAGTGTATTTATAGCAGGCCGGGCCCATGACTGATGCTAATGCCACTGAAATTATGCAGTGCACTGCTGCTGTCATAACAATGAGTTAAACTTAAACAGGAAGGTTAACTAAACTAGTCATTTAAGTTATAAGTGGGCCACTGGTGTATGTCTGAGTACACAGATATGAATTAAACTGAGAGCTGCTTTAACCTCAGCCTGCTTTATAAGACATCATGATTTAAATTTAGTCTGGTTTTGATTAAACTAAGTTCCGTTATGGAGGAAAGTATGCCCTACAGCCTGGGGATTAAATCCATGATGACAATCAAAATTTAGAAAACATCCATCCATTCATTGCCTACCTGCTTACCCTCACAGAAGTCATGAAAAGATCATAAAGATTCAATAAGGGCAAAAACAGCAGAGAAAGAGAGTACCTTCGCAAAAATCCCCACATGCCTTGAATAATTTTAGATTCTGTCACACTGTAACCACAATCTGTAATTTATTTTACTGGGATTTTACCCTCACAAAACGTGGCAAATATAAAAAAAGAATATCACATGTCTACAAAATGGAAGAAAATTTATATATGGGTTTTAGAAGTGTTAAAAGTGTTGTGTATATATATTTGGCCTATTTCAATTTAATACATCTAATTAAATCATCAAACTGCGCTCAAAAGTCACCTTTCCAGTAATAGAGTCCACCTGTGTGTACTTTAATCTCATTTTAAATCCATCTGTTCTGTGAAGGCCCCAGAGATTTTTTGGAGAACATTGGTAAATAATCAGCATTATAAAACCAAGAAATAAAGGTCAGAGGTACAAAACACCAATATATGTCAAAGCATATTTTTGTGCTAGAATGACCCAGTCAAAGTACAGATTTAAACATAATAGAAAACCTGCAGAAATATTTGAATTTAGATGCTTAGAGATACCCTCTGTCCCGTCTGTTTGACTTTGAGTGATTTTGCAAACAATAAGAAGCAAACATTTCAGTGAAGCTGCAAGAGACATACTCCAAAATACTAATTACAGCAAAAGCTGTGTCCACAAAGTATAGTTTTCATATTTTTATTTAGAAAATGAAAAACTAAACAATAATTGTCCGTTTGTTTCACATTTATCTATTACTCAGTGTTGGTCTATAACATAAAATCCCAATGAAATAGAACAAAAATATCTGGTTGCTGACAAAATGGAAAACATTTCAAGAGATATAATTACATTTGTAATAAAATTATATGGGATAAATATTCACTTTACTATAATGGAAATGTTAGATAATGGTCTAAAAACCATAACTCACAAGCATAAGTGTTTTTAAATGCATATCATCAGATTAGGAAGCAAAAGTGAGATACGGAAACCCGTAAATGGCTTGTTGAGTCTGGTGAGAGCAGTCACTCGACTGAGTCGTTAGCACGGATAATCAGCTCAGTAAGATCTCATAATAGGTAGGGAATATGAGGCTATTTTGCAAGACTGGGTGCACCCTAGGGTGTCAGTGCTGTTCACTCAAGATGCTTCTGCATGTAATTACAAAACGAAAATGCCACAACTACATATATTTCAAGAAGGCTTTCAAAACAGCCTGGATGAAGAGCCCAGCAGTTCACTGCACAGTTCAGGTCGTACATGACAACAAACAAGGGCAACTGAGCTTGATATTCACATCCTGTTCCAGCTCAGGCACTTCCATATTCCTCTGTCTTGTTGTTATGCAGTGTTTAGGGTTGTGATGGTTAAGCCGGTGGGAGCATAATAATTCAGTTTTACTGCAGTGAATGAAAGCTTAGCATATTTAAAGATGAATGTTTGAAAGAAGCAGCCTAAATGTTTTGTTTTGGGTAGTTTTTCTATTTATATTTCACAACTGGTTAATTTTAGATTTCAAGGCTTGAGTATCTTCAGACTTTAGCTTTTGTTAGAAAATGCTGGCTCAGACTGGAAATCCACATGGAAAAGCCCCTTTAAAGATCTCTTTTGTTTTCCTGTTTTGTCAGATTTAACTGGTCAGATCACCAAACTAATTCTAATATTAGACAAAGATATTAGAATATATCTTTTTCTATTTTCTGCTTTTTCAGCAAATGGAAAAAGCAGTTCTCAGATGATGACTTAATTTATTAAGGGGAAAAGAAATTGGCTCAATCTGAAAAAGTACTGTTCCCCTGAATGCGCTCACAGGCTGTGCCACCCTTGGCTGCAAGAACTATCAAGTGCAACAGCTGGCAGTCAGTCTCTTACATTGCTCTGGACAACTTTTCTCCCTAATTTTCTTTGCAGAATTTTAATTCAACCACATTGGAGAGGGTTAGGGCTAGGGCAAAGCAGCCCCAACACCCTACCACGTTTGTCTGTGAGTATCATTTTTTATTTATTTCTGGAACCAGACGTAATGGTCAAAGAATATTTTCCCAGCTGTTTTTTGGGATATTTAACATAGGAAATATTTTATTTTTGGTCAGTTTTGGGGTTTTAACTTGAAACTCTTCAAAGGATGTCATATTGATCTGTCTCTTGTAGTTGAATCAGGAACAGTGTGCTTATCCAAGGTGAGTGAGGCATGTAGTGCTCTTGTTCTATGTTCTTGGGAAACCTCCTGGATGAATTGTTAGTGTACTCTTGGAGGAATTTTGGTCAGTCGGCCACTTCTGGGAGAATTTCCCACTGTTCCTCGTTTTCTCCACTTGTAGATGTTAGTTTTCATTCAAGTCTAAAGGTACAGATACAGCTTTGTAACACTTTCCAGACTAATGGAGGACAATGGCTTTGTTTCTGATCAAATCATGTGTTACCTTTTGAGATCTTTTAGTATTCTCCATGATTTCTTTCTACAAATCTGGCAGCATTCCACCTGTGTGTGAAATTGAAGCACACAAATGAAATATTATATACAGTTTATTAATGATTTAACATGGAGTTGATGTTCATAGCTATATTTTCACATAAGACCCGGATTGTTTAGAAAGCTTTTTGCAAGAGTGGGATCAACTTCAGTGTAATTCTTTATGCATTTGAGAATCTCACTAATTTCTATAATTTTTTTTTTTTTTTTTTTAATTGTAATTGATACACTTGTCATTTCCAATTTTTATTTTATAACTTAAACCTCTATATAACCTCTTGGTTGGACGGGCAGGTGAGTACTGCAGTAGGGTGTAGGGTGCAGTAGGGTGATGTAAAATCAGACAACTCTGTTGTTGTATGTTTAGAAGCACTTTCTCCTTTATTGTGTGCTTCACAACAAATGTTTGTTTGAATAAAACAAATTGATTATTTGGCTGCCATATTTAACTTCCTTATGAGAGACATGAGGGTTAATAGAGATATTTTTCATCACTCCCATGTATCATAGTTTTCACATGAAAAGTATCAACCTCTCTGCACAAACTGTATAATTCTGTGTGTTAGCTACTGCTGAATCATAAGGTTCACTAGTCTATTATATTACAGACTTATTGAGAAGTATTACAGTGTTATGTAATAAACAGCATTTATCTAAAACAAAAGCGGGGAAAAATATCTGCTCTATAGAGCAAAGCAAACTCACAATAAAAAGGTTTACACTATATCAGAAAAATTGTGGCCACTAGAAGAATTAATTGTCGACATTTCACCTCTCTCCATAAAGAGTTCACCGACCTTGGCGCTTAAATTTACAGCTCTGTGCAGCCTCTATCAGAGTGGATGTCAACAGTGCATTCAGTTGAAAGTTTTAGTGTAACACATTGCTGATCATGACACATACGGATTTAATGGGCCCTTGAGCCACCCTTATGTGTCTCACGTCTCTCACAAAGGATAAATATCTAAACTCTGAGTGTAATAACACTGGAGGAGATTCGAGGAACAGACCACCATTTGTGATCTTATGTCTATGAAAGTGCTTCTGAATAAATCATCAAAGCTGTTCATGTCACTGAGGGCTAGTTAGATGGATCAATAGCAATTTCGTAAGGAATGATTTCAAATTTAAGATGTTTATTAACAAATTGTGTAGAATCAAAAATAATAAAACATGTACAGTTGTTGGAAAAACATTAGTACTGTGGACTTTCTTCTTGCTTTTATATGTTAAAGTCACAAACATCAATGCATTTTTATCTATACTTTATGTGAGAAGCCAACACAGTGTAGTTGAATCTGTATTTTATGTGGAGTAGATATGTCATGATTTCCCTCCCGCCCCTGCTGACTGCTGATTGCTCCCACCTGTGCTGCTGCCTATATAAACTCATGCTCTGCATTCACTCAGTGCAAGATCACCTGTCGTCATCCATTTCACAGCCTTCGAGCATTTCATATCCTTGTTCCCGATCATATATGTGATGTGTTTTCTGCCTCCTGACCGTTGCCTTTGCCTGCTCCTTGTCAACACTGTGAGGTACTAACCCTGACCCTAAGATCTAAGCTGAGGTCCAAGTCTTTGAAGAAAATGTCCCAGTAAACCAATAGTGTTGAGTAATGTTTTACATGCTGTTTCCACTTAATGTTTTGTTTCCCTTTCCAGTAACTCAAACTCTTGCTTGGTTTCCAGAATCTGGCCTGAAAGCTGTACCCAAAAAGATGCCAGCAACCATCTTGCACATTCAAATTGTTGTCTTTGAAACTTGCTCAACATTTACGGGGTAGTTGTCTGATTTCTCGGTCTGAACCATACTTAATGCATTACAGTAAATATGGAATAGTATACAAACTCTATAATTAGATGACTTGTTATGACAGTTGCATTGGTGACTGTATAATAGAGGAAACTGAATACACACTTTTCAGTTTTTATAAAATTATTTAAAAATATACATATATTTCAAATAATTAAAGAATATATTAAAAACTTTTTACAAATATTGTTTTTTAAAAAAAAAACAACTACTATATATATAAAAATAAGATTTAAAAAAAAAAAATTCACAAGCATACACTACTTCAATTTCAAATTTCAATTAAGTACAATAAGAAAACTCATGTTCATGAACAAATACCAATTGTTTTCTTCTGAGAATCTGAAAAAAGTGAAATACTCAGGCTTAGCATTCCCCCTAAAAGCAGAAGAGATGAGTTTTCACATTGCTGCAAGAGGCTGTTCAGTTTGCCCAGGGAGAGGGATCATGAGTACAATATTGACTTTAAATTACAGCAATAGCTGCTGCTCATGCTGTCTCAGTACCATGCTGTGGATCAAACACAAAGATCAGACCAGGATTAGGAAAAAGCCACTGACTAGCACAGAGACACCTCTCTGTTGCGGCACACTCAGCACCGCCCAAATCTCACCCTAAGCTCTCCACCGCCCCGCAGCATGTAACGCAAAGACCTTACGCGCCTCTCGTTTAGATTTCAAAGCCAAAATTGATCAGGAAACAAAATAATTTAAACCCAAAGCAAAAGCTTGGCTGCAGAGCTATTCCCTGACATTTCCTTCACACACCTTCTAAGTATGCTTTTACCTCTCCCCCGTCCCCCTGCAGTTATACACAGAAAAGAAGAAAAAAAAACACAGTAGAGATGATGTGCCGGGTTTCATTTTCTTTGCTCCGGGAGGAGTGTGGGATGTGACGGGTGTGATAAATGATTATACCCTGCGCTTGGCGTGACAAAGAAACAGCAGCACAATCTGCATGTGCTCCATCCTTTCGCCATCATTAGGTGTAATTGGGACTCATGGTGAGACATGTTCCCTTTCCTCTGTGGAGGCATAGAGAATGAAGCCCTTGCTCCCTAATTGTAAAGGAAACAGACAAGGAGACGAGTCCATGCCACTTCTACAGCAATAATACTACCTGTATGTACTAATGTCACACTCCTGGCTAATTCTAGACTTAACATATATGAGCATGCAGTACATTCAACCTCAAACCAGGTTTTATTGTCACGCTCCACTGTTTCGATGTCAAGGGCAGTGCACTGGTTGTTACTGACATCTGTCTGAGAAAGCCGGTTCCCCAACTATAAACACAAAGCTGATTACAGTGCTGCTCATTAGCTTTAATGGGTACGCATAAGGAATTTACACTGCTCTGCAACAAGGTTAAAACAGACTCATGAATCGCAGTATTTATGCAGAATGGCCCGCTGCACTATTATTCATCATTAAGAATATCCAAACAGCACAGTATACACAGTAAAGCTGGGAGCAAACTGGAATAGCAATATTTAATGTGGAGTGGTAAAATGTGCGTCCTCGTTGCCCCCGTTTCTCTCTGAAGCGTTCCAAATCCCAATTTGCACTGTTTTAATGCAGCAGCAGAGTAAGTTTTGGTGGCAGCAGAAACACAAAGTCGTTGTTTCTTGACCTCAGTCTGTATATCCTCTCCTCTTCCTTTGAATCAAAGCTCCACCACCTCCTCCTCCACACACACCATCTTTAGCATTTAGAATTAATTGCACAGTTATCCTCAAATTAATTCCTAACTGTTTTACAACACACACAGAGAAAAGGGCAAACCAATTATTATTCTGTTTTCACCTTACAGAGGGGGATATTATGCAAATGATCCTCTCTACATGAGAGGGAAGAGTGGGCTTTATTTTCCTCAGCAGATGCTGCTGAGACAGCCTTGCTTTCTGTTGAGGGGGGACACAAAAGTAGGGATGCTGTGAAGATCTGATCGCCCCACCTGGCTTCCTACTGACTCCATATCTGAGCAATAATAGAAAACACACTGATTAATTATTTATTTCAAAGATGCTTATAGATTTTTTTTTTCTCTCTCTCCATATTTCACGCCGGACAACTAAGGTTAAATGGAATGTTCTAGACGATGTCTGGAAGTATTTTACAACTTCTGTGATTATACGAGCCGAAGGTGTTTCTTGATGGAAGACAAAAGTCTCTGGGCTGGGCTGCCCTGCAAAATGTTTTATTTGCCTTTTTCCCAGGAAATGAATACATACTAAGAAGGGCCTGTGAGCCAGAAATTGCAAAGTGGCTGGCAGGGCAGCTACAGGGCCTTGCAGAGCTATTCGTACCCCTTGAAATTCTTCACATTTCAACCAGAGTGTAGTTTAAAGCCCTTTTCTGTGGTAGACCAAGTCAAAATATAAAGTAAATGTGAAGTGTAAGGGAAATTATGTGATTTTGAAAATTTCAGGAATGGAAATCTCAAAAGTGAGGACTATTGAGCCCCTTCACTTTGTTACCCCCAAATAAGCAGCAGGCAGGCCAGGCACAAAGCTGTGGAGACATTTAAATCAGGGTATCAATATCCAATGGAAGCAATGTTCAATCCATTTTCTAAAGACTGAAATCAATATTGCACAACTGCAAAACGACCAAGACAATAAGACGCAAGGAAATGTAGAGATTCACAGCTAAGATGGGATTATCTTTTGAGTGGAAAACCTTTAGAAATTGCTCCACTAATATGGCAAAAAAGAGAGAAAATGCAAAAAGAATTTGGAAGATGACCAAAGTCGATAATAGGTTTTGTGAGGTTTAATGAAGGATGTCACTGGAGGGAAACTTGGGAGAGGCTACAAAAGAATTGAAACTCGGGTGGAAAAAACTTGCAAATGGCCAAATCACTGATCATCTAAACCCACCACCACAGCCCTAAAATTATAATATTAATTTCTTCTTGTGCTGCCATTTTTACTCACTTGGTAAAGGACTTTGATACAGTGGGTGTCTTATTGAAAGGCTTGACAGTGTTAGCATATTTGATGGCTCTTTCTCTTATAGCTTAAATTATTTCACAGAGAGAATGCAGAGTGTGAAGTCAGAACAATTTCTTCCTCAGCCTCTCTCCGTTATTGGTAACCAAGTAATACAAATTTGGAATTTATAATAAAGTAAAATCTACTGTAGATTCATAAATTCAATTTTATGCTGAAGAAAAAAATCATCTTCTCCTTTGGCCTCCTTTCTCCCTGCTATAGTTTCTCAACAATTCAAACTTAAGTTGAATCAACAGGCCCTTACTGCATCTTCAGCTAAACAACTGTAAGATCAAAGTCATGTTGTTTGGTAAAAAGCCCTTGTGCCATTAAATTCCCCAGTTATCTGCACTTTTGATAGAACACTTCAATTTCAATTTCTAGAACAGGTCACTGAACATCGGTATCTGGGAATCCAGCTACACAATACACAGTTTTTTAAAGAACACGGTAACAATTTAAAGTCTAAGATAGAATCAAAACCAGCTTCCTCTACAGAATGCATTCCTCTTTCATTTAATCTGCAAGGAAAACGTTGATGCAAATAATGATTGTTCCCATGTTTGATTACACTGATTTCTTTTACAGATCAGTATTTAAAAAGTTTGCTGTAAAAGCTTAATATCTTTTACTAAACTGTAGTCAGATTTGTAACTACCACTGCAGTCTGTATTTTTCTTTTACCTGCCCATCAATGTATACCTGCTGCAAAATCCATTGCTTTATGTCAATATAGAAAACCTGTCTTGCTTACCCCTTACTTGCAACAACTATTGAACTTTTCCAGATATAACACTCGATCTGCAAGCCTGATTTATTTCAACAGTTTCTAAAACTATTTCGGTATCAGGCTTGTTGTCATTTCAGACAACTGACTAGCCATTATCTCTGATTCACTGTGCATAAACTCACCCTTTTTGTGTGCGTCAAAGTCGACCTTAAAAGGTTAATGTTGTAATTTATGTATTAAATTTTGTGGTGCATTATCTAATTTGTATTGTTTTAAATGTTATGTTATAGCCCCCTCTCATTCTTTTCAAAAGGCCTTTCTATTTGTCAAGTCACAATTGTAAATAATCTGTGGTTTTGCCTGGTTGAACAACTATATGATAATAACAAAAAAATAAATAAATGGCTTACTCTCCAGCAGGGGAATGACTACAAACATACAGGCTTAGCTTCAGTGATATAGTTCAGAAACATCCCTGATTCTAAACCAATGATCTCTGTTTGTGTCTTATAGTGATCTTACTTTCCTAAATGTTTCTGGCAAGATTTTAGCAAAAGATCTTCATATATGATTCTCTTACAATATAAATAACTCAGTTTTTTGCAGGGAAGACTGGACCAGCAAAATTAGTATGTAGATGTGCAATGCTTATAGACTACTGCATAAGAAGACAGGCGATGGGGAAAGAAATGCAAGCCATATTATAATTTTTTTGTTTTTAAAACCTCAAATAATGTTCTTCTTGCTTCCCAATTACACACTACTTTGTGTTTGTCTGTCACATAAAATTCCAGTTAAATATGTCAATGTTTATCATGATAACAAAATAAAAAATAAAAAGAGTCAATATTCCAGTGAGTATTGATGCCACTTGGCAGTGGCAATGCTGCACAAAGGTTGGTTTCAAAAAGGACAGGAGGCATCTCACCTCCCTGCGATGCTTTGCATTTCTGACCATGGTGAGTGTTTATTAATCTGAGACTCTGAGACCTCAGAGCAGTTTCTGAAATGGTGACATGGAGCATTCTCAACTTTTTAGCTGAATGCTTTTTTGTGCCGATTACAACAAAAACTGCCTTTTCTCATAAGGTGCAGCAAACAAAAGAGCTAAATAAGCTGCAATGATGAGCTAAGGTCAAAGCACTTATCATCTTTACAAATCAGGAGAAGATGCATTCATGGAAATAAGCTCCCCTGAGTATCCATCATCACCTCAAAAAACTGCATGCCGTGGCGTAGCTCCAGGTGCTCGAGCAAATTGGGCTTTTCGATGTGGAATGGATCAAACGTCGGCTCAATATCCATTATTCTCCCTCGCTGTGATCTGCTGGAGTTCTGTAAGTGGGTGTGGGTAATTGTGTACCTCATTGTGTGCGTGTTTTGGACCAAACTTAATCATGATGTCAGGCTGTTAATAAAAGGTTATTAGAGGGAACAAAGATCCAGGTTTTACATATGTTAGGCATAGAGAGGTCCCAGGAACCTCTGTCTCTGAGGTAAACACAGGCCCTCATGACAAATGATGTTCACGCTGAGCTCAGATAGTTAACAAGAGACCCCCTTATTATTAGGTCTGCATAGATAATTGCCATTTGAGCCTCATGTTTTGAATCTGGCTTGAACAGTGTCATTTATCAAGAACTCAAGCATGCTGTCATGGCTGCGTAATAAGCTGCAGTAACTGATGACTCCAGATTAAGTAGCTGGATTGAGAATGAAGGAGGAGAAAATGGGACACGGCCAATGTTGCAAGCACTTGGATGGATGTCCGCAGCAGTAAAGGAGCCACTGCTTGTTATATGAACAGACTTTTCTTGCATCAATCCGTGATGTTGTGACATAAGTCCGTCTTGACAGGATTTTTATGATGAAGGCCTTTCATAACTTTGCTTTCACTAAAGTTATAAATCCTCACTGAAAACAATATAAAATATTTTGAGTAATGATGTCAATAAAAATGACCACTTTGTCATTAATTTCAGAAAGTGAATCATGTATTGTATAGGTTGAATAAACAGAGTGGAATATTGAAAATCCCAAGACTCAGTTTGTATTGGGAAAACTACAACATTGGAGACTCATGTTATCACACCCTAATCAGCTAATTAAATCACACTCTAAGGTTTTCTGAGGCTCTAAATGGTAAAATAATCACCAGGTAGACTGCTTATTTGAGAGATACCCAGAAGACAGTCATTGAGATCTTCCACAAAGAGCGCAAGCCACAAAAAGTCGCTGCTAAAGAAGCTGATTGTTCACAGAATGCTGAATCCAAGTAGATATTAATCCAAACTATTCTTTCTTAATAAAGAATAAAGAGTGTTGGATGTTTAATGTAGCAAGTTCATACATGGATGATGGGAATGGGATCTCTGTTGAGTTCTGGTGAGGCTGAAGGTCCTCACATTAATTTTTGACTGGCAAGTTTGGAAACTTATTAAAAATACAATTTTTAAAAAACTTTTTCATCTTTATAATATTAGACATCTACTATGCTACATGATCTCTGGTACCCTCCATATTATGTATACCTATTTACAGGCTATGCAGGGTCATGTAACAGCTGCTTATCTCCATGCAGAAAGAGTCCAGGCCACCTGATTATTATACTGTACAGAACCTCACTTTAAAAAATCTATCAAAATCAAAATACCAATTATAGATTTAAGAATCAGTTTCATGTTATTTTAGTACCAGTTGTAACAACTGAGCTGCTTCAATTGAAAGCAATTAGATCACATCTTTTTCCTCTTGTTATTATTATTGTGTGAATATGGTGATTTTTCTTTTCTTCTTCTTTTTTTTTTTTACTTCATGTTGTGAAGGTGGGAAGATTCCCTTCAGGTCCATGCCCCGTACCGTCACTTTAAGCCACTGTTCTTAGTTTTCTTTGCAATATGAAATGCAGATGCCATGTTACAGTCATTGAAGGAAAATAATACCTTGAAGTCAGGATGTGTGTGTGTGTGTAAGTGTGTGTGTAGGTTCACTGGGCCTCCATTTATCTCTCTGTTATATAAGTGCAGTTAATTACAGATGATGGGGCTGGTGATCAGCTGCAGGTATGGGACACCTCGCCCAGCTACATGCACCTCCAGCCCTCCCCTTGCTCTGTCAGGTGCTTTTGGCAGAATCTCCTTTTCCTAAAGTCTCCAGATGTCCAGTGGGGTGCGCCAAGTCACAGCAGGAGTGCCTGCAGTCTACTCGATCTACGGCCCATATCTTTCTAGGAGTGTGTGTGTGTGTTTAAAAGGAAGTGGTGGCAGTGAACTGTGTGTAGGGGTGTGTGTGTGTTTGGGGGGGAGGTTCCTCTCTGTACTCGCATTACTCACGAGCAGAAGGAGCTTGCTGCCAGGATCCAGCATGTCTGCCCACACGCCCCTGCCCTGCCGCTTAGACCTCTCGGTTGGAGGAGATGATGGAGAGAATCTGGGATCGAGGAGGGGGGCGGATACCAGAGGAATCCGAGAGACAGAAAGATAGCAGGGACTCGGGTGTTCACCTCGGACAACTTCACCTCATATGGTAGTCCTCATCTCATTGTTGAGTTTGTTTTTCAGCTTTGGTGAAACTGACTGTGAAATGACAGCTGGGCTATTTGTAGATGGTTTGTTATTCTTTTATGCACATAGCTCCTTTTTATATTCTAATGTTGACAGCTGCCAGTTTAAAAGAAGCAGCTAAATACCCCATATTGACTTTTCCGTACAAGTACTTGTGAGAGTTATATGTGGGGACTGAAAAAGAAATATTAGGAAAGGATAGTGAGAAGAGTTTGACGGCAAACATTTATGGGAAACAACTTGGTGCAACACAAGCCTGTTTGCAGCAACAGAAAAAAAAATAAGTAAGGACATCTTCATAAAACAATAAAGTACTAAACTGTTTATAACAAATACTTGAATATATATCAATTTGCTAATAAAAATCATACCTTTTAAAAAATGTCTGCTCCTAAATCCTCCTTTAAGAAGACGTATTACTGTCAGCAGGCAATACTCCCATGTACCCACAGGGGGCTCTAGTGTACCACACATTTTTACTGCCAAGACTCAGTTAACTGCAGCTCAGAGACCAGAGCCACTGATTGTGTTCAGCGTGGACCTTTTGAACTGCTGTGTTATACGATTGATACAAACATTAAGCAAGTACAATATGAGCAAGCAGTAATATTCAAATTAAATGCAAAATAAGTGAAAGAAAATGGTTAAAAAAAGCAAACAGACATGTGGTGTTTGGTTTCATCAAAGAGGGGACGGAAAGTGGAGAAAAACTGGAGCGAATACATACCTTATCTCTGTACTTATATATATTTATATGTGTGTGTTGGCGTGTGTGTGTGTGTGTGCATGGCTGTATGAAATTCTGAGGTGGTGAGCAGTACTTGATGAGCTAGCTCTGGAGACCTCTGAATTTTAATGATGTTGGAGATGATATTGTGTGTCCTTCAGCTTGTTATACTGACACAAGCACTCCATAAATCATCATACCTAGCTATCGTAAAATCAATACCAAACTGCTACCTCAGCGCTAACCCGTAATAAGTTTTTCAGCCGTCTAACAGCTTAAACTTTGCTGTAATGCTGTTCGACCTATAGGTTAAGATCAGAGCATGCTTAATTTGTTTTGTAATAGAGACTTTCTAATCCTTAATGAAGCGCCTATTAGGGAGGCTTTTGTTGGCACACTGGTGATCAGTTGGTGGAACAGCCACTGCAATTAAGTTTGAATCTTTGTCCTGGAGCTAAAAAAAAAAAGCCCAGAAGGAAAATAAGGGGGGAGAAAAAAAGAAGCAGAGGCGGGAAAAAAGCAGCTTGAGCGGTCAATAAATGTTAATCCAGTCAGAAGTCGTCTGCGCCTTTGAACAGGGCTCATGCTGGGTTTTTTTTCACATGCACTTGTTTCATCCTTCCCCCTTAAGAGAGGCCATCCCTGAAGGATACTGCCACTGATCCTGAGACCAGACTAGCTCTCACTAATAAGAGCCCATGTGTAAGCAATATTGTCCACATTAAACACATTATTAGTGAGCTTTGTGTTAAACAAAAGACATAAATACAGCCGGGGAAAATAAGAAACGGGAGACCACACTTCTTCCATGGAGGAGCAGAAATAACAAGAGCCCATTTAGGTTCAGAGAATTATCTCTGCACACTTTGTTTGTACAGCAACAAGGATGCAAACACGATGACACGGTTACACTAACACTTTGAAGTTGTTTTCGTTTTCCTTTAAGGGAATGATAGTTATAACCAGGGCAGCATTTTCCAGACACACAACATATGTAAAAGCCCTTTGCACAAGAGAGAAGCCATCGCTACAATTTGTGAAGCGTAAACAGCTTATGAAAGTCAAATTGATATGTGGCATAATCTGACATGGCCAGCCGCTGCTTCAAAAACAACCTTAACAAACCACCAGTCCAGACGGCAGTGACAGTGGCAGTGTGTTTTTTAAACGCTCCACAGGTGATCGAGATATAATGGGAGGGGAAACGCAAAGTCCAACAAAAAGACATTAGACAAGTTACTTTACACACTCCACTGCAAATATGATATTGAATAGCATTGCCTTGGATTTAGCATTAACAGGCCAACCAGAGGTCAGCACCCAGATACAGAAGGTGGGAAAGGTTAAGCAATAAAGCGACCTGGCTCCAAAATTCATCCTTTATTTGAGGGGGAACCAAGGTACCAGTGAGTTTTTTAGGGAGACTCTGACTTTGGTTGTGGTTCACATACAGTGAGTGGTAAAACTCAAATGTCAGAGGTCTTGCTGGCTGACATTGAAAAATCTGTACTTAGGATGTCTTGATGATTAGACACCAAGGTAGTAGGATGGAAAAAGAAACTGGAGTTTTGGAACAAAAGTAACCAACATGGATGCCTGTGAATGTATTTTAAAATGACTGGTGTCTCATTATTTCATTTTAAATAGTAATTTGAATTTTGTTCTTTTATGTTGTAAAATTACTTTATAAAACGCTGTGTTCCAATACATAATTAAGTAAATTAATCAATAATTCTGTCCATCTTATATTAATAGAGATCTAAATCACTTCAAACTGAAAACTACATTTAATTAAGTTATATATAGAAATATAATTTTTTAAATAAATATAACAAAATAGTCTCATAAATTCAGGGTAGCATAATGTTAAAATAATAACACTAATTTAAAAACAAAATGGTTAAAATAATGAATTAAAATTCAAATAAAAAAAGACTAGTGTCAAGGGATCTGTAAATTGTTAATTACAATTTTGAAAGAATGTGATTTAGAATGATATGGTCAGTTATAAAATATCTAACAATACTTGAAAAACAATGCTATGAGCTAATAAAAATAAATTGAACGTATATGAAGTGATTTTTTTTGTTTTAGTGTTTTAACATTCAAATAGATGCCGCATCTTATTTTAAGCAACATTCAGACTCGTGACTATTTCTCTTGTTTAGTTTATTTTAGTTTGTTATTTCACATACAAAAAGTTTTTTTGTCTAAACTTTATGAAGAAAAGACCACATTTAGTGGTTTGTGAAGGATGTGACATTCCTGTTTATGTTAAAAAGAGGAATAAATAAATAAGTTAAAATTTCTATGGCTTTTAAATTATTTTATGAGGTATTGTTAATGTGAACTATTATTATGAGTAGTAGTAGTAATAATAATAATAATTTATTATTATAATTACTATTTTTAGTAGTAGGAGTAGTTAAGCTTACATTTGTTCATATTCATCCCTTTTATTAGGAGTCTATGCAACACAATAGGAAAACCAGCTGCACAGAAATATTTTGGACTCTTAGATTAAATCTAACTTAACTTTAATGCTAAAAACTTTGGGAAAGTATTTTTTTTGCATGAGAAAAAACACCAACAAGCGTTGGTGATGAAAGGCTGCAGAGCCGTATTGAAAGGAAGCGTTTCATTTGAATACTAGGCTCAATTGGAGCTCCCTGGTACAGACATGTGTCTGTTAGAGGTCTCCCACGTGGCTCTGATCGGGCTGTTAGGCACTGGTAAGGCCAGAACAGAGCAGAGCGCGAGAGGAGAGGGGATGGAGGGAATTTATACTTGAGGCCAGTGCTGGGGGCTGTCGATGTGGGGATGTGGGGGAGTTGGGTCATCTTTAGTGTGACCTGGCAACCTTTGACGGAGCTCTGAAAAGTGCAATCTGACCCCCGATCCCGAGCAGTCGTCTCTCACTGTCATCATCCAAAAGGCAAGGTCTTCGCATATTATTGGTTTACAATACTTGGCTCTATTCAAGTGCAATTAGCAACAAAACCAATCAGGACATAACATGAAGCAACAACTGAAAACCCAGGCATGGAAAACACACCAGTGGCTTTTAATTTGAGCCGCACAGCAGCATCTACTGCCTCAGAAAACACTGATATAGTTTTTCACAATTGCATGGTCTGCCAAAAAGTCCAGAGTCGCCCTTTGTTGAGCATCTACAGCACGAGGGGAGCACATAATAAAGGTCTTTTTATGATAAGGGTCTTTCGCACAGAGGGACATAGAAAAAATATCTATCAGGAGGTGGGAATTACACTGCTCTATGAAGCAGGCGTCTCCGAGCTCGGAGGCAACATAACCTTCAGAAAGATCCTATTTTTCATTAGACTAGTGTCAGCTAGCTCTGCCTTTAATAACATTCATCCCCGCACCAAGGAGAGGATAACTCAAGCTTTAGGCGCATAATGAATGGGAGAATCGGCCCCAGCGCTGCACGGAACAGGAGGTGTGTGCCGGACAGGCGGAGCTGCGTTAGGTGAGTCTTTCCCACAGGCTGCATTAACATCAATGCAAATGAACATTCAGAGGCTTTCCTGAGGTGTCTCTCTTTCCAACGTGGCCCTGTTAATTACTGTCATTAACGCCAAGGACCAGGGGAGAGTACTAACAAGCCAGCGTTCACATGATCCCCACATTTGAAAGTCATCTTAGGCTTTAAGAACATGTCACAGCCACGCTGAAAGAAAATTGCAAATTGCCAAATTTGCTGACAGAGTGGAAAAAAATTCTGCTGACTCCGAACAGCCCGTCGGTGATGGATGCATTCTTGACACAGTCTTGGTGTTTAGACTAAGGAAATAATGAGTATCAATGTCCCAGCCGAAGAATATGCAAAGACAAAAAGAGCAGTGTGTGGGTTTAATTAAGGGAAGCGGAGGCAAGATTGGTTTTCAAACTGACTGACCCGACATGATCAGGTTCTTATCGCTGTCATTTCGGTGCCCAAACATGGCCGCCAAGGTAGTGATGGCGGTTTAACAACTCCAGTGTAATGTCTTGGCAACTTGCACACTATTAATGCAGATATAAACCCCAAGATATCTTTAAGCCAGCATGTTAAAATGTAATGTTTGCATGAAGGGGGCAGGAGGCTCTCTGGATTAGGCCAATTTTCTTTAGAAAAAAAAGAGAAAAGAATTGGTCTTCACTGCATCATTACAACCACGGGGGGTGAAGGCACTCATTGTTTCCACAGTCAAGTAAAGTATTTTGTTTTACAAATGCCCTCTGGCAATTTGTGCTTCCTACATCTGAGCAGGAGGGGGAAAAAAATGTTTCTCATACTTCAGAGAGCAAACCAAAATATACCCCATTATGTCTGTGATGCATCAGATGCCTTGTGTGGCAATGAATTTAGTTTTTCCTCTAAAACCGGAGGGTGACACGGTCAATATATTCAACACGCAAGGCCACCACAAGAGTAATATGGAGGACTTTTACTATGTCTCAGGTTTGACTTCCCTCCTGTCTTGTTTTTCAAACATCTAAGCTGCTGAGGACAAATCAAAAGCTGAATTTTACTAATGTAACATTGAGCAGACTGCGAGGTGGCTGTGGGGATAATGAGGGACTGCAGGGATGTGAAACAGACAGGCTGAAATGGATAATTAGGACAGAAAGTTTCTGCGATTGCAATGACACTCTTCGGGAAATAGGATCATTAAGTTCCATATGAAATCTCTGTGCAGTGTATCTGTATGATCCTCCTCGTCCAAATTCATTCGTTTCATTACAACTTTTCTTTTCATTACAACCAAGTTCTGCTTAACTTAAGGTGCAGCTCTTACCTTTGTTTGAGAAAGATGTCAGAATGTAGATACTTTATCTTTACAACAACCTCTGGACCTATTTTACATAATTACTACCTTTACCTGCCAGAGAAACACTCAGACTTGTGAAAGTTGTCATAACCATTGAGCTTTTTCATAGTGGGACCACAGACTTGGATGTATTTTGTTGGGATTTTTGTGAGACATCAACATAAAACAGTGCAACACTGTAAAGTGAAAGCAAATCATCACCACAACATGATGCTGCCTCTGCTATGTTTCATGTAAAGGATTTGTGGTTTTCTTTCAGAAATCTTGTTAGCATAAATGGGAAATGTGTAACTAATACTAATCCTGTTAATGGATATTCCTTCCGGAGCTGTAAATCTCTGCAGCTCCTCCAGAGTTGCCAGGTGCCTTGTAGCTGAGACTCTACCTTACCAGGACTCTCATTTCAGTTGTACGGCCATGTTGGGTTAGCGATACAGTTGTGCTCCTACTTTTTTTCATTTTTGAATGTATTTGGTTGTTCCTTGTTCTTTATGATACAATTTGATCATTAATGTTCTCTAATAAATATCAAAGTCTTCCACAGAACAACTGCATTTATACAGAGATTACATTACTCACTGACTGGAGTATCTCTATTAGGTGAGATCATCATTTTGCAGAACTGGACTTTATTCATGGGTATCAGAGTGAAGGGGGTGATGTATAAATACATGTACATATAATTTGACTTCCACTTCATAGCTATGCATGATCTTTTTTAGTCTTTCACATAAAATACCTAACAAAAATACATTAAAATTTGTGCTTGCAATGCGACACAAAGCAGAAACCTTTAATAATACTTTTTACAATGCATTGTAGGTACTTTAACTCTCTTTAGTAGATATATTTTGGTTTATTACTACCTTGACCCACCAGAGAAGTACATGACTACGGTCCATATTTAGCTATCCTGCAAACCAAGCTTATTGTTCATATCAGGGAAGAAAGCCCTGGTGACATGTGAGGGTAAAGGACAAGAATACTTCATGCTGCAGAGGGTTTTATGCAGGCAAACTGGATAATAAGATGCAATAGCTGTTAAAAAGCGTTTGAGGGAGATATCACGCTATGTTGCTCTATTATGATTAGATTTCTCCTTGACAATATGAAAAGATCAAATCAATATCTACTGAGATTTTTATGATCCACAAGCCAGCCCTATCTTGTTCCTCCCTCCCAAGGCTCTATTAAAAGAATATGATCTGACATCAGATCTGTTAGATCTGCTTCTGTGGAAATACGTAACTTCAATTAGAGAAACGCTTCACAAAAATAACCCTTGTTTTGGATTTGCTCCCAAATGTTTTGTTTTGGGCTGTTGATGACATGATCCATTGTGTTCCACTTAAAAGCAATTCAATTAGGAGTCATTAGTCCTCTGAGTGATTACCAGTGGCCTATCGATGGAGAGAAAGGACACTCTAATTAAAGAGCATTTAGATCTTTCTCAATGGAAAAATAATGGGGAGGAACACAGCATTTAAAAAACAGTTTGAAGGAAAACATCCTCGCGCAGCAAATGATCGACATAACATCTTCGCTTTGCTCTCTGTAAATTCCCTTTATAGACACATATGCACTAACGGATCCCTTAGGAATAGTAAAACGTTACCATACAAGCAGCCGCTAGCACTACTAAGAAGCAGGTAAGCATTCAGATGTCATCTTTACCTGCATAAAGGGAAAAAAAAAAGAACAGACAGATTAAATGGCAGAACTGATGCAAAATCATGGCAGGCATTTATAGTACACATGTGGAAGTAAAAATTCCTGGAAGGACGGCGCGGAAAATATTTCATTTTTAATTGACTGTCAGTGTTGTGCATCTTTGAATTCACTATATAAAGATAGATAGGCACATTCACTGACTATCATGACGTTAACTCCACTCTGGGATGAATCATAGTGATTATATTAAAGTCAAGAGGCTTTCATTTTCTAAAACACTTTCTGTACATTTAATATAATCAGCTGAAAAGAAATGAGATATATTAAGCGTATGCTGACACTGTGAAATACATATTCAACCAAGATCTATTATGAGAGATCATTTTTGATATGGGCAACATAGACAGTTGCCCAGGGTGGCATGAGAAGGAGAGAGCACCAACAGCCTCGGGATCGAGGGTATGTCGATAGCATATTGAAGGAAGACTTAGTGGACTTAGTTAGAAGGAGGTGCTTGTCCAGGGTTGCATTCAGGTCGCCACTTTCTATTATTATGATGTTTCATTTATTCGTTTATTACAGAGACTCATTCACCTAACATTTCCACACTGTTTTGAGAGAATGGCATTGAGTTAAGACCAGTATGAATGATGCAGTGTGAATTACATCCAATCCTGTAAGATTAGTGGCGCACTTCAGTCTAGGTAGCCCAAGGTTTTTAAAAGTTGTGGTTTAAAACTGCTAACCTTTTGCAATACATCGTTCTTGTGGTATAAAATCTTTGCGATGAGATGCCAAAGTAAATAACTTAAGCACTTCTGTTTTCTGTCCCTGGAAGCTTTCAACTGTGCTAAAAGCAGACTAGTTACTCGCTTAGAGGCAAGACAAATTAATTTTCACGTTCAAAATATTTTGAGTCTCCAAAAACATAAATAGCATAAATGGACACTAAATGAGCACCGCCCATTACATTTACTATTGTCACAATGTTTTAGAGTTACACAAGGTACGAGTACGGTGCATGTTAACCAGCGGGATGCAGGCTAGCAGATAGGGAAGCTAGTTATTGAAGCAGCTACTATCAGATAGATTAAGTACTTACTACTAAATTTAAGCACTGTTTATATTTTCTTTTATATCTATTCATTAAAATAATTAGCATTAGCAATTGTTACAGATGAAATTATTATAATTACAATCATTAATTATCTTTTAGAAAATGAATCAATATTAGCTGCTTTTCTGTTTTGATTTTTTTTTGGCATATTTGTCAATCAGAAACCCATCATGATCATCTAGATACAGTAAAATCAGCTTTCTCCTTCACTTAAAATTACATTAACAAAAATAAGAGGATAGGTTAGGTGAGACACTAAAGGAAGCAAAGACATTTTTATTTCCTTACCTTGAACATGGCTTTATAGTGCTTTCAAAAATCTTGCTACACTGTTTCTTATCTAAACAGTCCTTGAAATTATGAGGGTCTAAATGTGGAGAAATTAATTTTACAAAGTCCTATCACATCTATATGTTGCGTATTCTGTATTGTCTGTCTGTACTGGGATAAAGGGTATAACATTGGAACCTGTGTGTGGTGTATTGAAAGAATAAGTTACTTTTTGCAGTTTGGTCAACATCTGTGCTTTCTGATTTTTCATACATGATAGTTGTCTATCTATCTAATTATAAAGGTTCAGTGGTTATGCATAGCTTTGCGTGTCCCTCTTTGGTAAAAAAAAAAATAAAATATATATATATATATATATATATATATATATATATATATATATATATATATATATATATATATATATTTACCTGTATTAATCCAAAGGTTAGAGTACTGTGCCAGCGGAGTCACTGCAAGCATTTCCAAGCTGTGCAATCTTCATCAGTGTAAACAAAGTGTCAGAGTAGTGTACAATGTAACACACAGATGTTACATCTTTCCTGTAACATTTGACCAGCACCCAGATAAGTTTCTCAGTAGTGTGATAAACACGGCGACTTTAAGTTTTGACAACCATTTACAGGTCCCGAAAATGTGTGACAGCAACTGGAGACCAAATTGTGTGGTTTGGTATTGGAGGCATAAAAAGGCGACTGCTGAAAGGTTATGTGCTTAAAGCCACACATCATCACATGTCACTGAAACTCAAAACAGATATGCAATAATGTGGCGGGAGTATGAGAAACAAGGCAACAGGTGGCCAGATGAAAAACCACAATATTTAATTATTTAACCACAATGTGAGGTTGAAGAAAACAGCTGAGCTAAAAATATGATTGTTGTTTTTTTCATAATACTATTGCACTAAATTCTAAATACAATTAAATTACATTTTTAACTATTGCTGTTTAAAATAGCAATGCACTAATCACTTAGTCAGTGATCAAAATTAGATTTTTTTGCCTTGATTATCTCTGACAGGTAATCAGCAGGTCAAACTCATAAAAACCTGATATCCCCTGCTAACTGTTTACATTAAAACAGAAAATGTGAGCTTTTATTTACTTCCTGTGAATGAAAAAAAAAAAACAATTCTTTGACTAATTGCTGCAATTGACAACACTTAAAAAAAGGACATTCATCCTTTTCCTTTTCCTTCAAAGAAGAGACCATTTACATATTTGAATAGCGGGTTCAGGAGGATTCTGATATTTATTATGTACAATAAGTGAATAAACTTCTTTATTACAAACTTGCTATGGTAAGAAAATAATAATAATAATAATAATAATAATAATAATAATAATAATAATAATAATAACAACAACATTAGACCAAAATGAAAGCAAACATAATCTCATTGATATGAGCCTTATTTTGGTTGGAATAGGGAAATAATTACTTTTTTAAAACATTTATAATTTTTGGCATCTAATTATAAAATGTAACTGCATTCTCCAACATTCAAAATATAAAAAATATTGTTTTTCTGAGTAGAGGTATGTGGAGCTAAAAATAATGTGTTTGATTGAATTTGATCACCAGAACTGAGCACAAATTTACAATGCCTTAAATATTCAGTACTTGCTGGATGCGGCTGTGTCCAAACAAATGCTGCGGCAGACAAACTCAAATCTATTGTAGTAATCAGTGTCTCCTGTTCTCTTACAATGCCGTTTTCTGACATCACAATGAAATGATTGTGATGTCATACATATTGATAAGATGTAAGGTTTACTTAATATCTAAAGTGTGAAATGTGAAAAAGTAAATGATGGGATTTTGCATGCCAGCTGCATTCTTCTGTTTTCACCATACAGCCGAAATAACTGTGAAAAATGTCCCCTCGGTCCGACTTTTATCCCTCACCTTATTCCCAATGTCATTCATTTGCCACTGAAGGTAACAAGCCTTTTCCACTCGGTGCTCTGTAACGGCAGACCTTTAATAGCCATTTCCCGGTGTGGCGAGAGGAGAGAGCGGATACATGTTTATTTGTGTGTCTGCACATGCTTCTCCAATGATTCTCTCTGCTCCACTCACCCAGCTGCTGGCTGGAGGAGTGATTCATGGGCCTGACAGATGCCTGGTGCAGCTGGATCTGTCCTTGATCATCCCAAAAGCCTGGACAGCACTGTCATTCACCATTGCCCAAATTATCTCTGTATTGACTGCAGAACCCTCTGTGACAGCGCTGTAATGGCTAATTACCCAGGATGCTTTGGGTACTTTTAAGCCCCAGAGTGTTCCCTAGCTGTCTTTGCCATGCGGCGGCTGCTGCTGGCTACCGGATTGTGTTGCTGTGAGGGCGACTGCTTCCTCTGCCCCACCTGAGGTCTGTAGCCTGGAGCAAAATGTCAAGAGAAGGAAATGCACAATGTCTTCGTTTCACTCTCTATCTCAATGCAAGTCAAGTTTATTTGCATAGTTCAATTAATAGGCAAGGTAATTTAAAGATACT
This sequence comes from Xiphophorus maculatus, assembly GCF_002775205.1. Lineage (NCBI taxonomy): Eukaryota > Metazoa > Chordata > Actinopteri > Cyprinodontiformes > Poeciliidae > Xiphophorus > Xiphophorus maculatus. Next base: position 16,409,639 of record NC_036449.1, read on the forward strand.
GGAAAATGAATAAACAAGAAAAAGGACAAATAAAGATAAGGCATATTTTTAAATCCCAGCGACATTTAAGCATGACATTAAGAGAAGTATATCACTATGCCATGATAAAGGTGAACAGATTAAGATATTTTTATGCTTTATAGAATCAGATTCAGAATCAAATTGGCCAAGTATTTTTACATACAATAACTTTGACATGGTGCTGCTGTAATGTAGAATTTCAGCATCAGAAAGATGCAGAAAAACAGTGTTGTCAATCTAGATCCAATGGTTTCTGCACATTGTAGATTTTTAGGTAGTTGGCTCCAGAGAGTGACCCGAGAATAAAGCCTTGAGGAACCTCACATGTACTCTTTCTGTTATATGGCAAATATAAATCTGAGAACAACAAAGTAGTCCCATGCTGCAAAGTAAGATCTGAACCAATCTAAAATACCAGACTATTCCAAACAGTCTCACCAACACTTCTCTAAAAGACAGAAAAATGTGTCGTTCACAGTTTGTCTGTTTCTCTTTCCTGCTTTCTGTATCAGGGGAATTACCTTCAGAAACATACAGTTAATTATCAAAATCTGTCTAATTACAGCATGAATAATTTGCTAGCTGAAATCATTCTCATTTTCCAAACATGACAGTGTGGTTTATGTTGAAGGCATGCTGTAAAAAAACCCCCAAAAACTATTTACACAAATATCTGCTAAGGTTTTTTACTAAGTCACCTGTTTCTTATGCTGCAACAATACTTACAAAGTCTGAGGTACATTTTAGGGTGACAGAGGAAGGAAAGAGGAGCAGAAAGGAGAGACAGAAAGAGGTAAGGAGAAGGTGAGGGAATACAGGGTACAAAATCCCATCCTGACTGTTAGAGAAGATGATGAGGTCCCCTGAGAATGGACAGAGTAGAAAGGGAGCAGCTTTTCTCCGCAAAGATTCCAGTAATTTGCCACATCCTGTCCGCACACCCAGCGTGGAAACCACTCTGTCCTTAATTACCAGGATAACAGGCCCAACCCCTCCCTGCTCCTCATTGTCCTGTTCTCCTCACATTACTTTCTCCCCCCTCTTCCTCCAGCCAGGGACTCCACCTCCTGGGCTACTGCTGCTCTTCCTCACCATTGGCGTAGGGGTAAAAATGAATGGCCTTTGTGGCCGTCTGCAGGCAGTGGAAGAATGGACACCAAATAAAGTGATAAAAGCTGCGAGAGTGACCCTGAATCTGTTCGCAGCTGTGATCCTGATGGACAGAGGCATTATTATGACACCAAGGCCTTTACCTGGATAAACTAGCAGCTCTGACAGCACTGTTAGTCAGACAGAAAGAAGAACATCTCTAAAACAATGGGTTTCTGTTTAATCCAGCGTAGTAATTTAGATATATTTTTTCATAACATTTAACTTAAAAAAAAGTGTCAGCAACCTCTATAATCCTGGATAGAAGAGACTGCAACATACTGCGCTTGCAACAACAATCAATGTCAGGAAGCAACCAGGGTGTCAGGGTTGTGGCCTCTTCGTCTGGCTGGCGTCTGTCATCTCCAAGATGGCGTTGCGTCTGCTGCAGCTTTATTTGCATCAGCTTTTGCAAACGTTGCTGCCTTACATATCCTGACTCCACAGAAACCTTTTTTTTTCTTTTTGTTTAAAAAAAGGAGGAGATCCACCAGTGACACCACAGTCCTGCCCTGCTGCTATATAGACGCGATGAATGACGAGGCTGAATTGGGGCTGTGTTTGTGCGCCCTTTCACTGAACAGGCAGTGGGAGGGTCTGATATTCCTCAGGGTGAAGGGGTTAGAGGGGGTGTGTGTGTCTGTGTTACCAGTCACCTGCTGCTAAATCCTATTAGCAAGGCCCGGGGGTTAAACCAACCATCACCATTAAAGGCCTGTCAGGGGGAAAGCCCACAAATAATAGGGCTGATCGCTACAACTCACAAATAATTAGGTGCTTTGATAGAGAATAATCAATTAGCGATGATAGGAGGAGGCTTGACTTTTCTGAGAGATCTCAGAGAGAAGCAAAATACAAACAAAAATCAATTTTATTAATAGTCATAACCTTTTTTTTTAATCAAACTCCACATAATTAAGAGAAAATCTCTAATATATGAACCTGATATTTTTATTTACTTTAATTCAGGAAGAAATAAATAATAGATAAATGTAGAATTGTTCTGCCAATTTTTGATCAGGGTCTGATTGGTCTTTGGTCTTGCTTTCTCTCGCAGCCTAAGTAAACCAGACATGTTTCAAAACAGAAAAAGTAGATTCCGTTTATAAAATTTTCTCTCATCTGTGAACTTCCACTGACTTTATGTTAAACTCTCCACTGAAAGATAGCAATTGCTCTTATCCCTTCAGTAACAACTTCCACATCTCAGAATGTTGGTAGAAGCGTGAGCTGAGCAATGTGCACATTGATTGTGCAACACCAAAGCTGTACACCCTGAATATCTGGTAAAAACAAAATCAATCCTAAAATTACTTGATTTGGAAATTTGACATGAAAGTCTGGGGAAAACCTTGGCCTTTTCTTTAAAAGTTTCTAAAATAATCATTTTGATAATATTTTGACATACTGTGCTGTTTTTCTGTATCCCTGTCATTTTACATGTTTTATTGAACTTAAACTTTTTGCTGGTGTTTTCACACAATGTCACAAAAGTGAGCAGTCATTAGTTTTTATTTGTTTCTGGCTTTATTTAGTGCTTCTGAGACAACGTTGAACACTATAAGGTGGGGAAGGCCAGGTGGAAAAATCAAAACATTAAAGTTGCTCTTTTAAATGTTACCCTTTTCTCCCACTTTGTACTCATCAAGGCTATACATGAGATACTGACTTATGCAGCGGGACTCTTAAAGAAGATACTACTGTTCTACAACTGAGAGTGCCCATGTAAACATATCCATATGTTTAGTGGCTCGACGAAAATGAGGTGAGAGGATATTGGCAAAGCAAGTGTTAAATAAGATGAGAAGTGACAGCTTACATCTCCAGCCACAATTAACACGTTGATAGCGTTTTTCGCTGGCCCCCTCACAGTGATAATGCCTGTTGTCAAATCTGTTTAGCACACCAAATCTCCCGGAGCCTTCAACTAGGCAGCAAGCTTTTGACAGATTGAAGGTTCAGAGATAGGCTATCATGACAGATGGAAGCTGGCATCGATGTTCAGCTCTCGCCAATCACAGGGGACCTGCCCCCCCTTATTCTGCGGGGCGCAGCTCCGCAACCTTCCCCCCTCTGATGGGAGCAGGGGATGGCATTGTTAAGCAGTGCATCTGTGAGACTCAGTCTCCTCTGATGGAAGCATAAGGCAAAGAGCTCTCAAGCAAAAGACGGCCACTGCTGTAAGCGCATTTCAGATATGATGGGAGGCTAGCTCTGGGGAATTGTGGAAGAGGAAAAGTTTGGAACATTTTGAGGAGCTGAGGAGGACCCAGGAGAGACGAGAGAGACTGCATCAAGCCTCAGCTACTCAGTAATGCCATCATTAAATTTGATTATTACCTAAATGCTGGCAAATGCTCTGTACAGTCACAGCACAGTGGAGTTTGACAGAAAGATTTACTTGATCACTCCTTATGTCTGCTGACTAAAATGACAATTTTTCTTGTGACCAACTGCATCACACCTGTTAAATACCAGATTTGAAGAAGGAAAATCAATTTAGATGCCCTTGGTCTGTGCAGAAAGTCCTCCTAGAACTCATACTACAGTATGATTACCCTTAATGAGATCCATCTGAAAACGGTGGCACAGGAGAAACTCATTAAGCCGAGCTTGTTCTAATCAGACAGCCTGTATGGATTTTGCAGACATCAGAAATTGTTCTGAAAAAGTAGAATACACCAGGGCCCCTGAAACAGAAGAAGGGATCCGATAATTAAGTATCTGCCATGCGCTGATGATATCACGAGTGTTAATGATCACTATAATGACAGTTCATGCAGCATTCGGTTGATTTACAATACACCTTCTGTGAGGCACCACTGCAGTAAACACATCCAAATGGAAAGCGTTTAGTATAGATTTAAAAGGCATCATTTAGACCCTGTCGCAACGTTTAGGGAAAAGGAATTAAATGCTTACTTGCACGTAAACATTTTTGCAAGAGGAAACGTTTGACAGGCAGCGATGTTGATTTACTTTTCTGGCAGGCAGCCCTCTAAGTTGTTTGGTCTCTCCCTCCCCTGTTTAGGCGAACACATTGTTGATTCAGACCCATCATGTTGAGGCTTGAGGTCACCCTGTCTCAGGCTTGGCTAGTTAGCAGCAGCCCACCTGATGGCCCAGAGGAAATCACAGCAGCCGCGCTCACAGGAGAGGGCCTGACAGCTAAGGCCCCACACCAGAGAGACGGGTCCAGGCATGGCTGTGGAGATAGGAGGGTCAACATGGTGGGTGGGGGGAGACAGAGGAGGGATTTTGTGGTGAATAGAGGGTTGGAGGGGGGTCCTTCAAAGCAGGAAGCAGGGAGGATAAAATATAAACTGTAACTTAAGAGGGTGCTGTGGTGGAGTGTTGTACGTAAAAGTTTGCACATCCACACACACACACACACATACATTTATATTTATATAAATGTCTATACAAAGAAATGGTACATATATGGAGACTTAGGTGATAGGAGAGTCGGTGATATATCTAAAGCAAATGTTTCTGTTAATACCTGAGGTTCTGTTTCAAAAACTGTTAGGATATTACATTAAATAACAAAAATATAAAATACAGACAGCCAGCCTATTGTAAGCAGAAACATGAAATGCCCTAAAATTAGGCTGTGTGACTGTGGTCTCTCAATCAAGACTGACTTAGGAAACTTTATAACAGAACTGAAGTAAAGTGGATTTTTTTTGCCCGGTTCAGAGATCAGACACACTCTGGGACCTTGAAATGAAAAATGGATCCAAACCCTTGAATTGAATTTGTTTTATAGTCTTCTTAGGACTAAAATTATCCCTGTTCTCGTGCACCTTTGAAAGCATTTTTTCTTTCCACTTAACTTATCATTTTATGTTGTGTCTTGTGTTTGGAGGTAACCAGCATCTGTTAGTTATCAATGACTGTCTCCTGGACAACTGTCAAATCAACAAGCGTCTCCATTGTATGTCATAATAAAACTTAACAGTCCTATGTCCATTTTTTTATTGGCCTTATATAATATTCACAGTTTCTGAGAAACCAAACTTTTGGGTCTTCAGTAGCAGTAAACCATTGACATCTAATACATTTCTAAATTACATAATTCTGTGTATATTGAATTTATATAAGAAATGAATTTTGTTCATTAAATGAATTTATAAAATAAATGGCCTTTTCAGCATTGTTTTCATTCCAATGCACTGCTATGGGAAGCAGAGAGTGGAGAAATCCAAACAACAGTATTCAGCTGGAGGAAGAACAGAGATGAGTATCCTCATTATTAAAGAGGAATTGGTCAAATTTTGAGGAAGGCAGAAATGCTTCCTTTCTTGGAAGATGTTCGGGGGGAGGTGCTCTACTCTAATCGTGTTGTCTAGTTTTTTTTCAACACCCAACAGCGGTTTCTGGTCAGGCAGAAGCAAAACTGCTCTGTGTAAATGAAGTGAGGCATCAGTGCAGACTATCCTGGGGCAGCGATGCTGCTCTTGCACAGAAAACGTTGGCTGTAAAATGCTGTGATGAACAGCAGACATTTCCAGTTCACAGGACTCCCAGTCTCTCCTGAGAGTCTGCTTCATCCTTATTATGGCCAATAATAGCCCATTGTAGTCAAATGCTCTTTCTCTTCACTGTGACTGAATGAGGACGCATTATTTACAGAGAGGAGACAACGCTAATACACGCCTGCAGAAAACTGCTGACAGGAAGAGGGCAGAAATCACAGGGCTTTTCCCTCCTGGAGGACATTACACTTCTTTGTATTTATAGCTATGTTTAATAAGATCCCACAGTCTGCCAATACACCTCCAGACAACCTCCACAGCCACTCTCCCTGCAGGTTTAGATACAAGCTGTTAGACTGAGATCAATGTTTAATTTCTGTATTCAACATTAAGCCTGCGCTGACACTAGCAAGGTCATTCAATGATAGACAAAAAGAACATTATCATCATTCATATTAGGGTTAGGCAGCTCAACAGTATTACTTTGAATACTGATTTTAAAACATTATGTTGATCATGCAAATTTAAGTTTAAATGTGTTTAATGTATCTGGTAATTCTTCTTCTTCTGCTTTTCTTTAAGGGTATTATGTTCTCAACGGTGACACCTTGTGTTTTGTCATGTTGAGTGAATAAGTCACGTTTGTAAACAATTAGGCAAGCATGATGATTGCAGCGCACAGAACACAGCGAGGCCAGAATCAAAACTGATGAACCTGTAGAGATTCGGTTGTGTTTTAGCTTACATCGTTTTTGCGCTATTTTATAAATTTTTGTAAAGCTTCACAAGGTTTTTGGTGTTCCACCCAGATATATGTTCAAGATTAGTTTGTAACTTCAAATTGAGGAAGTGCCTAGACATCTCTCTAAGTGGGCCAGAAACGATAGTTTAAAATCCAGTACTCATAGCATTTTGTATTTCCAAATCAAGTAATCAGTTTCCAGAGTTGAGCTAGAGTTAATAACTTTGTTTTTATGTTTTGTTTATGTATTTTTTTTTATTCTAATCAACTCTTTAGTAAAAAGATCTGAGTTTGATCAATTGTAAATAGACTAAGAGTTATTAGCAGTCTTCTTATAATCTTTCCATTTAAGAAGAAGATCATAAAGATTAAATTAAAAGATGATGCCATAGGACAAAGGCATCTTTTTCAACAAAATCCTTACAGACTCTTTATGAATTTCTCTGCATTCCTTTGCTGCAGAAAATGACTTTAAGTTTCCGTTATGTGCTTATGTCCAAAGGCATTCTGAGACAAATGCCCAACCCCAAAGTCATACACCATTAATGCAGTCAGCAATGCTGCAGCCTCAGAATCTTATTATCTTAGTTGGTTCAGCCTCATTAGCCGTTCTATGCATATTAATGGGTGGGAAATGGGAAACTATACCCTATTTAAGAACAAAACATGCTCCTAGTGTTCGCTGCATCCTCGGATACAGAACATAACTCACTCGGCAAATTGCCATCATCGAGCTTGTGGCAGAACCCCGCTGTTTTCTTTACCCAAAAGCCCCTGGTTCCCTCACAGACACAGTTTCATTAACCTGCACTATATTCAGTTGCCATTATGGCTCTAATTATGGCACACGCTTTCATGAGGAAGAGCACGGATTCTCGGGGACTTTTATGTCCAGCTGTCCTGTCGCCAAGGCCAGGGTCATCTCCACTGCAGCTGAACGTCCAGACAGAGAAGATGTTGTAATCTTAGATGCATTGAAGCTAGCTTTGAGGACTTATGCAGGCTTATCTCGTATGGTCACGATTGCATTAGACATAAGACCTTGAGTTCGAAGCCACTGAAGCAGAAAGGGAAGCAAATTAAAGTCTTCTCATCTACCTCCTCAGCTGTGTCTAGATTGCATCAGTACAAAAAGAAAAGAAGCACTTGAGAATCTCTTTGATGATTAAATTGGCACCTAAAAGTGCAGAGGTAAGTCTTTTTACTTTCTTTTGTTCTGGGCGTTCAAAATGTTACTAAACAGTTGTGAAAATTTCCAAGCAGTTAGTAGGAAAACAACGGTCACAGCTTGCCATTTTGGACTCAGTCCGTCTGCCAAGAGAGAGATGGAGATCTTAGCTTGGGAAACAAATAAAAACCTCTGTCCAGTGTCTCATTATCCATGAAAGTATCTCCAGACTTTCCTCTGTCCAATCAAAGACAAAAGAAACACAAGAACAAGTCGAAAAATCCCAACATGAGGGAGACTGAAACAGCTCCCTCAGTGGAGAGCATTGCTCACTCACGGCAGATAGTGGAGGTATGAAGATCCTTTTGGCAGGTGCTGTGTGCTGTCAGAGCTTTAGATGAGCTCTGCTGCTGGATAACATCTTGCCAAATGCTCGAAGCTTGTCAGTTAACAGTCTGCCAGGAAAAGGTGGACAGCTACTAACCTCTCAGAGAAGAGACAAAGACCAACAGCAAGTTCCATGAAAAGAAAGTTTTGAGTTTCCTGAGTGAAGCTAACAGGATCATTGCAATAATACACCTCAATATTAGTTGTTTATAAATTAGAAACATGTCACTTTTTCAGCACAATATCCTTAACAGTTTCTGTAAGACACTTTCCATCAGTACTAATTATGATCTTATTTTATCCACTTACATATAACATTTAGGTTGTTTTTTTTTTTTAATGGAACTTTGAAAATATTTCCGCACTGAGAACATTTAAGAATTATTTATCTATGTGCAAACCAAGCTGCTATGTGGTGCAGCCCTTGCAGCAAGAAACTCCTGAGTTCTGATTGTGTGCTTGAGGCTTCTGCATGTGTAACGGGTACCGTAGCGACAGCACCACTGTTGACAGATATACTCCTGAAGAACAGGAGAAAGACGAGGAAACGGCTTGTTAACCTCAAGTGTCATGCAGCAATTTATTCAAGTTTTACATCCAAACATACTTGTTGTATTGAGTTTCTTTCTATACAGTTTATATATTCAAAGTTCAACCTTTTTAATACATTTCAGTGTCCATAAGTGACAAAAACAAACATCTTTTAGCGACAAAACAAACATCTCTTTCCCAAACACATATCCACTCATTCTTCTTCTTAGCTTTCTAGCTGTTTATCCCAAATGAAACGCATTAGACAGTGGTTACATTAACCAGCTACTTTTTAACTTAAGACAGTACTGCATTTGACCTTCAATAAACTAAAGTCCTTAATAGAACCAAACATCATTTTTAAAGTCGCTTTTTTTCCATCCTGAATACTAATGGTAAAAGAACTATTTTAACACTGGTGGTGGGGACCTTACAAAAGCCAAAACAGAAAAATAGACATAGAGTTCTTCAGTTTCTAACGGTTATTCCAGCATAACCTGAAGTGGGTGAAGCGCACGTATTAAACAGACTTGGCTAATGGCTAATATTAGCATGTACACCGTGCGTAGTTACTTTCTTCGAACACAACGACACAAAGTCAAAAACTGAATAACTAATACAGCACATAACTATTCCAAATACGTTCACAAATATTCCAAATACGTTCCAGCATGTCTAATTACTGGATTAAAAACCTATTCGCATATTTACCCACCTGAAGAACAGGAGAAAGACGAGGAAACGGCTTGTTAACCTCAAGTGTCATGCAGCAATGAGGGAAAATACAAGCAGGACACCAAAACCGCCAACCGCCCCCTGCTGGCGTGGAGTAAATGTTACAGAGCACATTAAAAAAATATAGAAAAACTCTTCTCCAAAATAAAGTACAGAACTTGTATTAACAATTTCAAGTCATAAACACAAATGTCACACTTTTGTGGTCGCCACACATGTATCCTGCGTGATTTCCTTGTGATGCCTGGATTATCTTCAGGTATTCCAGCTTCTTCCCAACGTGATAAAACATGATGATTATGTATATCAAGACCCTATTTGTCAAATAATAACTCTAGTGAAAGCTTTATTTCTCCCTGAATCATCACAAAAACATTTATGTGAGCAGCCCAGAGAAGACAACAAAAGCACTCATCTGATCACTAAAGTCACACATTTTTCATTTTCTCACTTATGTTTAATTTAACATTCCAATCCCAATCCAAGCAGGTTACACTCTGCAGCCTAAAAGGGTCTGCTGCCAATGTCCCTGTGCCAAACACCACAGGACACCATGTTCAGGCCCTGATGGGTCAGATCTGCTTTGGCACAGTAAGGAGGCTCACAAACTCTTCGTTGAAGTTTCTCACTTCCATAAGGACATGATCATTTAAATACGTCATTTAATCCACACTGACAGCGGCCTAGATAAAGTATTAACATAAATTCAGCTTTTATTTTCTTTAGCGTGATACTGTAGTAAAAAAATATTTTCTTAAAATTCCAGTGTGTTTATTCAGTTTGGGGGCAGGAATGGGAGATTATTGCAACCACATCAAAATTATGTTTGCCCCAAACAATTTCTAAATATTAATTATAACTGAGGCATTTGATGATTCATAGTTACTATCCAGTAATGTTTAGCTATCTTTTAGCTAACTTTTAGTTATCAGGAGTCCCTGCATCTCTGACATAACTCCTCCTTGCCACTCTTGAAAGACAGAGCATGCTTTTTATATAAAGATGTGTGATATTCATTCTAAGTCAACAAGGGGCTACAAAGAAAGCTGACATGCTGAGACTTATCCACTAGTACAGACAGCAATAAATCAAAATTTTAAATGAGTGGGAACATGGCAGGGCTGCTTGGCAACGCAGTGGTGTTGCCTTGCAACAGGAAGGTCCCCGTTGGGGTCTTTCTGGATGGAGTTTCCATGTTCTCCCCATACATGTGTGAGTTCTCTACTGATACTGGTGATCTCCCACAGTCCAAAAATATGACTGCTAGATTAATTGGTCTCTTTAAATTGCTCTTGGTAAAAGTAAGCCTCCCTCCCCTCCCTTATTGGCTGCCAATAGATGTGGAGGATGGTACATTTTCAGTGAGTTTTTCTCTGTGGATCACTTGACTAAAGCGATGAATGTGGTATTTTAACGTGACACACTGGGAGGTAGAGGTCAAATGTCTTGAACACGTGGAGTACGAGTGATACTTTAACAGGTATGCAGCAGAAAGATATTTAAATTGCATATTAAAACAATTTGTTCAAAGTGGTGTCTCTCTGTGATCCTTTATTTTGCTAATAAAATGCGTTTTTGCATGTAAGTTAGGGTGAGCTGATGATTAAAAAACACATCCAAAGTGTGCACACTTGCACTGTGCACCACTGATTCCAATAGGCTCAATAATTTTGCTTTAATTATACCCACTATAACAATAAGCCAGTCTAAGATAAATAAATAAGTTGGCTGTCCTCCGTGGAATAGTGCTGATGCGGAGGCCTGCCTAGGCATTATAAACCTAATTAGCAGAAGATTACTATGCAGTGTGCAAGGCTGTGGTCCAGAAAGACATCATTAGGTCTTCTGATGGGGATATGCCTTCAGCACATTGATTGTTTTTCGCTCCAAGAACAATGCAGATTGCAGACTTTATAATTGGGCTTCCAGGTCACTTGTGACTTCACTTCAACTCTGTGTGGCTGCTGATCTCCATTCAAACACCAGAAGCTCGTAACAAAAGAGACATTCCTGCACAGCTGCTACAATGAAAAGGATCGTATGAATGTTGTAAAAACCATGATGTACTACACAATTGATTTAGATGATAAAGCTGTTTTTATAAGATTTAGAAATACAGAGCTGATTTGTTACATATAAATTATTTATGACATTTTTCAAATCCTTTAATCCAATTAATTTGATACAGTCAGTGATCAGAGGAAGCTCTCTTCTTCGTCCTTAATATTTTGACTTTTTAGTGTACTATGTATGATACTACGTAGTGATGTGATAATGTCTCTGGTTTCTTTCCTCAGCTTGTGTTCAGTATCTTTAAGATTTCATTATTTCTGAGTCTCAAAACCTTTCAGTCTATAAGCACCAAATGAATCGGCGCAGTATCATCTTGTGTGCAATATTTGTGTGAACGCATTCATGGTCACTTCTGATTACATTTTTTCTGTAATGCTTCTGTGTTTCTCTTTCCTTTACATGTAACACATGTGCCTGTATTCTGATACATTGCCAATTTTATGTAAATGTTGTCTACTTTTGATAAAAACAGTCAGAATTCCTTTCATATGTGTAATTGCAGCATATATGTTGTCAAGCGATTGCAATACTAGATATATTGCAATCGTTATTGCACATTATTATTGCACATTAAAACTATTTTGTCATAGTTTTAATGTGTATTACTGAGTATACACAGTACTGAGTAATGTGTATTCACCTTGCAGTAGATACAGAGCTTCTGGTGGATGAATAAAAAAATATTTTTGTTGAAATCTTATATATTTTTTATTATATTGTTTTTATTTCTTAGCAACTTCAGAAGAATAAAACAATTAAAAACATTACATTTTTGGACTTTTAGTTTGGCCACTGACTTCCTGTTTCATTAATAGATTCACAATAACAAAATACAGATATAGATGTTTGTGAACGTATAGTTGTATTGTAATACAGAAAATCATAACTTCAATGCTTGCTTTCCATCTCCATCTTGGTCCTTCATTGTTATGGAATCAGCAGAGCCACTGCATCTCTCTAAGTGACATTTCATATATTTAAAATATTTACGAGAGGATACAAAATTCTATTCTATTCCATTCTATTCTATTCTAAAAGGTATGGCAAGATCTCAAACTGGAGATGTCGTCATATTAAACTGCCTCGCAAAGTCCTATCTAGTTGCAGTCAGCCTCTCCTGCGTCTGGTAACTTGTAAACTATTACCGTACTATGATATACAGTAGGTAAGTAGTTTATTCTTGACAATCCACAACAGCAATGGACTCTTATTTTGCAGTAGGAAAGGAAGCAGTTCACGAATAGTTTCCCCAATTGATGACACAAGCCTTGAATAAGTCACCACCAGAAGAAAATAGTTTATGAGGTGGCATGAAAACCTGTGAACAAGAAATAAAAGATTTGTTGGCACAAGCTACTAATTTCCAACACTACTACTTCTGTGTAGTTAAAATAGCTTGCACATTAATATGCAGATTAGTCAAACTTGGACTGAATTGCTTGAACAATTAAGACTTTTTTTCAAATAAGTAAAAAACATTAAGGGAAAAAATGTGGTGCACGTTACATGATAGAAGTTTTAAATTTGAATCCAACAGAAATAACCATATTATCCTCATTCTGGTGTGGAAGCAGATTTAAAAGTCATTCAGTGAAAATTCATCAAAAGAAGATGAAACAAAATAGCTGTCTGGGTCTGTTGTTATGGTATAGCACATTACAGATTCCTTTACAAATTCTAACTCCTTTGCAGACTCAACCAATCACAACACTTCTGATCTTTACACAAATGTCAAACCTGAGACCAAACAGCAGGTCACAAAACAGACACCAGACAATAGACAGATTGTTATAAAAAAAAGTAATTTAATTTTTAAAAAAAGTGTAGTATATTTATCTAAAGAAAATGTCTTTATGTATCTGTGTGTCCAAAACAAATTGGAAGGCTTTACTTACTAAATAAATTTAATTAAACTTTTAAAACAATGTTTGTTGGTTGATGAGTTTATAGACCAAAAATGATGGGAGTTCTTAGTTTAGATGCATTTAATATATTGGAATAATAAATTGCATGTAGATATTTCAGGATTGTCTACGTGGGCAGATTTGCTCTACTAAATGATTATCTCAAGACAGAGTCCTAATAGACTATATTAAATCAAGATTGGACCCAGGATCCAAGTAGGAGCCACATCGATGTCATAGAAACCTGTGTTTGTATGACCTTCAACTATTGGGATTATATGTGTGTTGTTGTTTCACATTTTCGATTGGCTGATCACCAATCAGAGCTAATCAATGAAGAAATTGCCTATTCCAATAGCCATGCATTTCTAGCCACTACATTCCTAATTCTAACCCACTTTACTCTGCTCAGATTAAAAGGCTGTTGTTTTAGCCTAATGGAGAGCCAATATTAATCAAAATGTACCTTTTACCACCAACTACAGAAGTTTTTAAGCCATTAACCAATATTAATAATAAAATACAACAGTGGAAATCCCGCTTAAAAACTGTGATTATAAATATTCTAATGCTATCTTCTGTCTCCTGCTTGGGTTGCGTTTTGTTTGCTTACTTTGCATTCCTCTATGTGTGTGTGTGTTCATAAGAGTGAGCATGTTTAATCAGCTTCACTCGCTGCCTCCCGATCTGGACTCAGCCATCGCTTGCCTGTCTGCTGCACCATCGTTCTTTCTGGCTGGCGTTTTGTAACCGAGCACTACAGCCCCATTTGAGGTATGATAATCAGCTGATTAGCCAGTGGAGTCCTTTTCCCAGAGGCTCCTTTGTGTGCAAAATCCTCACAGCCAATTGACATGTGGACATCATCAAGCTGATGAAATGCAATTGTAATGAACAAGTGAGGCAGAGCATCTGCAGAGGGACCCTGAACGAAGAGGACCCTTCCCTCCTGACATGCTAATGTTGAAAGCTGCTCTCTGCCTGTACTTCCCGTGGGTCCCTCATGGAAATGTGAGAAGATGCATATTCAAACCAGCACTTTCTGAGGGGGCTATATGTATGAGGAAAACGATGAGCTAAAAAAAAAAGATGGCGTGGACTTGGCCAAATGCTAATTCTGAGACAGATTATATTGCATCACGCGCAGTAATGATCTGACAGTTCATTTGTGAGGAGAGTTCAGGATCTGAGGTTTAATGCTTGGGTGGACGCAGGTGCCGAGCCCCAGCTCTTCAAAGCTGTCAGAGGAAGGCAGGGAGCTGCTGTCAAATTATCCCAGTTAAAAAGGCAGAGGCGCCTCCAAATATGAAAGACATTTAAGAAATTAATGCATTCGTATTCAACACATATTGCAACAGCGTTTCATTAGAGGCGCTCTAGTCATATTAAAACTGACATCTGACCTTTCACATTTCTCTGAGGCACTCAAGAACACTCTTATTACATACATGCTTAAGTCAAAGAGAAGGTAATTGTGATAACTAGCAATAATTAAACATGCTGACATTTCAGATTTCATGGGTTTTCTCCTTAATTCAGCTTTTTATAGTGCTGAAGAAATAGGGGAAAAAACATATGTTTGTTTATTTGGGTTTTGATTAGAGTGAAACTGTCAGTACGGAAGACTCTGTGACTAGAATAAGATTTATTACAGTACTGTTGCTGCTCTTGCTACTGCATAATATTGCAGACTTGCAGACAGCTGTTTTGGAAATATGTTATCTGCTTTCAAATTTGAATCATGTATCATAAAGAGATACAAGAATTATTAAATTTTTTGCAAAAATCTGATTGGAAGTGACGAAGACATCTCCTAAAAGCTAAAAGTCATTGAGATTGAAAAGCCTCCTTACCATCACCCTAATCTTTAGCTCCCTCTACAGAACATACATCAGATTCAAGTCAGGACTGCCAGTATAATCAAAATAATATTTTAAATCTCAACTTGATCAAAATAATTTTGGTCTTCACTGTATATTATGGAAAACAATCTGATCTGGTTCAGCAGTTGGTGTCAATGCAATAATAATTATAGTGATCATAAAGGTGTGAAAATTTGTCGTTCTTTCTGACAACAGATCTGAATCTGCAGACAGTCTGAACGTCCAAAACAAAATATTTACCCTCAAACAGACTTCCTCAGTGTACCACTTATAATACGTTGTAAAATTGTGCAGCTAAACGGCAAGCGATAGCGTCTTTGAGTCATGTATTACTAGTTACTGATGTTATCATGGAACTAACAATATAAATGCCAAACCTGACTGTCTCAACCCTGCTGTTTATTTTTATTGTTTGGAGACACCTTCAATTACAGGTTATTGCTGTCTCATTAAATCGCAGTCATTATAAAAATTAATGTATTTAAATAAATACTGTAATTTGCAGAATATATGCGGCAACTTTTTTTCCCCCATATGCTTTGAACAGAGCAATGCAGCTAATATGTGGCTTCTTACTAATGGAATTTGAACTGTTGGTTATTATAAAAATGCTGTATGTATCCAACATAACTTAAAAGAAATTTGACTTTGTAATTTAACACCACTGTTAGAAAACTGCTCTTTCCGCCTTCAAGAAGTCACAACGCTCCTCCAGTAATCATTTAACAATGTTTTTTATCAGTGTTGCACTGAGAAATGGCTCGAATAATGAGCTCAGCAGATGTGCAGTTCCACCAGGTGTTTGCTAATTGCTGCTGGCTAGTCTGAAGGAGCAGAGTGGGAGAGTCACGAAGGAGAGCTGCTCTTTAATGCGGAGACTTGGAAACTGCAACTCTGAGCAGGAGCTTCCTCCTCAAAGGTGGTGCTTGGTTCCACCAAGTGTTTTACACAAGGATTTCTCAAACATCCAGAAAAGAATCAAGGGTATGTTTTTGAGGAGGGAATAACATTATAACATGATGTAAAGCTAAACAAGTAAACATATGAAAACCAAGTGGACCTAACTTTATGTGGCTAACCCTGATTATCTCTTCATCATGATACAAGAAGATTGAAAGCTAAATAATTCAAATTCTAAATGCTGGAAAAGCAGACATGTATAAGAATCGTACGGCTTAATATGGGACAGATTGTGGTGAGAACTAGGTGAAAGCATCTCCAAAACTGCAGCTCTTGTAAGATGTTCCCAGTCTGCAGCGGTCAGTATCTATGAGAAGTGGCTCAAGGAGGGAAGAGAGAGAGGGTCAAGAATAGCACAAGCCCAATGATGCACATAGGGAGGAAACGCTGGCCTCAGTAGTTTCATCCAACAGATGAGTTATTGCAGCTAAGATCCTGAAGAAGTCAATGTCAGTTCAGATAGGAAGGTGTCAGAATACATAGACCATCACAGTTTGTTGTGCACCTCTCATGACCCCCGCCGAATCTTTTTCAAGCCAAACTAGTTGCACGAATGGTTGAGGATCGTTGTTTCTGACTCATCTTCACTATGAAGATGAGTCAGAAATACTTCTCCAATCCAGTGAGATTCCATCTTAGCGGATTCTCTGAAGATATCTTAGTGCCAGACACTGCAACACACCTACAGAATCTAGAGGAGTCAATGCCTCAACAAGTTATGGCAGCAAAATGGAATCGAAGCATCATAATGTTATGCCCCATAAATGTAAATGTTTTTAGAACTCCCAAACTGTTGTATTTAATTATTCTGAGAGATTCTAAGCTATTTGAGGGAAATCAATCCCACCCCCTATTATTCAACCATGAGTAAAGAGTTGTGACATTAAATCTTTGAGCAGTTGGTGGAGGTCAGCTCAAGTAAACAGACCAATGATGCACTCCATATTGTTTTTTAAGGATAGATGTAGGTCATTGCACCTATGGCCTCCAGCTGAGTCACTTTGTGATGACAGGACCTCTTTGCTTGGACCTCATAGCCTGAGCAAATGGGTAGTCAGCAGGCCCCCTGCTTTTCTGAGCCTTTTGGGTATCTGAGGTGTCAAAGCAAGAGTGGGTCACAGACCCTGAAATCCAGCCTCCCACTGTTCAGCCCCTTCCCTAACCCGGTGCAAGCACAACTAGACCCTAGGCTACGAGGTGTGCTCCCTCCCACCAGGTGTTCAGGATGGCACGCATGTCTTTAGGGGTAAGGAGTGCCGTGGGCTGCCTGGGACTACACATGGAGCTGGGGGTCAAACATGGAGCCATGCTGGACCAGCTGTCGCTTTGCTGTGTGCCCCATCTCTGAGGCGGTCCTGCTGGAACAGGCCAGATGCGCCAGCGCAGTCACTCCTTTGCACCTCAATACAAACCGGTCCTCACTAATCTGACCTTGTGGCACCTTGGCATTACTTTGTCAGGATTATTGCAGCAAACCAGTAGACAACTTTGGTCGTCTGTGTGGATGTAGCTCCTCCCACTCGCCAAGTAATTGACACGGTCATTTTTCTGTATTCCAACTCCACACTTAAAGGAGGGGCTTCCTTTAATTTGTAAAGGCTAAGCCACCATGTGCACACATGCACGCAGCTTGATCACAGATTCAGTGCTGCTTTGGAAGCCACAGCACTCCATCTTTCCTTCTAACTGCGGCTAAAAGCATGAAAGCAGCAGTGAGATTTCATTTGGTTAACTGACTGAAGGCACTGAGGGAGTAAAGCTCGTTGGAGAGATTTATACACCAAGTCTGACGCCTCCTGCTCTCTGTAATAGAACAAAAGCTTGTTGTCTCTTCCAATTACAGATGTCAAAATGCTTATTTTGAGGGTTGTGATCTTTTCCCTTTTAATCTGCAAAGATAAAAGGTCTCAGCTTCATTAGCATGTGCTCGCTCCCCCCAGACCCAGATCTCCAGCAAGCAGCCAGCTCAGCCTTACAGCCTATTACCCACTCTAGGGGCCATTAAGGTCTAACATTAATGATGTGTAATTAGCATATGATGACAAATAATAACAATGCACACCAACTCACTGTAATGGGGGGTAGGATAATAACATGGAATCCCACTGTTTCATCCGTACATAAAGCTCACAATATCTATGTTTCATGTTCCACGCTATTGTTCTTAGATATAATCAAGTGAGCTGCAGAACATAGGAATAAATTATCCTAAATAATATCTTTATTGAGAAATATGGGAATGAAGATAAATTGAAGTAGTCAAATTTGTTTTCCTGCATAAAATCCAGTTATACCGTCCTGTGGATGCAAATCTTTTGTAAATCTGTTACTTTTAGGGGTCAGTTGTACAAGTAAAACCAGGCTCTCTACATATCTCCCTAATCCATAAATAAATTATTTAAGATAATGATGCAAGAACTCAAGTTAAAATTGAGGGGTATTAGCAGACAAGTGATCAATTATGCTGTAGAGCTGAGGCAAAGCGATCAGAAGTGACAGACCGTCTTCAAACGGCTCTTCTCATCCATTAAACAGGCTGCCTGTTTGTGTCAGCCGCGGGTCTGGAAGAAAACCATACAATTAAAGAGACCCCGCATGTTTTTATGTTTTTTTTTCACTCCTTCACGCACACACATTCATATGCAGCTCCAACATGCAACATCTTGTATTGTCTTTTCAGGTTTTTTCTTTTTTTTTTTTTTTTTAGTTTCCACATCTGTCACAAAACCAACCCATCACCAATTATACCGAAGCAGCAAAACACGTCCATTTTCAAATTTGTTTGGTTACCTCCCGTAAAGAAGATGGCGGGGCATCTTTGAATCAAACTAATCAAAGCACCTCAAAAGTAGAAACTGAATGAATTTATTGACTAAACGTGTAAATGTCTGCTCTTGTCGAGATAAACAACTGCGGGATGTGATGAGACATCCTATTGTGCTTGTGTTTTAAATATCTGTGGGTGGATCGGGGCATCTCAGAAAAAACAACACTCATCTTACTCGTCACTAGAAAAATGACAAGCATTTGTAACAGGAATATTTAGCAGCAGAACTTCTCATTGCCAAGGACAAAGTGCAAAATTATAGACGAGCGTTCATGTAAAAACTCACATCTCTGCTGTTTTAAGTGGAATCCAGCGACTGGAAACACAACACAGTCCTCTCTTTCAGGCAAGCAAAGCAGGGCTACTCGAAACCCTGTTTACAGCACCCAGATCTCAAATTGACTTGCTAATGTTAACTTTTATCCCGTTGCCATGGGTTACCGTGTCGTGTGATTTGACACCGAGCTACAGGCGCCGCTGATTAGTAGCATCCAGTTCTGTCCATCTCTGTGCATCACTGAACCATCTGGTCATTTATTCACTAATAAGCCCCTAATGGCCCAAATATTCAGCGGCCTGTCATTGTGACATGGCAGAAAATGCCTACATCTTTCAACTTGCCTTGACACGTTGCTTGTTTCGCATCAAAATCTCGTCATTTACAGGAGAGAAACTCAGAGGGGTAAGAAACTTGACCTAATCTGCAGTGTTAACACAGAGGCATGGAGCTTTGTTATCTGCTAGACTGACGGAAAGGATGTTAATGCATTCATCCTCTCTCCGCGCTTCAAGATCTTCTTTTCTGCCACAGGGAGAAGGATATGAGCGCTGTCAATAGGAATTTGATTATGCACACATTGATTCCACGCTCGAGGAGCGGAGATTACACCCAGCCCAAAATTGTGAGGTGCTGTGAGAAGATACAACGGTGCAGCTTGTGGTTCTGCAGGCTGTCATTTGTCATCTAAACATTGACTTTTAGATATAAATATTTCCTGATGAACAAGGCCAGCGGGGATTGTAATTAGTGACAAGCTATCATAAATTTAACCTTCCCCGGGACACTGGTGGCAACCAATTAACTAACTGCTGAATAAAAAATACCCTCAATTATCTGTCTCATTATGGCTGAACTGGACTGCAAAAATCTGAAACAAGAAACAAGTTTGTAATGATTATTTTTTTCACCCACTAAGTTTTTATTTTTACATGCTTGGGAAGAAATGATTACTGGCGTTATTGGTGTCACTGGTGAACATTTCCAGTGATTAGTACTGCTGTTATGAATTAAAATTTCTCCAAAGACAGTTAACTTTGCCATGTTTGTTTGCATCAAAATGTGAGAAAATTAAGAGGATTTTGTAGAAAAGCAAGTAACTTCTTAGGAGCATGTGTGTCACAATGCCTCTATTTCAGAATAGCTAGTGTTATATTATATTAACAGGGCTGAACTCATGATGTTCTGTGACTGTAACTTCACAGACTTGTTTATTTTATTTTTCATATTAAAGGATCAGATAACCATCTGAGAATGGCATTTAAGTACTCTGTGAATTTTCCCTAATGATTAGATTGTTTTTTTTTTTTACCAATTAATCAGAAAGTAGGTCAGGTACTATCATTTCAAGCATCCCTTATGCTGAGGTGAGAGAAGCATTTTGATGCATTTGCATTTAACTGAGTGATGTTATTATTAGTTTGTTGCTATACACAGCATGAGAGAGCTGCAGCATTGATGAAGCAGAAATTTTCACTTGTCAGTTTGTGTATGTCAGAGTCAACTGTGCAGTAAGATGATGGTAGACCTTTTTTTTTCTATTGATGCACCATTTAAATAAAGGGCCAGTAAGAGTTGGCTACATTTAACACTACAGTTACTTTGCTAAGTCAAAGGTAGAGCAGATAATAACAGATATAGCTTAACACAGAGAACAATCGGTTAACAATAGAAAGTAGTTGAATTTGGGACTTTTTAAATATGCAAAGAAGGCTTCACCACATACTTAGCAAATGACCAGAATAATAATACAAGGCTTTAGGAGGGAAGTTTTCTGTCTTTGGGTTTTCTACATCATCAATGGAGAAGATGAATTGAAACACAGAAGGTTTAAAATAAATCTGCACAATGAACTTTAATGAATGTTTAAAAGGGCTAATATGTATTGCTATTTACAGCTCAATCAAGTAAGCATGTTATCTTCAGTTGTTATAAAGTGCTGCAAATATAAAACACAAAATAAAAGAAAGGTGCCCTTGCATCATAACCATTCCTCATGCCTTGAAATTGCCCTTTTTAAGAGCATTCTACCCTTTCTCACACACTCTCTTCATCACAACAATCTCTATGTTGTCCATCAGTGAATTTTACTGTTCTTAGGAGCATTCTAGTTTATATGATCAGCTCGGCAGACGCACATTTCCCCAAAGTGTTTGCTAATTGGTGCCGCCACTAGTCTGGAGGAGCTGCGTGGAGGAAGTGCATGTAAGGTGCACGTCAGGGTCATTATTCATGAAAGAATCCACAAAACTGTGAGTGTGCGCAATGATGAGAAGGCCTTAATATTACAGCACTTGCTAGTAATAGCAAGTGCAAAAATTATTTTGCTGCAAGAAAACTGTGAATGAACTACTGTAAAGACAGCATGTAAGAATATGTTTTCCTCAACACATTTGAACAAACCCACAAAAATATTGATAACTGCAAGAAATATTTACATAATAATCATAATACATTTCCAGATCATTACTTCCCTCTCACATACACAAAGTAAGTGGGGATTATCAATAAAATATTAACTCAATATATAATTATTACTTCAAAACAATCAAAATTCAGCTAGCAACCTGAATTTTTATAATTCTCAATACATTCCTAAAATAGCCCTTTCCTTTATCATTGGTCTGATTGAAGTGCAAATGAGCTTCACGTTGACTGCCAAGTAGCAAAACCTCTCTGTCAACTTAACTAGGAGTCGAAGGATGGTGTGAATGTATACTTAACTCCCTGTCACTTAGAAAGGCGTGCACCCTGAGCCTCCATCAAGAAGAGCTAAGTAAGATGGAAGACGAGCAGGCTTTGGTTGGAAAGGAGACGGGAAATGCCACCTTTGGTGAACTCGCTTGGGACCAAAAAAATCCCTGAGACTTATTTGAATGTTGTGCTAAGGGTGAGACGATATGGGCCGTGTGTGCGTGCGTTCGTGTGTGTTTCACCCATTTAATATGATTTCTATTGCAGAAATCTTAGGAGTTTGACTGTTTGAGAGAGTTACTTCATATTCGGAGCAGCCACAGAAAAATCCCTTATTCTGCCTCATCGTTTCCTCCTTGTTTAAATCTCCCACCATGCATTGGCATTGCAAACTACATCGTAGAAACAGAGAAAATCAAATCATCTACGTCTTAAACCATCAGGCGTCATGCGAAAAAATAAAGCTGAAAAAACAAGAAAGTGGGACGGAAATGTTTTATGTATGAAGCACTGTTTCAATATAAAGCAGAGTACATATATTTCAGCTCTTCTAATTATCTGGAGGATTCAAACACAAGCAGCGACAGCTTTGTGGTCTAATTTACGTAAACTTGTTGTATTATATAGGCTGCTGAGAGCATCATTACGAAACGGCTTGCTTTTGAGACTCTTTCGTCTCATTTGCTCCGTGTGTTGGATGTGTATCCTAATGAACGCTTTACAACAATGTGACCTGCCAGCGCAAATAATTAACCTTAAGTGAAACCAATTACATACTTCTCTGCCATCGCGACAGTCTCCAAAAAGCAATCATGGATGCTTTTCCCCTGCACCGTTTGGCTGGTGAAGAAAACCAAACGGTGGCTGCTCTGTAGCAACAAATGGACGCTGAGAAGTCTCTTTATGCTCAAAGAGACATCTAAAGAGGAAGAAGATAAACAACAATTATACCGCTCTCCCTGTCAGTGCAGCATGCCTCGGGTCAGCCCATTTGAGATCACCGCTCGGTGCGCTCTTATGCTGGAATAAGAAGTGCACCCGTTCGCGGCTGGGCTTTTTGACTGGCAGTTGGGACCTGGAGACTGCATGTGTGTGTTGTGAGCTGCCTGCGAATGCAGAAAGGAGGAGGGAGGGTTATCCAGACATAAACTTCCGCTGTCAGCATGGGCAATCATGGCACTTCATTGTCCAGCAGCATCATTACAATATGGTTATCATCTGAGCTTGAGTCTGACACCTTCTCCAGGACCTCTCCAATCACCCCCCCCTCTCGCACCCGCATAGTAGGCTTCAGTACCAGGCAGTCAGGGCAAATCTCTGCTTTGTGCTTGTCTGCCTTAATAGACTGGATGTCACTTCTGCCTGTGGAATGTGCCCGGTCTTCAGCTGTCAGTCAGAGGCGCGGGTGTCAGGCCGGAGCGTGGCTGGAGCCGTCTGGATTAGAGGGTAGTTACCATAGCTGTCAGATTACTGACAGCCTGACACCCCCTCTCCCAACTTCCTTTTATTGTTTCTTTGTTTCTCTCAAACATCCTCCAGATGGGGAGAATTACCAACCAGAAGACGGAGATAGAAAGGAGAGCGAGATGGGAGGAGGAAACAAAAGCCGAGACGGGTTTTTAAAAGTTCTATGCCACGTTAGTTTTGTGATGAAGGAAGGCGCGTTTGGTAGATTCTTATGAGACTACACCTATTCCCACCTCTCCTTGTTATCTTTGGGATTCATGTCAAGATAGGTGATGGCGTTGGTCATTAGTGTTCTTATACCCAACAGACCGTCTTAGTTAGTACTTTGAGGAAAGCCTTATTGCCGCTGAATATTCACCTCCAGGACTGCACCTCTCCCGTTCATCTGTAGAGCTGTTCTTTAATTTTGTCTTCCCTTTTAGGACAAATGAACTGGTTTAATGTTGAGATGTAGACAGGCATGATAAAAATCACTTAGACAGTATGAGCTATAATGAATTAGAGGATCATCCATGGTTTCTGGAAGTATTTTAATGATTGAAGAAGCTGTGGGCAGGCTACGGGTCAGCACTCCTCTCCTACTACTCCTTTTATTTCCATCCCTTTCATTTCGGTGACCCTTTCTGGGCGACACTGTCATTCTGTCTTTGCCAAATGAGGAATGGAAAAAAAGTGATCTTCTGCATTCAAAAAAGGGATGATCACGTACATTTAAAAGTCTGCTCTGCTTTGCATTTTGGAGGAGATTTTTCTTAAAACATATTTTGATAAGTAGACAGGAAACATGAGGAAACAAAGAAAAAAATCTTAATTTGAGAATATTAAACAGTGATGATCACTAAAGCGTTAAACAGTGACGGTCCTTGTGAGAATGGCAACCTGGACGAGGCTGGACAAGGCTCTTTTTATTTTGTAAGGTAAAATAAATATTGTGAATAAAGACAGACAGACAGAAAAGCCACTCCACCACCTTTTTCTGAGATTTGATTTTTGGAAAGTCATACTCACTTCAATGAGGTGAAGCTGTTTTGAAAGTACTAACTGTAGACTAGCTACCCTAGCAGATAGCATGACTAAATTAACAATTTATATCAGCTTGTCTCCCAAGCTGACGAGCTTGGCAACTAGACCATTAATCAGACAATTTCTAAAAGGCAGCTGTGGAGGAACTGCAGATATCTACAGTTCAAGTGGAGGAATCTGTTGACAATACACTGTTAATCATACAATCTGTTTTTTATTTTCTAGAGCCAATAAGGAGATAAAGCCATAAGAGGTTCTGGTAAACATTTAACATAATCCATGCTGAGGAAACAACATATATATAAAATAAGGTGGTCTGGTCAGAAGTTGATTTTCAAGCCTACATACTGATTGCTATGGTATAAATCACTTTTAAAGGTTCTGCGTGGTTGGACCGTACTGCCAAAATTGGTTCTCATTATTGCAGTTGCATGGTAAAAATCATGTCATTTTGCTCTGAGACCAGGCAGAGCTACAATAGTTTTGAAAACATTTTCATTTGTCACCCGGTCAATAAATCTATTTAGGAAACTGTGGCTAGAAAAATCATGTTCATTTTGCAAAGAAGACTGCAAAATGAGTCTGTGTATATCTATACGTAAAGTGTATAGATATATAGTACAGACCAAAAGTTTGGACACACCTTCTAATTCAATGGGTTTTCTTTATTTTCATGACTATTTATAAGGCAAGAAATTCCACTTATTAACCTGACAGGGCACACCTATGAAGTGAAAACCATTTCAGGTGACTACCTCTTGAAGCTCATCAAGAAAATGCAGAGTGTGTGCAAAGCAGTAATCACAGCAAAAGGTTGCTACTTTGAAGAAACTAGAATATAAGGGGTATTTTCAGTGGTCTTACACTTTTTTGTTTAGTGCATATTTCCACATGTGTTATTCATAGTTTTGATGCCTTCAGTGTGAATCTACAATGTCAATAGTCATGAAAATAAAGAAAACTCATTGAATTAAAAGGTGTGTCCAAACTTTTGGTCTGTACTGTACATCAAAAGCCTTGCAGCTGTTTTTCAAAAGGAAAGCTGGTCTTCCAAAATATTGACTTGTGGGATGTGAATAAAAAACACATGAATGCTACATTTTCAGTTATATATTTGGAAAATATTTGGAAAATTATGCAGCATTTTCCTACTACACTATTAAGCAGCACTTTAAAGGTCTGTCATGTATAACCTCAAGTAACTAATCAGAAATACAGTGAAGTTTGAGGCTCCACTGTGACAAAATGTGAAAAAAGTTCAAAGGGCAGGGATACTTTTACAAGGGAGAGTAGTTACACTGATGTAAAATGAAAGGAAATGAGGTCTTATGTGCGTAAAATACACAGATACATCACTTCGACCCCTGGCCGTCGGATTTTACCATAAAAATAACGGAAGGCAGATTACAGTTCGCCCTGACCTCCAATCTTCTCTAACAAGCCCTGCTTCTAAAATCAGCTGTGCCGTCATGTACGGGTAAAGATAATGAGGGCCGCTGCCTGAGGAGAAGCTGGATGCAAAACAATTATGGTTAGTTACATGAGCACAGGTTAATATTCTCTCATGTCCCTCCTTTCTCACATTCCCTTTTGTCTCGCATCAATCTTAATGAAAGTTATGAGACCTGTCCACAATGATAAGCAGCCACTCAGGCGTATTCGGTGCCGAGGCTCACACATTATGCCTCCCCCTTCAAGCCTATGTTTTGCATTGCCTAAAGCATCTATTAAAATCCCCTTGTAAAATTCATAAAACAAAAATGTGGTGGGTCAAGTCTAGAGGGAGCCAAAGTAAGCTGCTTATTAGCAGGGAGTCGAAAACACAGATCCAATTACACATCCTGAACAAGGAGCACTAAGAATCAGCATTGGGGAATAAGTATTTTCCTTTTCTCTCCCCTTCAATTGGCCTAGGTGCAGAGGAGAGGGAGAGAGGTATCACAGAGCGAGATCCACGAATGGTAATTACACTGTGAGTGTTTAGTGCATGAAGCTGGAGTTGGAGCCATTCAAGTAAAAACTCATGTAAATCTTCACTTTCCTTCAGATAGTAAATTGGTGGGGTTTTAGAGGAATCCCAGTAGAAGAGGAGGAGAGGGGCCGCGCGGAGAGGAGCCATGAGCTCCAGAGATATGTAAAGAATCTCTGTCTGGAATTTAAAGGGCTACAAATTAGACCTGACATTAGCCCTTTTCTTTCACAGAGCAGGCAGAATGTGAATGAAACAGAATAAATAACTGTAAGACGGCTTTTCCCTCTCTTCTTATAAGATGACATTAATCCTTTCATGTGCAATGACAGCTTACAGGGGTTTGACCCTCTCCCCTGACAGCCATATAAAACCAGGAGATTTCTTAAAATCCCACCAAGAACAAGCTTTTCTTAATAAGAGGTCCTGATAGAGGTCTCCACCTCACATTTAATACACCAGTTTACACCACTGTTCAACAGATGGCTCTCATTAAACCCAGCGACAAAACTGTGAATTTTAATTCCTGTTTTTAACTTGAATCATTCTGCGTCTTTAACAAGCAGAGTGCATTTTAAGATGTTTTTTCCTTCCTGTGTAGTGGAGGCTGAAGTGTCCTCCAAGCGTACAATAGTGAGAGCATTTGAGCCCTCTGAAAGAATAAAGATCAAAGGCGTAAAGTCCTCGTGCCGCTGCCGGGTTTAAGCCGTAACCAGCGCCGGCGCTGCTCTTCACATCTCGGATGGCGCATAGTGGTGGGTGGCGAGCTGACTGATTGTCAGGAGTGCACTGTGAGCGTTGCTCCCTTCTTACACAGGACCATGATGTGGGTGCAGGGTGCGGGCAGTCCGCGTGGATCCATAATCCAAGCTACCACCATGCAGCGACAGAGTGACGTATTGCTTAACGAATTTAGTAAAAAGAGAAATACCTCAACATGGTACTTCATCTACACAAATGGACAATTTGTCATATTTTCAGGCAACAAAATGTGAATTGAGAAGATTTTTAGCTAGTTTATTAATAAAAATTGGATTTTCATTCAAAATAAATATACAGGATATGTAAAAGAAGAAGATAAATAGAAAGGTAAACATTATAAATATATTTTTTCCACAAAATACTTTCTAATGTAATGTAATAGGACCTCTACTAATTACTACATAATTAACGTTGACATTTTATAATTTATGCTTATCTTTTTTAAGATGACCAGTGATTTGTACTCAAGGAACTGCAACAATTTTTTACGACTGATATCAGTTCAAACAAAGCATTTTGGCAAAACATGTATGCTTGGTTATTCAACGGGAGAAAAAAAGAATTACCAGAAAAAAAAGTTTTCTTTTTTTCACAATAGCATCATATTTCTCACCGAGGCGTTTTTAAGTTTATACATTTCATAGTTTTTTGTTTTTTTTTTTGGCTG
This sequence comes from Xiphophorus maculatus, assembly GCF_002775205.1. Classification (NCBI taxonomy): domain Eukaryota; kingdom Metazoa; phylum Chordata; class Actinopteri; order Cyprinodontiformes; family Poeciliidae; genus Xiphophorus; species Xiphophorus maculatus. The sequence continues at coordinate 16,437,356 of NC_036449.1, forward strand.
ATCACAACTTTCATGACTTCCTGTTTCCGTGAAGTAGAAATTTTACATGACAGAATGGAACAAATTGTCTTCAAAATGGGGAACGTGAGATGACTTTCAAAATGTTCAAAAATGACAGCAAGAAAATTGTTATTCACCTAAATTTTTCTACAGGTGTTTTTAGCACATCTTCACTAAGGGGGCTGATATGTGTGAAGGGCAGGGTATGTTTTATTTAGTCATAATGGAGTTAAAGTAGCAATGGTCTGAATAAAAATATATTTTAATGTCACAACAGTATATAGGCAGAGGTGTTTTTAAAAGGATAATCAGTCATTTTATCTGTAGTATCAAAAGTAAAGCAGCATAAAAACCACGACAATAACAGCAGACTCTGTTGTCTCTTAAAGAGGAAAAGCACTACCTACTTCAATAAATAAGAAGCAACCATAATCATTATTTATGACATCATAAGATAATGTTTATATAAGTCATAATCATATTTTTGAGATTTTAATTGTTCTAAGATGATAGAAATTCCCTTCAGGTTTGGTCCCTCCGGACCTAGATATTAGCTACAACCTCCCTATAAGCTGAATTTATACTAAATGAAGATGCCAAGAGAGTTGTTGACCGCAAATAAGATATTGTCTGCTTTTAATTTCTTTTAGAAATCCAAAAGTCTCTCATCAAGGCATCACTTGTTTATTCTTTCATCTTAACCTGTGTGTCTGTTCACCTCAGATTGTCGTATTCTGTAAAAATGACAAACTATGTTATCCCATTTTCTACTCTCCATTACATCCATACATGCATTCCTTTGCTTTACAGCCAGGCACACTGCAGTTATGTCAGGGGCTAAGCTAAGTGCAAGGGCCTCACATCCCTTAAATAAATGTTAACACAGCGGCATGAGTTAACAGAAGTGGCTGCACAATTACCAGCCGGTGATACACCGTTGACATTATCAAACGGAAACTGACGTCGCAAGTGGTCCTCCCCTTGAAAGAAGCCGCTAAATGGCCACTTTATATTCCATCACCTTAGATTTTCTTCGTCCGCTTAGCCCTCCCCCATCCAATCAATTTCATCTCCTGCTGATGAACCGATACAAATGCAATTCCTATTTACGCGGCAGACGAAAGGCAAAAACAAAACTGTGAAAGATGTGCAGTCCAAAACAACATCTGCTAGTCAAAGAGCGCGGATTAATTGGAAGTCTTTGTGCTGCGATTTCAGCTGAGTGCAGTTTGACTAACATCTTAACCTACTTAGTGCAATTAGTGCTTCATTAGAGAGGCTAACTAACTATTGCTTCTCTCCATAATGATGTGCAAGAGTGTAGACATAAAAGTACATAATCAATGGTTTCCAATTACTCCACGAGTGCAACCACTATTTCAAATAAACTGGATAATAATATAGAGCCATTACAAAGTCTAAGGTAGCAGAACCATTTAATTGTAGCACAGTTCTTCTCAGCACCAAGATTTTTCCACACTAATGAAGTGTCATACAAAAAAAAAGGCTGTATTGATTTTTTTTTTCCACCACACAGCCTCCACCACAAATATGTAATTATCCTTTTTATATCTGGCAGGGGATTAAAGTAATCTATAGTATCTAGCCTTTGCGCTTCCCTGACAGGGATTGTGTGGGGCTTTTACCCTTTTCAAAATATGCAGCTTCTTTTGATGAATGAACTTTAGACAAAATGATGTTCTGTTCTATATTGTTTAGTCTAAAAAGCTCTATTCTGAAGACATCATGCAGCATGTACAGCTGCCTGAGCTTTCAGTACACTATCATGGCATTTCAAGCCCTGTCATCCCCGAGGCAGGCAGTTAGAGCCAACACACACGCAGACAGATAGCTTTCACAATTGAACACGGAAATAGAAACGGCTCCTCGCTTCTTTTTTTTTTTCAAAAGAAACACAGCTTCTTTTTTTCCCACATCTGGTTAATAAGGTTAATTTCATCCAATAATGCATCCATGAAAATCACTTTTTCCTCCAGAGAACCACAGAGAAGCACCCTGCTGTTCACTGTCAGGCACATCCACGCTCATCCACAGCCTTCACATAATAACAGCAAACGTCCATTTAAACTTTGGGATAGCTCTTCTCTCTCTCCCTCTCTCTCTCTCTGTCTGTCTTTGTATCTTCAGACCTGAGATGGACGAGCAACCTTAAGACTACCCCACGCTGAGCTGCCCTTCACGATAATAAAAAGCCATTACCTTGACCGCTGACACGAGGCCAAGTGTGAGGGTCAGAGTGATATTTATTGATGAAACTCTGAGCTCCCAATCTGCTGCACTCAGTGCGCATCATACAGCTGTCAGCACAGACAGGGATCAGCCAGCATGATGGCCCTCGACATGGCCCATCTATAATTTATGAACTACACAGAAAACAACCAGGAGACAACAGAGAAGCCCCCCGGCTGCCCAGGGATTACCCCGCAGCCCGGCTAAAGAGATCTGAACGAGAACCAGCTAAGGGCCACTGCGGGCCACACTGATATGGGGCGGCAGGTATGAGCACAATAACCGCTGTTCCATATTCAGAGGGGGGCCCTCGGCGGGATCCGTCTCTCTGGAGGACGCTGTTGTGAATAATATAATAGACAGTGTTTACAGTGGGAATGTAAAGTGAGTGCGCTGGTGCATCACACAGCCCAGCACACTTCAGCTGAGCCCTGTAAATGAGCTAACAGACGGGGCAGGAGATGTAAAGTTTTACACTTTATTCTACAAGAAGCTCCAGGAAAGCCCTGAGGCAAAGGCAGTCGAGAAGGGCCATCACAACCTGGAGGAGTTAAATAAATGTTTTTCAGGGGAGTTTCATTTTTATTTATTTACACTGCTAAGAGTAGCATTTGGAACATAATTAGTTTTCTCTAACATCATAACATCAAATCTCGTTACGAAAATAATTTCAGTAAAATTTTCCCAATTAAAGGTTTCAACCATAAAAAGTATGAACATGATAAAAAAAATATTGTTAATAATAATACAAATAATGGGCAGTGAGCAAAGGAATGAGACAAGCTATACAAGCAGCTAAAATAAGTTTCCTTTTAGAGACAGGGTGAGAAATTTGGTCATTCACGAGGTACTCAGAGTAGAGCCACTACTCCTCCACACCGAGAGGAGCCAGTTGAAGTGACTCGGACATTTGGTTGGGAATGATGCTTCCTGGACGCCTCCTTGGTGAGTCACGTTTCACTGGGGGAAACCCAGAAGAAGACCCAAGACTATGTTTCGCAAGTGGCCCGGGAAAACCTCAGGATTCCCCTGGAGGAGTTGGTCCGAGCGGTTGAGGAGAGGAAAGTCTGGACTTGTCTGCTTAGACTGCTGCCTCTGCGACCTGACCACGGATTAATGAGTGGATAGACGGATAAAAGTATCTTGAGACTTGCAGGTTTGTATGGGGCTTTGACTGTCTATAATGATCAATCAGCATGAGGCTGAATACTGCTGGTCATTACAGGGCAACATGGAGACACAAATACAAAGGCATGTTTTGGACTGTGGGAGTACCAAGACAGATCCCCACACATACACACAGAGAGAAAACATGCAAACTGCACATAGAAAAATCCAGGCTGTGATTGAAACTTAGGATATTCTCAATATGAGGTAAAAGTGCTAAATGTAGCTTCAACTAGAAATATGTAGAGTGCTGGTAAACTATATCTGCTCCCTCAAAAGGTTCTTTGGTTTCTGCTTTTGTCGTATAGTAATGTTTCAGATCATCAGAAATATCAAAAATATCAAACAAAGATAATCAGATAAAATTTTAAAAAGCAGATTCCAAATTATAATTTCATTTAGAGAAAAATGCAATCCTAACCAACCTGACCTCATTTAAAAATTTAGTTTCTCATTATGGAGCAGCTGTGACGAACCACATTTTTTGGTTCGGTTTCAGAAGTCATGCCCAATCCTAAATGTCAAAAGGAAACAAAGAAAATCCCAAACAGAAGCTGTTTGACAAGATGAAATAGGTCAATACATCTCAAAAGGCGACATCACGTTCTGGTCTGAATAAGTTTAAAACCAGACGATAGATTTGCTGCTAAAATTAGTCACACTCCTAAAAATGTAAAAAAAAAAATAATTAAAAACTTAAATGCAATTAATATTGTTTACAAAAACTTTATTTTAAGTTAATCAGAGTGTTGAGAAACGTTGATTTAGCAGTACTTGACTTTGCTAAGTCAAACATATTCCTGAATTTTAAATATTCTGTGACAAAAAAAACTTTTTCTCATGGGCATCCTTCAAAATGGGAAGGACGAGAGAACATATGCTTCAAATAAGGCAGATGTGTTTTGATTCTGATATGTCAAAGACAGCAAGAAAATAAATACCTACATTTTCCCACATCTAAAGTCAGCAAAATTAAAAAACTGGACATTTTCCAATTATTTTATTTCACAGTTTTTAACACATCTTTACCAGGGATTCTAATATTTTGTAGAAGCTATATTATTATTATTATTATTATTATTATTATTATTATTATTATTATTATTATTATACTTTGCTTGACATTCTCAAGCATTCTCTACACGCCGTCATCAGCAGCCAGAGGAGCCTGTTCAGTGATAGACTGCTGCTTCCCAAGTGCCGGACCAATAGATTTAAGAACTCTTTTGTCCCCCATGCCTCAGACTGTACACTTCCTCATTGGGGGGGGGGGGGGGGGGGGGGGCACAGGACAGAGGGTAGAAGGAGGAGTAGTGACCCCTTGTATTTTTCTCCATACTTATCAGGTCAAACCACATAGTGCAATACGATATCACTGGTCAATCTATCCGCCAAATTCTTATATATATATTTTTTTGTGTTGTATTTATATTTATTTATATTCTTATATTCTATATTCTTATTCCTTGTTTCTTGCATAATTTAAGGTTTTTCTTGCATAATTTAAGGTTTTGGTTACTCACATTTAGTGTGTACCTTAGTATTTAATTTGTATTTTTGTATTCTTTTGCATTTTTGCTTACTGTGTGTTATCTTTGTTTTTTGCCTGGGAGCTGCTGGTAACTTCAATTTCCTGAGGGAGTCTTCCCAAGGGATCAGTAAAGTACAAGTCTAAGTCTAAGTCTAAGTCTATAATGGTCACTGTTATGAAACTACAACAAAGTAGATAAACATAAAACGTTTTGTTAAAAATTTGACCTTACCAATCACAATCAAAACATTGATTTCAGTAGATTTCCCACTGGAATAGCTTATTGTTGTTATACCCATTTTTTGTAGTGTATTTTAAATCCCAACTGGCTTACTGTTGGGTGGAAACTTGGATGGAAAATACATGTATTGTCTTTCTTTAGACACTTGAATATTATGCTACCATTCTAAAATCCCCACCACGATCAAATGCAATCCTTCATCAGCCAATTGCACTGACACCATCCTATTATCCTCTGAATTCATCTTTGCATGCCGCAGGAAGACATACATTGTTTCTGATCAATAAATAACCACATAATTGAATACCGTTGCATCTCAAATAAAGCCCTCATTTACCAAGCTTCAGCAAACAGGCTTGATTCTTTGGCAATCTACCACTGACATTTCAAGACTTCGCACACATTCAGGGCAGTGTCAGTGTGCGGGCCTTCTGTATCCCACTTAGGCTCCCCCTTTTTCAATAAGGAACCACCTCCACCCAATAAATTATTCTGGGCATCTCCAAAGTCATTACACATTTATTTTGATCTCGCATCATAATTCACAGCTTGGCGCACAATGCCTTCTCTCAAAATGCATGGTAATTCCTCCGGTGCAGAGCAAAGTTATGATTCATTTATACCGGAGTGACAGCATAATGCAGAGACGTCAAAATCCATTAAACTGTTCAACGTCTTGGGGTTTATTTTTAGATGCAATTGAGATTTAACTGATGGTGAAAAATATACAGTCAGGTGTGTTTACCTCACCTTTGGAGAGAATGTGTTACGGTTCCAATTAATTTGTTATTCCTGTCACTAAAGGCATTGTCTGTGTCAAAACTGTCACAGCGCTTTGGGCTTTGTTTTCTGGAGAATGGCATTTAATTTCAGCACAGGCTTTCATAACTGCATTCATTTAAAAGGTGTGCATTTGATTTAGAGATGCTCATAACTTAATACATTTTGATTTGATTGCTCATCACAGCGGCAGATTGCAAAATTGCTAGCTGTTGCCTTAACTATTGAGCTGGTTAAACGACCGTGCAAGTTCAGTTATTGTACCGACACCTCCAGAGATGAGCGCTGTAGACAATGGTTCTGTTAAATTAAATGATGGGGGAAATTATGTTACTATTTGATATTGGTATGTCGACGAATATTTTTCACTGCAGAAGCATTTCCGTTATGCGCACAGCCTAGCAAAGTATTCAAACTCTAAACATTTTTCACATTTGGTCCACCACAAACTTCAATCGACTGCATTTAGTTTACAAGTGATAGGCCAACACAGTAGTGCATAATTATGAGGTGGAAGGAAAAGTGTCGTTTTCTAAATTGTTTCACATAAATAAAAATCTGAGAGGCGTGGCATTCATATCCAGTTTGCCCTTCTTTGATCTGATACACGTAAAGAAAATATAGCTCAGATAATTATTTAAAGTAATGTAATTACTTAGTTATAAAGTCCACATTCATGTAGTTTTCATCTTCCTATAAGGAAGATGAAGCAAGAGCTTCAGAGGTTTATTAGACAAAAAAAACAGCATCACGAAGACAAATAAACACTCCATAGTAGTTGTGAAGGAGCTTAAATCAAGGTTATGTCATGAAAACAACACCCCACAATTTGCACATCTCACCCAGCCCCGTTCAAGTCAATCATCTAGAAAATAAAAGCGTAACACAACTCCATATCCACCTAAACTGGCAGGAGCAGCAGTCAATACACCCAGAGTTGCAGTGAACCAAACCACAGGTGGAAGAATCTGTGAACAGTGTGGGGACAAGATCTGGTGGAAGCATCATGCAAGGAACCTGGTCAGGGTTAAAGGAAAGATGGATGGAGGCCAGTCTTGGAAGAAAACCTTTTGCAAAGATTGTCCAAACTTCCATGGGTTTGACGTTTTTACCATCTAGCAAAAATATTGACCACAAATTTACAGCAAGAGATAGATTGGAATTGTGTGCATTGAAGCATATTTATGTTACAACGACTCAGTCAGAGCCCAAAACGGAATGTAAATCTGTGGCAAAAATGAAATATTGATACTCTCGATCAAATGTCACTGAACTCAAGCTATTTTGCAATGAAGAATTGGCACAAAACTCAGTTTATATGCAAAAAATGATGAAGACATACCTCAAAAGATTTGCAGCTGAAATTGTAGCAAAATGTGGATCTGCAAAGTCTTAACTCAGAGTGACTAAATACTGAAAACTTGCCACAATTTTAAGGTTTTAATTGTGACTATCCGCAAATTATGGATCATTTTGTTTCCACTTCACAATAATGCACCCTTTGTGCACAATGCATTAAAGTATGTGGTTGTAAAGTGAGAAAATGTGAAAAAATATTTAAGGCTTTAAAATAATCCAGCATCAAATGTGCCTTTGCTGCCTAGTTCTGCATATTAGTTTGTGCAGATTACAGGAACCAGTGCCTGTAAACTCCATATTGCAGTTGTTCTTTTCTAGGAAAGCCCACAGGAAGACTGAGCATGGCTAGCTGTTCACTGTCTGCGAGAGGAAGGGCAGCCAGGAGGGAGTTTTCCCTCCTTTCTTCTACACAGATTTTTTTGTGTGCAGTTATGGTCCATCATTATTAAATGTCTCTTGTTGGATGAGAGAGGCGCTTTATCAAAAACAGCCATTCATCAGACACTGCGCGAGACAGCTCACATCTGACCTCTGCAGCAATAATGCCGCATCAAGTAGGCCAACTACCTAGTTTAGCGGCAGAGCAGGGAGCAGGGGCCGGCTCCAAGATTAAGTGCGCTGTTTCAGGTTTTCATTCCCAGGGGCTCTGCTGGCTGATGTTGTATTGATTGCAAAAGTTTACCAGTAAGTATCACAAACAACAATAGCCAGGTCAACGATCGGTGATGCCTGAACTGCTATTCCCCGGCGGAGGGCTGCACGTTCAGGGCTAAAGCACTGCCATCATCATGCCTGTGTGCAGGGTTCAGAGGGGGTTCTCCTGAGTTGGGGGGAAGAGAAGTGTGCTGGTTGTTCCTACTGACATTTAGGAAAGCGATATGTCAGTGTGAAATGAGCAAGCGTGAGATAATTATAAGCCTTTGCATTATAAAAGGCTGCATCGACAAACTGTCGGATTGGCCTTCCTCGGAGGCTTCCAGCCCTGTTAGGTACTCTTATATAGGTTACCCCTCATCCCATTTAATGGTTTGGGTATTTATTTTACCATCAATTGTAAAGATGCCTTTCTGCAAACATATGTGGCACAGGAAAACCTATTTCAAAACAACTCACTTCCCATTTTTATGATAGCATGTCTGAGAAAGGAATTGTTAGCACTAAACAATATTTTCTAGAAGCTGCACTCTGACATTGGTGAAAGAGCTGAGCAGTAAAGAAGACAATTCACCCTGAGGCCATCTCCAGCAGGCTGAATGATGGTGCATCCTTGGCCCTGCATGGGGGACAGCACACAGCCCTCTATCACAACGCTACCGGACCATTACCCAGGGACTGAAACGGCCAGCAACACCAACCAGGCCTGCTCTGCTGCCCCATGAAGCTAATCATGTGATTTGATGCAATGACAGAGTAATGACACAGATTGCTGGTGTGTTCAGCTTCCCCCTGCTGGAGGCAACACAAGGAGATGGAGAGCACACAAGGCTGTCTGAGCCAAAACCTGAGACATCCCATTTAAGAGCAAACCGGAGAAGATGCCCAAGTCCTCTCACCAGTGAAATCAAGATTAATGGAGCTGCCGAGGGATTGTTTTATGTCCTTGAGTAACTATGTTTCACTTAATGAGGGACATTAGCCATAATAAAACTACTCAGAAGTACAAGCCGTTAATTAATGCCTCCACATTACCACTGAATGAAAATGAACCGAGTTGTGGGACCCATTGGACCAAATACTGAAGGTGCTCGTAATTTCCACAGCTTTGAGCCGCAAAGATACAAATCCCCATGCAAAATCTGTGATCAGTACAGTACAAATTACGAGGGGGAAGGGGGGCTTTGACCCCCTAAAAAAAGGCTATGAGGTAAAAATAACAAGGGAATATGCCACACTAACATATTTAATGTCACCTTCTTTATAGAAAATATAAAGAAATATGTACTACCACCATAGATTTGAACATATTACATTTAATCCTCTTTGATAAAGTTGCTAATTTCTTCAAAAGTCTGCTAAATTTGTCTACTACCAGAACTAGCAAGAGGCAGTCATGATGTGGAGTCCAAGACGGCTACATCTTCTAAAAAGTAGTTTCCTTGAATACAATGTCTTGTTGTAGTAATGTTAAAAACAAAATTAGTCTTTAATGGAGACATTCAGAACATAACTTTGCATTTTATTAATCAAAATGTGTTGATACTAGTGCATATGAGCTAAATACAGGCTTAAACTAATCCACTTTTAAGCTTTTCTTCCCTTAATTTAGTTACTTATAGTTTTTAAGGTTGAGTGCTAACCTACTGCTACGAGTTTAAATAATTAGGAAGTCTCAGCTGCAATTTTTTCTCATAACATTGATGTTTTCACCTCATCTGTAGCTTCAGATGCAGCCAGGAAAACAACTAAAATCATTTGTAATAATTGTAAGTTCATTTTGTTATCAGGTAGTGTTAAACCAATGATTAAAGTGTCCACAATCAAAAAGACAATACACAGTCAAGATGACGTTTTCCACAATTTATAGTTCTATCTGATCAATTACCTCTATAAAAGTGTCTCACACAATGAATTATCTGTCACTTTCCTAAGGCAATAAGTTGGAGAGAAAGTTGAATAAAAGTTTGTAGAATGTTTTTTTTTTTTTTACTCCTATTTAAATATTCTGAAGTAAACACATGTAATTTTCAGATCCTGTGCAGGGTTCTTCATAAATTCATGTTAAACTAATTACATCAAGGACGCTTTTAAAATAGAGAAGAAAGTGCAAGACCTCTAAATAAATCTCTCTAGTTCTGCATTAGACATCTAAAAATTACCTCTAAGAACACTTTCATGTTGGCTATAATCCCGACTGTAATGTGGCCTCGTTAGGAAAGCACTTCTGGCCCACACCAGTTGTAACACGGGAAAGGCCTCAGGCACCACTGGAATTAATTACAGACAAAAGCAACTGTGTTTGCAATTGTCATGCCAAATTTATCACTAGCCACTTAATGTGCCTCATCTGAAGTGATCCACACTAGCTGAATTGCCCCTGGGCGTCTATTCTTCGTCTTGCTGGGGCGAGGTGGGAGCGCTTAGAGACCGTGTCTGTGTGGCTGTGTGTGTGCATGGGGCACAGTCTGCATCTGCTGGGGGCCTGCCTAAATCCTGAGCTGGAGGCGGTGAGTGCTAACAATGCCCCCAGCAAGTACAACATGTAGAAGGTGTATAACAAATGTCAACACCCCATCCACACCCAAGTCAGCTCTCCACCCACCAAGCTGGAGTCTCCAGGGTGAGGTTCAAAGCCAATCTTGACATCTTTAATTCTGTCATTTTTGTGATGATAATCCTTGATGTGGTTGGATGAGGTGTCAGTAGCCATTTACTCCACACCAAAGTACATCTCTACAGTATGTGAACAGAAAAATCCTTAAAGATCAAAGGAGTCTTTCAACAGTTTGTCCGTACGTACTTCACTTTAGTCAGAGAACTAGAAGAAAAACATTCTCTTTCTCAAAAATACTAAATATCTCTCGCAGTTAGAATTTGCTTGAGGTGATGCACTAAATATCTCAAAGGCTTTCAGGTTATGGCAGTGACCACTGAATCCACAAGGGCTTTATCCCCCTATTTTTTTTTAATAATGTAAAAGTCTCAATCTCTAGGGCGTAACTGATACTATTAAAAAATTGCAGAAATTTTTGACTTTGTGAAAGTCATTTTTAGCTTTTAGTAGCCTATTAGCCAAAGATAAAGTGTAAAGGTGAGTTATTAAACTTTAAAACCCACTTGGTGAATTTCAGACTTTAATTTTGAAGTACTAAAGAAAGAGGTACTTGACTTGGACAGACAGAGTAAAAACATTTATCTGGGCCAACAGTTCTCAATTACAAAGCATCAAAGAAGCCCTAGCTGCTTTTAAGACACTTATCAGACAGCATTTGGGTGATCATTAGCAAAAATACAATAACAGGCAAGATACAAATAATTTGTAAGTCATTAGCATCTAACTGTTAGCCACTAGTGACGCAAAAGTTAGCATGTGCTTCTTAGCTTCCTATAGGTGCTAAAGCTACTTTAGTGATTTTTATTGCATCTGTAGTTTATCTCTTTACAACCCTACAAATCACAACTTTTTAAAGAGTTTTCCCTTTATTTGACAGTTTTGTAGGCATATAATGGGGGCATTGAGAAAAGGGAAAGATATGCGACAAATAGGGTAATCAAAATGGGAATCAAACTTAGAGCAGCAGTGCAAAGATATCTAACCTCCATACATGGGGCTCCTACACTATCTACTGCATCACACAGCACCCTATATGTTCTACTCAAAGTAGAAACCCAAAATTTTGCCATGTATTCTCAGCTATGTGAAAGGGGTTGAGTTTTTATAAGTCTTGTCAGCCAGTCCATCAAGGAGGACTCATCCAGGTTAACCATAACCATCCATAACCAATTAGTCCCCCCAAGTGGTTTCACATTTAGTGGTTTCACATTGCCCTTTCATTTTATCTTATTTGTATTTTGTGCCTAGAGCCAATAATATTACATTTCTCATCATTCATTGGACAATGTCACATATATGCGTCTATGCAGATTTTGCAATGCAGACTGCACCGAGCTGGATTTTTATTTTGCAATATGTCGTCACACTTTTAATAATCACCATGATTCATGACTTTGGTTAAATATTTCAATGCAACGACTATGTTTTTTGTATTTGAAGTCGAAAAGAAATTATTTTTCGATTTGTTTTGTTTTTTTGCAACTACAATGCTTTTCTTTTAAATGTTGTGCAAATCTCAGTTTGCTTCATTTAGTTGCTTCCTTTAATCCCGTCACTTATGTGGTTGTTTATGTCAAAAGAACAAAGGCCGTCCCAAATGTGCACTTACACATAAGCCACCATTATCTTTCTGCTTGTGCAGCTGAAAACCTAATGCCTTAGTTCAATAATAATGCAGAGGGGACAGCTTGTTGGTAGCCCAGTGCACAGCAGAAAAAAAGAAAAGCTCCAAAGGAGACCTGCCTCTTTAAAACAAATAAGCAGGTGCTTTAGTTCAGCGTAGGAAAAATGCAGCGAAATATCTTATCCACAAGTGCATAATGTCTCATCAACACCAATCGGTTATCAATTAAAGCAAAAACCATCTCATTATATTAATGAATGGCCTCAGCTAGTAATAGGGCTGTCTTATTGATGTTCGAACGAGGTAAGCACAAAGCCTCTTACACAGCACCAAGATTCACAGCATCAGCAGCTGAGTGCAGATTTGCAAGGATGAAGAAAACAGGACAAAAAAAATGAGAAGCAAATAGAAATTGAAGGACACAACAGGCTACTCTCAGAAGAACTGCATTTATTCCAGCAATTGTCATGCAAGCCTTGTTGTAAGTAATAATGTGGCCTTTAATGACGGAATGATGGACCTGCCAAACACTGGCTCTGCCACGCAGCGCCTGCATGTCCCCGTCGTCCGCTCCTCGCGTACCCATCTGGGACCCATTAGCATATCCCCGTCAATTCGCCGCCCGTTTTAACATAATCCATATTTGTTGGGTAAAGTCCAACAGCAAGGCTCCCATACAGCGGTCACAGAAAGCCATGACACACTTCAGGAGCCCCAGCCTACATGAGGCATGCTTGGGCAGCAAAGCAATTCAAAAATGCAAAACAGCAGGGCATACCAACCCCTACCTTCTACCTGGAGGGACAAATCCCTTTTGGCCAGACATCTCCAGACTGTTACCTTGGTATTCCTCCACAACAGTACTTTTTGATTTTTATTCTAAGTGCTCAGGGAAAAAGGAGGAAAAAGAACAAAAAGCAGCCTGCTGTCATAGCTGACAGTGAGTGTGTAGAATACATTGGCCTGCTGAGGCATGTCAAAGTGTATGCTTCACCTATCAGAGAATAATGCCATATTTTGATACACATTTGCTTGGTAAATATTCGTATTCAGATTCTCAAAGAAGTGCGACAGCTATAGATTGCGAGAAAAGAAAGTTTTAAATTAAATCGTGACCCTAAAATAAATACTTACATTTATTTTGTCTAAAATAATTTTGATGGACATCAATTCAGTCAGAGGTAGTTCATCACATAAATATTGAACTATAATTTAAATTGAAAGTTATGTACTGTGATCATTGGACTGTGCAAGAATTAACTAAATTGACCTGAACAGAATCCGGTGACAAATAAATAGATTTGAATTGGATTGAATTTAAAGTATGCAGCAATACAATGCACATCAACTGTGACCAGCTTCATAGTCTCTGCTGAAGAAAAACAAATCGACAACATGATGCTGCCAATACAATGTCTCATGGTTCAGGGTGTTAGAGTTCTGCCAGACATGGTATAGACACGCGAGTCAAAAAGTTACATTTTATCTAAAGTGCACAACAAATAGTTGTACAGTAAACGAATTATTCCACCTGAGCTGTAACTCTCTGTAACTCCATCAAACTTACCAAAGCTGCTGTTCTGTTTATTGTTCTTGTTATTGAGCTTGTAAGTTTAGGTGGATGCCCATGAGTTGGTGGTTTTATTTTCAGAAGTTTGTGAAATGTTCAAAACTTGAAATTTTTTAGAAAAAATTTAACATAGCTTCTCCTCAAATTCATCCCTGATTTGTCTGCTATGTTACTTTGTCATCATAAAGCTGGTTTACTGGATTCTTTTTTTTTCTGTGCGATTAGAGTAACTGGGACTTAATGCAAATCCATGCCACAGTTTTTTATTTTCTTTCCAGTTTACGATTATGCACTACTTCGTGTTGGTCCGTCACATAAAATCCTAATTATATGCATTGAAGTTTGTGGTTGTGTTAGCCTCTGTCACACATGGGTAACATCAGTCCACACTCTCATTTCTTTAGTTATGGTTATTCTGTGTTGTCATTAAAAGCTGTTTTATTCATGATTTTAATTATTTCAAGCACAACAGTGATTGCACACACAAAAGCACTGTGCGGTTTTTAAAATAGATTCTGTAATACTAACTTTGTTTCTTTTGTTTTTTTTAGTTTCCTGGCTGAGTGTTAAACTGAGGATTTTTAAATCACAATGGAAGCTCAGCAGGATTTCTAAGTGGTTCTGAGCTAGGGGATGTTTTAAGTTTAGTTAGGTCAATTTGTGTTTAGCTAGCAGTGATGTCTAGCTGTGTTTCCCCTATTGTTTGTAAATGATTTGACCAAGCTGTTATATAAGTTACTCACATGTGTGTTCTTGTGTTATGTCAATCTCATGGGTTTAGTTGTATGTATGTAGGTAATTTAGATATTGTTTTTTTCATTAAGTCAAACTTTTAATAGGATCACAAATTAGATTTTTTATTTGTATTTTTTAATATTTTGGATGAAATAAAAACCCATTTGTAAGATTTTCTTTCTGTTCTTTATGCTATTCTGACTTTCACTGTGGTTATTATGTGACAAATATGCATAATGTATTATATACTTTAAATCCAGACACAAACAAAATACCTCCAAGATCCTGACATTAATCAGAGATGCTAAATGAACCTAGTTTTAATGAATATTACCTGGATCAAAAGTATGACAAACAAATTAAAGCAACCAAACATGAGCTAAATAACAACAATTCTCCATATTTATTGTGGAGTTCTCTATCGTAAAGAGATTTTAGCAGTATTCCCTCAAACTCGTAAAAGCGATGGCTGTCGTGAGCCATCATCGCACAAGCCTTTTGAGATATAATCTCGGAGAACTTTTAACCCAGAAATTTCAGACCTTCCTGTCAAAGAGAAAGCAGAAATCCTGGGATCATGACACTCAGCCGGCAGCAGTCACACTCCTTTATGCCGAATGTTTCTCAAGTGCTGGACTATCTGGCAGACTCAAGGGCCAGCGACTGCATTTTTTAATATCAGTTTAGCTGTCTTCTCTATGCGTTTTGGCCAACATAAAACCACTGTACTAATTCAAGCATTCTCCCATCTTCCATCAAGATGAGCCTGTAAAATTGTAAATACTGAGAGTGTTAAACATTTTGTGTTGTGTCAGCTGTCAGGTGCACCAAGTGTTTGAACCAGAGCTCGGCTTATGATAATGATATTCACTCACAGCACAATCCAGTATAGAAGATGCCAAATAAATTTTACACTGGAAAATTTTTATATTTGTCCTCCTTCAATTTTCCAGAGCCTTATGCTTGAAAAATGTCACAAAACAAACACATATCTCTCAAATCAAAGAGCAATTTGATTTTCTCGCCAGAGAGGTCAGCCAGTTACCCAGAGGTTCACAGACCCCACCATGCCGCCCCCCACCTCTCCATCTGATTCCCCCAAACGAGGCAGTGAGTGGGACGCTTCTCTGAGGGATGTCATGCTGCATGTCATCAGCTTGGTTAAATTGCACTGCCAGTGGGTAAGCAGCAGGGGTCACATGAGGCCCAGTGTGGACTGCAACATGTAACGCATGGCAGCCCACAGTCTGAAGGCTGGCCAGTAATGACTCCAAAACATTCTGATAAAGATTGAGGAGCAGCTGTTTTCATCTAACACAACTCGTCTCAAACACGCGGTGAAGAGACGGCTATGTAAATCTCTGCGGTAAAACCGTACAAACGCTTTGCTTGTTTGCACAATAGTGATCAATATATCAATACTGACTCATCGGAGCCCGTGTGTTACATGGTAATTGTTTAGGTGATGGTCTGCACGTGTTTTATTTTAGGAAGGATTAAAAATCTTACAGTGTTGTTTCGGGAGCAGGTAAAAACATTTGCCCTTGTAAACACAAAGCAGCCGTGTGACTGGAAGAGGCCTCAGTTGGGCAGACAGCAGAGGGAGTTAACAAAGCTAATTAGGAGAGGCTGACATGTTAAAGTGAGCTGCGGCTCGGGAGTCGGCTCTATCACATATGTTTCCTTTGTGGTGGGTGAAGTGGCTCCTTTGTTTGTGAATTGATGGCGTTTCGCTCTGCCGTCCCTTTGGGTAGAGGCACTGACCTGCGGAGGCCCCGACAGTGAGAGGAGGCTCCTTTCCCTTTTTTTTTTTTTTTTCTGTCTCTTCCAACGCCTGCACCTCCAGCTGTCCCACTCCTTCCCAAACCTACACCTTCCCAGAACCGTGGACGCACAACGAGATGGGCAACACCTGTAAAGGAGTGGACACCCCCTCAGCCCAGGCACCTCAACGCAGCCTGCCCACCTGCTACTGCGCTCTCTGGGCCCTGCAGCTTAAACGCTCATTTTGTGCCTCTCAGCACGGGACTTATTGATATAAATAGCTGTGCACAAAGTGCACACTCTGTTTTCTCTTGGTCTGATGCAGTAGGTGTGTGTGTGATTATATTCAATGGCAGCCTCTTTCAGGTGAGGATGAAATATGAGCAGTTTGGACACTGGGTAAATGACAATCTCTGTAAGATTCACTGAAAATTATTGCAGCACGTTTGACATTTATCGAAATGGACAACATGATTGGGGTAGCCATCTTAAACAAGGATTCAATTTCTAATATGTAGACACAAAACACAGTATATTAAACGTTACAGATGCAGCAATAGATTTAATGATGACCTTACCATTTGTCTTTATATAGCTTGTCCTTCCTCACTTTTGAATTGCACGGTTTGTCCTTGAATAAGACACTTTATGGCTGCAATGAAAGAGACAATTTAAAGTCCAAATACAGTGCCGGTCAGAAGATTACATACACTCATCATGGGCATGAATGTAATACTTATTATGTGTTTCAAATGATGTATTATAACTTGTGCTTGTCTGGAATAAGGTTATTATATGACAAAAACACTTTTTTTGTCATATTGAAGAATTTTAAGCAAGATTTTTTTCTAATCAACCCTGGTTTAAAATATGAATATGTTCACACGTCTCCAATGATACTTCATGAAATGTTCAGTGGCATATCACAAAGATTACAAAATATCACAGAGTAATGCTATCAAAATCAGACATATCATACCATTTCATGTTATGGTTTAACTTGTTTACCTTGATTTTGAAAATCAAATATAGCAGCTGCTCACATGGACCAATCAAATACGTCCTGAAGAAAACTTTTAGAATCAGATGAGGAATAGACTAAGGTATTTTGCAACAATGACAAAAAGAATGTTATCAGGAGTCAAGACAAGGCTTTCAGACCTAAGAACACTGTAATAACTACCAAGTATGGAGGTGGAGGTATGGTGCTCTGGGTCTGTTTTGCAGCCAGAGATACTAAGGGATTTCACAAAGTGAGTGAAATATTAAGGGTAGTTCAGTAAATTCAAGTTACTTCATTGCGTCAGATCTTAATTCTTTAGTAAATGTGTTTGATTTCTCAGGGATAATCTGGGGGTTAGGCTGAGTTTAAACACAAACTACGCCTACATGTAGCTACATGTGTTTATGTATTTGTGGTGTAGTATGTATGTAGGTGTATGTATATCTTGTTTTGTAGATTTGTGTGTAGCTAGTAGTTGCTGCTAAATTATAGTGTTTTATATGGTGAGCACATGTTTAAATATTTAATTCAGAAATAAAGACAAACATATTAAGCAAGAAAAAAAGCAGAAACCCAAAGAAAAAGAAATCAATATAAAATTGTGTTACGTAACACTGGAGAAGCAATTGCTACATTAGACAAGGTTAAAAAATGGCCTCTCTCACCTTTTAAATATTTAAATATTTTTGGTTTTCTTCTTATTTCTTTAATCTGTTCAAATGAAACATGTATTCAACCAGGTTCATGCCTGGACATCAACTAATTTCACATTAGATCCAGTCTTTCTAATGATAAAATTAATCCAGGATGTTGTTGATAGTAAATGGAACAATGTTAATTGGCATTACAGCAATCAAAGTCCTCTTATTTTTATTGACCAATATGTTGCCTGTTTCCTCTGGTCTTTTGAAGATGTATCTTTAAATTCCATCACCCTAATTTTTTGTCATTCAAAGATTCTCTATCAGTTCTACTTCCAGTCAAAGGAAGCATGTTGGTAAAAAAAAGAGAGAGAGAGAGAGATTCTCCTGAATCTGGATGGACTACACTAGCAAATAATTATAAATATATAATTATAAAGCAAATCAACTATAAACAGCCATTTTTTTTTCTTGCGGTTCTTCAGTCGAACAACACATAGGCTGTTTAATCCCTATTGACTTGACATCACAGTCAGGAACAATAAAATAACTTAATTTTTAAGTATTTATGTTGCTCCTGTGGGAAGGAGCACTCTGGATGGAATACCATATTGCCTAATTTGGAAACCCACTACTGGTTGGCCCTGAGAAAAAGAACTATTCACAAATGCACCATTATAAGCCTCACGGGCCTCATCAGTAAAATGAGTATACATAAACTTCTAAGCGGCGATGCATTGCAAACCTAACATTTTGTATCATTTACTCTATTAGTTCTATTTGTTCTGATGGTTTCAGAACAAATAGAAACCAAAAGTTAAGCAGATCTCAGTGAATGAGATCCTAAATTCTGGACATCAATGAGTTA
This sequence comes from Xiphophorus maculatus, assembly GCF_002775205.1. NCBI lineage: Eukaryota > Metazoa > Chordata > Actinopteri > Cyprinodontiformes > Poeciliidae > Xiphophorus > Xiphophorus maculatus. The sequence continues at coordinate 16,456,160 of NC_036449.1, forward strand.
ACTTTCCCTTTGAGCATTTGAACAAAGTTGGAAAAAAGGTGAGTCTTTCTCTCTCTCTCTCCCATTCGGCTAAGCCTGCATGGACACAGATTAATCCTACCCCATTAAGATGACAAGACAATTTGTGGAGTAGTTGAGTGTAAATAAATACGTTGAGAAGCAGATAATACATTAGGCTGCGGGCCGGGCTATTCCATTACAGCAGCACATTTGTTTCCATCCACGGAGGAAGCCATTCGGGCCGATGGCATCTTTCCTTCATGAGGTGAAAGTGGATTCTTGCCTCTGAGAGGAAAATAAGGACATCAGAACTCAGCCGGTATTAACTTTCATCACAAAAGTCATCTCAGCTACCAGGAATAGAGGCTGTCTCTTTCAAGCTTGCTCATAAAAAACGAACAGATATAATACAGAGCCCTCAGTTTAAGAGGTAACAATAGTTTTGTCTCCATTAGCTCCAAACAAAGAAAAGAAAAAAAAAACAGCGATAGCAACAACAAGTGCATTTGATGCTTTACTATTTCAACTTCTTGGCTGTAAAAAAAACATCCCAATGATATTTCAGCATCACAAAACAATACTACTTTTTATATGCGTCTTTAAATTCACAAGCTTCTTTACAACTCCAGGTGGTAGTTCTGCTACTAGAGATGAAGCAGCAGAAGCCAAGTGGCTGCATTGATTTTGCAGTAATTGATCTGATGGCTCCTTGTGATAATTGACAATTATCCCTGATTACTAGACAGGAGCTTAAAATCAGTCTAAGAAAATGACCGGCATTATGGGATGTTGTACACTGGGTGAACAAAGGAAAATCAATAGACCTCAGAAACTACTTAGAAAACAAGAAATAAGGGTGTCACACAGGAGCATATGCTGCTCAACCTCCAACAACCCCTCACAGACATTTAAGCTACACATTTACTCAGAAGATGAGAGGCCAACACTGACACAATGGTAAATTAAAAACACGAAATAGACTTCTGAGAAGGTCAGTTTAAGATATTTCTGTGTGTGCATATACATGTTGCAAGCTGCAAACTTCTGCATCTTTGTGTTTGTGTCTCCCATGTTAAGCATGTATAGGTGTGCATGTGCCGCATGTCTATTTTTCTCTGTTACTACCCGTCTGACCTCAACTGATTGGTCCTTTTGATTGGAGCGGACAGATGCAACTCATTGCAGCTTAATAAATATTGGGACCCTGGGGATCAAAGCTAAACAGTTCTATTAAGTTGGAAACATGTCAGCCAATATAAAAGCAGTCTGACCCCAGAAAAAGGTCAACTGTGACATGCATGTATACTCTGGAAAACAACCAGAGGCTGGAAGGTCTTGTTTTATCGCATGTCTTCAAAAGAGGATGAGCAGGAGAGCGAGAGAGAGCGTGGGGTCGTCTGGCTGCCCAATTGTTGGTTTTATGTAATTTTTGCGTATTTGAACCCCCAGAGGAAGGGTTGTGTTGTCACCGAGCATCTCATTACACAGGAAAAACACAAAAAGAGATAGATAGATAGATAGATAGATAGATAGATAGATAGATAGATAGATAGATAGATAGATAGATAGATAGATAGATAGATAGATAGATAGATAGATAGATAGATAGATAGATGGATGGATGGATGGATGGATGGATGGATGGATGGATGGATGGATGGATGGATGGATGGATGGATGGATGGATGGATGGATGGATGGATGGATGGATGGATGGATGGATGGATGGATGGATGGATGGATGGATGGATGGATGGATGGATGGATGGATGGATGGATGGATGGATAGATAGATAGATAGATAGATAGATAGATAGATAGATAGATAGATAGATAGATAGATAGATAGATAGATAGATAGATAGATAGATAGATAGATAGATAGATAGATAGATAGATAGATAGATAGATAGATAGATAGATAGATAGATAGATAGATAGATAGATAGAACAGCCCTGCTTTCTGTTGTCACTAATCTGCCTCTTGCATGTGTAATCAGCATATCAAAACATTGAGGGAGAGGAATTTCCGTGCTCTGTGAGCATATTAGGGATGCAGTCGCAGCGCTTAACTAGCATTGATGAACTGTTTGCTTATGCAGTAATAATTAACTTCCATTACATTACTTTGTGTGATTACTTTCTTAATTGCCTGAATTATGCATCAATTTAATATCTAATAACCAGTCCTAGGCATTAGACGCTGATCAGACACACAGTTTCCCTAGCTTTAATTAAACACACCAGAATAAATGAAACGATGTAGGATGGATGTCTTGCAGTGATTTCCTGGGTGCTTAAATATGCTATTTATTATAAAAGCATGTGAAATCCTCTTTCTCCTCAGGAAAGGAAACCACAAGATGCCAATTATAAAACCCAAGTTGCTTTGCCACGGCTTTTCGAGGTTCCAGACTAATAAATTTGTTGAGTGAGACTTATTGTATATTATGCAAATACAAGACTATGGCATTTTTTAAGTTTCAAATCTGCAGAGCAAAACATGTCCCCAAAGATGATTTTAATTACAGTATGTAGCAAAGTGGGCTCCTGTTTTACATTGTTATTGTCCTCCAGTAAGAATCCAGTTAGTAAGTACAATATGAATGAATGGACATATTGAAATTATTTATATCACTTAACCACTACATATCTCATTTAAACCCACTTTGCGAATTATGTCCATTTGATTACTTGTTAAAGCAACAGATGACCTAATCAGAAATATGAAATCAGTGTGAAGGTATTATGGCCTCAAAGCAATTATATGAATGCTGTTTTGTAAATGTTAGGTTGAGTGTGAAGAAAAACCCAAGTGAAATGACTTTGCTCATCTCTCTCACTGCATTGCAAGAATAAATATAGTGAGATTAGGTCCATCTTTCTCAATTGCAACCTTCATGAAGTCTGATGTAAATTTCATTTACAGGTTGTAAAGCGGCTTTGTGTCAAATGAACAAAATATAATTAAAAAGCAAACCCTTGGAGGTCATTCAATGAATTGATATTACCTTTAAGTCCTCTTGCATCATCATTTTGCCCCCACTCAAAAAGTGACATATGCACTTAAAGAGAAAAATGAGTCCTGTGTTCCTCATCAGCAGTCGTTTTAACAAACATACCTGCATGGATAGGCAGGACTAAAACACATCCCTACTGTTATTAAACTAAAATATGAAGTGTGTAAGACTTGTACACGTTTTCAAATTATTGCAAATTAAGGTAAAGTCGTTACTTAAGGAAATTACTTATGGCTTAAGTACAAATCCTATCTAGCTGACCCAAAGTCATGTAAATCCCTGCGACTGGTGTTCGGGTCTGGCAGCATCGTTAGTTTGCCTTATAAATGATTTCCAGAGCCAGTGAGCTGCTGGCAATGCAAGGTTAGACAGAAAATGATGGCAGCACGAGGATGCTTCACAGACCTCATGATAGTTTCCGTCTGTCATTATTTACGTCTGACTAGTCCCGTCATGTCAGCTACCTAGAGAGACACTTTTAATGTGAACGCCCCTCCTCCGATTGCTCCTCGCAAGCAGTGTAGTATACCATTATTTCTTTGCTTCAGTACCTTTAGGTGAAACTCGCTCTCCCATCAGCCAGAATCAAAGACAGATCCCTGACTTGATATTGCACATGTCCGTGGTCTTACCAAAACTGGCACTGAAGCTACATACCACAGAGAGGGAAGGTGAGGAGGGGGGGGACTTTTAACTCATTTGACTAATAACAAAATTGGGAAAGCATACTGGCGGATATGCAGTTGGCAGACTTAATATTTCAATCTCAGTAGATTTATTCAGCAACTCAATAGTATAAATTTAAAATGTCTTATTCTTACCATCATATTGTTGTAGTAACAAACACCTCTTAATTCTGGCCTTTCATTTATAGAGGGTTTTTTTGCTGTCCTGCCCACTTCACATGGCCAGCTAGATATGATTTTAAAAAATCAAACCCATACATTAATAGATTTCTAAAATAAGTTGAAAAAAAAGAAAGAAAAAAAACATTTTCCAGATCTTCTAATTTGTTGGTCTACTGTTTTTGTCCACAGTTTTGTTTTTGTTCAGCCATAGCATCGCCGTGACTGAAATTTGGTGATATTTCCTCCAATGTTAACTTGCTGTTAAACAACAAAAAATCCAAGTCTGATTGTTTGGTTGAAGACATAGAACCAAGCTCTCAAAAAAACTAGTGCAACAAAGAAGTTGTGGTTCACCAGGTGAAACCAAGGACGAATTGCACTGATTGGTATCCAGTTAATTTTAATATTTGCTAGATGGCATGATATGCTATGTTCAAGTTGTCTATTTGGAAAGAGATCTGTCGTTGTTTGGAACAATACTCCTGTAGAAACCGGTCCAATTCCAAAAAGTGAGGTGATAAACAGCGTGGCTCCAACCAAAAGTAGGGTTTCCTCCACTATCCTACCATCAATAACCTGATTCTGACAGATGACGGATTGATCTGGTGACTCAAAAACTTTGTGGTTATCTTGTTTTTTCTTCTGCCATGTAGTCTTCCCTCTTAGGATAAAATAGTCAAAAGTTCAAATGACCATCTGACTATGACACTGATTCTTGATCACTTTAAAATCTTTGATCATCAATAATTCCACTTTAGTTCTTCCTCAATTCATAATATATTACAAAGAAGTTTGTCTTGCAGATTAGTCATACTATAAGGAATAACAACATTTTTAAAAGTTCATAACTATGAGTTAGACCTGTGTAATTTGTCGAGATTTATACCAAATACAGCAACCTTGTCCAAAAACGTTCTAGGCTTAGGCGTAAGCATGTCTAAAACAAATTTTTAATGACTTTTTAATAAACATGTAAATAAACATAAAACCAACCAAACATAACTCCTTTCAGTCTAACCATATCAGCATCTCCAATCTAGACAATTTAGTCTAGACTCCTATAAAATTATGAAATTAGACTTTTTTTTTCACATAAAATGCTCATTAGAAATGTTTGTTTTTTGTTGTCCATTACATTCACTATTAGTTTGTTCAGTAGTTTAGCAAAGTGTCAGGTTTTTGTTGATTCTTTCAGCAGCTATCGATTCTTGTAGCATAAAACATGTTCTTTTCTTCCTGGAATTACTTTTAATTACTTTTAATTCTGCGCTAGTGGTGGAGAAACAACTTCCAGCATGTTTGGCCATGCTTATTAATCTATGCATTCACTGCAGGTTCTGCTGTGGGGAATCACAAATGTGATTGACAGAGCTAAGACCTGCCTCCTGGATCTGATTTGTTGTTTCTGACAGAACAGTGAATTTCTGCAGATGGCAGTAGGACCGCAGGGAAGAGGAAGAGGAGCGTGATTTGTTCACAGATTACCTCATACTGACAAGACATGGGGACAGATTCAACAAAATGTAATAAACATATTGTTTTATAACAGCTACTGCAGCTTTAATTGCTAACCTATGAGATTGACTTTAGTTTTCATAACCCATTAGAAAATATTGATTAAAGTAGCTAATATTTGTACAATGCTGAATAATAGCAGAGAAAGCATGTTTTCTTCAATAGGAGATACAAAAGGCCGCATGGAGCTTCTGATCAACTAATGTAACACTGAAGTCAGATAAAAATATAATCTTATCAGGACTTCCTCACAATATATTATTCCACAACAGTTACCCAGACAGTAAGATGGCCATTTATCACAGCACAACCCATGAATCAAGTCATGTAGTAAGATCGATCATTGATTCACCTTAGTCCCTTGTTTTACCAACGGAGCCAAATAATGATCATTAAACTGACCACTGCATGTCCAAAAATGGATTCCTAATACTCTGAACTCTGTCTGAAGCAACGTAAAAATGGTATCTAGAGGAAAAGCTGACACAGATACACAGAGATAAAACATAAATAGAGCAGTAAATCTCTACATCTATTCTTTTGTATCTGCTAGCATGGTTCACTTATTGTAGGAAACCACAGGCCCAAGACCTCTTGGCTGGAGTCCATCTCTACGCTTTGTGCACGTGATCCCAGCCAAGATGAGCATACTTTAATGGGACTGCTTAGCCCCATCATGACCCAATGAGTGCCGGCTGTGGAGTGGATGTGCTCATTGGCGTGTGTGTGTGTGCGTGTGTGTGTGTGTGTGTGTGTGTGTGCGTGCGTGTGTGTGTGTGTGTGTGTGTGTGCGTGTGTGTGTGTGTGTGTTCCCAGCAGGGAGACTGGTGCCTTATGAAGGTCACAACTACAGCAGTGTGGGGGCTCTCTAAGTGAACCCTGGAGAGGATAACAAGCCACATCTAACGCTTTCTTTGTGTTCCTCCAGCCACTAATTCACCTGAGGGAAGAGCAGGCTAAAAACACAGTTAGCACAAAGCAAAGCAAAAATCTGTATTTGGGCGGTTTACGAGAAACAGCCACATGTGGAAACATTTCCATTTATGACAGAATTATTATCTCAACCCCGTTTAAAAGGGTATCAGACCTCGCTCGAAATGAGAAATGTAGTGTTTTGCAAAGCCATTCTTGTACAGCCTGTATACAAAAATGGAAAGATGACGAATACCATTCGTCTCTAGGGAATTTCAGCTCAGCCCCAATGTGATAGCATTGCCCTGTCTTATGGCCACCTAATGGACAATGTAGCATTAATTCAGCTTCAGATGAACAGGCAGGACCCCAGAATCAAAAATGAGAAGGGGGAACTAGGTGTATGAATTATGCATATTACATTACCATATCACTACAATACGCTGTGTACCAAAACAATGCAGCGAAAATTGGCCTTCGACTGAGATATTGAACAATTTTCTACATGGTTCTTGCCTACCATTGAAGTGAAATTGCATTAAGCTGCCTTTATAGCCGTAGAACCCAGGCGAGATTTGTATGTTCACATCAAGCCGGTGAACAAAACACTATGTAAACAAGTCAGGGATAATTGAAAAGAAAGTCTCCTGACCACTTTACCCACTACCCATCATTCACATTGATGGGAATTTGGTTAAATGGCAGGTGAGAAATTACTTTTTTCCATTGATTTTCCTTTAGAGATCAAGTGCAAATAAATGAAATGGAGCAAATTACTTTATCAGGTTTTGAAATGGTATTCAAGCAAAACATGTCAGAAACTATTATTTGCAATCATGTTGCTCTTATTAATCTTCAAGAAAGAAAAAGCAATGAATCACACTAAGGAATTTTAGCAGGCAACAGCTTATTTTCAGTATGTGCAGAGCTAAAGAGAGTGGAGAAAAGCAGATGCAGCGAGAGAATATTAAGCAACAAATAAAAGCGGAACTTTATAATAAAGTTATTTTTAAAAACATGTAATTTAAAAATTGAAATGGAACAAATTATTACTATACATTTTGTGTACTTGAAAGAACAAAAATAATATGTAATCTGTAGACTTTAGTTTTTTTTTTGTCTTATTTAAATGTTGTTTCTGATCGTCAAACATATTTTAATATCAAAGATACCCTGAGTAAGGACAAAATGCTGTCAGATTACGATTGTATTAATTTTATTCAAGGAAAAAGGCTTATGAAACTGACCTGACCCTGTGTGAAAAACTTGTCTCTTAAGATAATAAGTGGCTCTGAGGAATCTGTAAGGGAAATAGTTTCAATGGCACTAAACATGGCTGAAATGATATCTCAGATTTTTCAAAGCTCTCTATGAGGGCAGCAGATTTGCCACATACCAAAAACCTCCTTCAATAAATGGTTTACAAATGATTTAGCAACTATTGAAGTAATAGTTGTAGAAGAACTAGAACTGACTATTATTTTGCTGCTTCCTAAAGTTGCTAGCTGTACTGCTTTCCTAACAATAACTTTTAGGGAAACAGATATGCTATGAGGGAAATCAATCCATTAATTCTCACACACTATTCCACAATTTTTTAGGTCATGGCATATGGAAACTTGATGCTGCTATTTTTATAACCTTCCCTGGCGGTTAGCTGTAAAGAAGTGCTATTGCTAAGCATGTAAAATAACACATTCAGATTTAGCAATATTATCTTATTAAAGTGATAAAGACAAACAATGTATGGCTGAGATTATATGCCTGAATTATGTCTCTGATATGTCAATTTGAAAGAGGCCTAAAGGGGTAAGATCTCAGCCATGTTGTCAAAACTTCTACTTTTCTGTCTTCATGTTGCAGCTGTCTGTGTTGCGGTGCTAGCTGTAGCTTCTATACAGCTTCACAACATAGCAAAAAAGCAATAAATAGCAAGAACACAACTTACAAAATAAAAGTTCATGGGAGTTTTAAGAAGTACATTTCTCATTTACTCTAGCAGCTAGCTGTGCTGCATGCAGTGCCTGCAGTACTACTAACTTGTAATAAAAAAGAGGGTATTCACTTCCATAGCAGAACTAATATCACTGACAACATTTCTGGTTTCCAAGTAACTCCAAGTAGCAGATGATTGCTAAAGTTACAGTTGAGCTAATTTGCTAGGTCCTTCAGCTGCTGCCCAGGCATCCCCTCACCCCCATTTCCTGCTCTATTATTATTATTATTATGATAAGAACTACATGACTCATCTACATCTCTAGACTATACCTGCAATTCATAAAAGAGCCCCATAAAGGCAGCAGCTTTTAGTTATAGCGCACACATGGGGTGAGTTGTGTAAAACAGTATGTGGTATTGGTAACTGCTTCTGTTCAAACCTTGTAATCATTACCTGGCATCTTATTGCCTCTGTGGCTTTTAAAGCAGTTGTCTCACCCTCAGAAAAAGGGAGTTATAGCTGATCTTTTATTAAAACTTTAGGAGAGTCTCTCTCTCCGGAGGGGGGCAAAGGAGGAGAGGGACAAATTAGTGTTGACAGTAGACACTTAAAGCAGGAAAATCACAGGCCCACTGGGAGGCAGGAGCCACATGGGGCTCCCCGCCTGTGTAAAGAACACTCCAGATTTCACTTGAGATGCAGTCGCCTTTTAACAGGGCAGGGGGAATGTCAACAGACCCTCTTGAATGAGCCAATAAAGCCACTAAAAGGAGCGGATTAACCAGCTGATATCAGGGACAGCGGTTTGTTTTCAATGCGGCTCCTCCTCCTCTTTGGAGCGCAGCCTGAACACATTGGGCGGAACATTTCCTTTGCCTAACATGCTTTTACGCTTCCATAATTGTGTAGTTAATTGTCCTACTTGCTTGTGGTCACACAAGATTTAACCATGTAATTCTACTGATGTTACAAATACATGACACAAAAGATAATGGAAAAAAAAAGTGTACATTTTTAACAGATAAGAGTCAAGCTCTGACGTTAAAGGGATCTACCTCAGCTCTTCTGAATTGTCCTTTGTCTATTGTTGCTTTTACTGCCCATTTATCAGGGAGCGATGCTGCTGGTGAGTGAGACTACACAACATGAAACAGTAATTACAAGACATCAGGGGCTTTCAATCTCACTTTAATTTCCCAGCAGCTGTGATCAAACATCCTTAGGCCAATTAACTATAATATGACCCAACAATATCACGACCTTCTCACAACCCCATAAACGCAGAATAAACACGGTGGTTTAAAACAGATGTCTCCGAGCACTGACAACAACTCTGCAAAGCACGAAACAAATAAGCCAAAAATGTAGTAGCTTTTGCTTAGCCACTTGTGTTTAAATGGGGCGCATTTGATGCAAGCATGAATACGTTTTTGGGAAGGTGTATAATTTCAATTTAAGCTATGTGATACTTAAGCAATTGTGATCAATAAAGGTTCAGATCCTTATCAAGGTGGCTTTCATTCATAAAGGCCTTTGTGACATGTTTGCATGTAGCTGCATTTTTCAAAGATTTAACTGTTCAGTTTTATTTAGTCGAAAATATATATCAAATTTTAAACTCAACAGAGGTGAAAATAAATATATTTTTAATTAAGGAATTGTAAGAAAATGTTAGTTACAGTGTTTTGTTAAGAAACAAGAAAATTGGAGATGAAACATGTGTAATAAAAACAGTTAAAGTGTTATTCCTCTAAAAACTGTTTACAAATCTATTGCTTATATTAATCCTTTATCCCATGCGACGGTCTTGCAAGTGGCATTACTGTGGTGATGAATGGTCCTTTAAAAGCATTCTGTAAAAAATATTTTATGGTTTTACTTTTATAAATTAAATAATATTGTCATAATGAGAAAAAAGTATTATTATTTTCATTTATTTATTTGTTTTTCAAGGACAAAGGTAATGGGCATAAAATCAACATTTTGGGGTAAGGAGCAAAAAAATTTCCATTCTTGGTGAATTTCAGTTCATATTCACTATGAGCTGAAAATCGGTGCAAAATTTGGTTAAAATCTTGCACCTGAAAACATTATAGTTTGGCTTTATTTTGTTGTGTCTTTTTGTTTGTCTAATTCAGTTAGTTTGAGTTAGTTTTTGGCGACTATTATAAGTTAAATATTGTTTAATTTTAGCTTAGTGTTCATCAGTTGTAGCAGTCATTTTGGTGAATTTCAGTTTCAGAAAAAAATTCCATATAATAATATGGATCATTAACATGAGTGTGGAAAAAGAGCTGGAAAACAATTAGTGCTTTTGAGCAGAGATATCTCAAACTTTCTTTTCTATTTCAGGCACGGCGGTGTAAAATGAGTTTCACCATTTGCAGTGTGCAGCCTATTTATTATGGAGAAGGCGAGACTAAAACATAGAGGGATTTCCCTTTAATCAGATCTCTTAGGAGACCGTGTAGTGGACCAATACCCCAATGAGTTCCCCCTTCAAAAAACAAGCAATATTAGATTGGCTGCGTGCTGCTTTAGTTGGACCATCAATCAGAAGGAATTTGAGAAGATTTTGCTAAATCTAAAAGCCTTTTACGTTTCTGAAAAAGCTCATTTCTTTTAATATATTAACACTGAGCAAGCGGCCATGATCATTTATGCGTTTGTCCATTTAGAAATATTTAAGCTTGTAAGCTCTGGATCTAAGCACAATTTTTTTGAGCTTACGGATGACCAATCACAGAGGTGTGTGAGCCCCAGAGCTCTAAAGCAAATGAATCCTTCACAGCATTGTAAATCAGGACCTCAAAGAGTATTATTTAGCCTCAAGCTAAGAGTGCTTGTTTATCAGATGGTGTCTGAGTCTGGGATAAAAACTTCCTCATAAATTTGGGTACATTTTTATGTGCTCGTGGAGGCGGGCTGGCTCATTCTGGGCGCAGCGTTCTCAAGAATGCAAAGATAAGCAGATGTGTTCGTGTCAAAGAGCTTGTTGGTGAGATTCCAAACACCTTCTAACTGATTTTAATGTGTTTTCAATTATTTCATTCATTCGCAGCCAAAACATTGACAAATTAAAATGCAATGCAGATTTTTTTCACATTCTCAGGTGCTCTAACTCTAACATGTCCAACAGATGTATTGTTTTATTTATTTATTTTTTGCTTTTTACATTTTATTCAGTTGTCTGATGTATTATCACTCGGATACGACATCGCTAACCCCCAGATGATAAATCAGACGAGCGGTGGCTGCTTCTGATAACTCAATAAGCACCTGGACTCCTCCAAACATGTCACACCTGCACTCCTGCGTAATACCACTCTCATTCTCCAGGCCTCACTGGGGGGCTCAATACACCTGCCTCCTGCATCTCAGCAGCCGAGCAGCTGGGAAAGAAACATCATGCATGCTTAATTAGGAGGCTCAGAAACCACAGGAAGATGTTGGTACTTTTTAATGCACAGGTTTGATGTAAATGCTTCCCTATAATAAAAAAAATACCCTCACTCACATGCTGTGGCATCAGCAAGTGGTTTATTTGTGTAGCTATTTAGTAAACAAAGAAGATGCAGTGGCTGAACAAAAAAATCCAATGATTTCTCTGTACTCAAGTATGCATATATGTGGTGGAAGTTATTTACATTTTTAGCTATTACAATTGGCATTTTCTGCTTCATTTACAAGGTAGAGAATTATAAGGCAACTTAATGAGCATGTCTGAACATATTTACCCACATAACACCAAAGGGAGCCTTTGCTGATCAATAATAATGCATTATTTCTGTTTCGTCAATTTAGTGTCAGTTTAGGTGTCATTACCAAGTATAATGAATCAGCGTTTGTTTAAGAATTAATAACAAACTGGAGACATTAATTCATTTAAACAGAGGCAGGTTCTGAGTCATGTATGGGCAACACACAAAAACACACTGAAGGAATAGATTGTGTTCCATTACACATTGACTAAAATACTTACAATTTTAGCTTCTTGTTTAGCTTGCAGCCATAATTTTGCTGCCACTAGCTCGGCAACAGCGTTTTGGCTCTTGCAAAAAAGATGCAAGGAAATGAAATTCAATTTTAGAAAAAATAAAATACATTGGAAATATAAAGCTAAATATTTCCTTGAGCTGGAATTTGATATCATATACAAAGCAACTTTAGTTGCGTTACATACACTTCCACAGAGGTAGTGTAATATATAGGAAGCCATCTCAGACAGGAAGGTAAATTTACAATGCATTTTTGTTGTGCTTCACAAGGACAATCTTGCAGTGTGAGAGGATTGCTTATAGGAAGAGATTGTTTTCAACTCTGCAAAAGCTATGTGTTTATCACAGACTCAGGGTTGTGTATCCAGATCTGATGTTAGGTCCAGAGGCTATAACATCTATAAGGAAGCAGGAAGAGGAGAAGCAGCATGATAACTCAGAATGTCCTGCTGTAATTATGGTATTCATGAAAAGATGAAACTGAGTGCAGACTAAATCTGTAGCTTCGGGCAAAATCAGCAGCTCGGCATTACCGCGTGACCCTGCCTCTCTTGATGGTACTGCAAACATGTCAAAACTTTGCTGCTATCTGCGCCAGGCAGGAGTGAGGGAATGAAGTGCATCGATTGCTTGTGATTATTAACTAGACTGAGATAAGCCCTCTCCTTATTATGCAGATTACTGAGGCTCCCCGCTCCAGCATATTGTACAGATGCAAGGGAGCAGCTGCTCTTACAGATGGTGGGTACACGGATCTATCATTATGCCTCCATTGTCTCCACTTCAATTGTTTGGGGGACAACAGAACTGCATCAGAGAGGAATCCGACTGCAATGAATTAAGAAAGAGAAACAAAACCCATCAGCTAAATTTATACACGGGAGGCCGCGGGATGGAGAGGAGCGTAAAGCCGGAGCTCTCTCATATATGAAACCGTGGAGTCACCCAGTCATGTATACTGTACCCAAATCTGTTGGATGCAGCACTGTGCACGAAACATATGTTGTTGTTTTATTAACAAACTCATATTAATTCAGGATCCACGTATTAATTTGAAAAGCAAAAGTCTTTTCACAAACAAACTCAGGCCACACCCGCAGTTGTAATTCTAAAAATATTAAATCAGGAAGAAATCCTTCAAAACATGTTCCATTGTCCCACAAGGGCAACTACAGCAGGGGGAAGAATCTGCAGACGACACCAGTTTTTGCCCTTAAGGGGAACCTCTGGTTGTCCATTTGACTCACTACAGCCCCTGCTGTGCACTGCTCAGATCAGGACACTAGTAGCTCCTCTGATCAAACATGACATTACACTGGAGGGAACTGCTTGCTCACATTATAACAGAGAAGGTCACACTGTGTTGTAAGTCATGACAGGAGTCTCTTACTGTAATGTAGATCGCGAGGGGTAACATTACCTTAAACTCTTAATGCGGTGACATTGAACTGAGCACCGTACACGATGCAAACTGTTCCCAAGCAAGGTGGGAATTTAAACTTTGATGGGAATGTCCCTGGAAATGCAAGATATATTTACTCCCAGATTTCTAGACTTTTATTCATAGTAGTGGCGGTTTTATAAGGAAGAGAGTAAATGAAGCAAAAAGCTGCGTAAAAAATATAGAAAAACACACAAAAAAATAGTAGTAGAGGCAATAAATATAAAAATAATGTCCAAAATTACACGTATCTAAAAATGTATGTTGCACAACTAAAAAATTATGGACAACAAACAGAATGTTATTTTATTTTCCCTCCAAGTTCCTATTTTCTTGCTTTGTGGAATATTATGAAGACAGAATAAAGGAGCATAATAATAAAATAAGATAAATAGTAACAAAAAGAAATAGGAGATGAAGTTCATAGGTAGGTCTCTTGTGCTTAAATTCACAAAGGAATAAATGACTAAGTAAATAGTTACTTGTGTCACTTAGATAAACGATGATCATATAGAATTGAAAATATTAGCTTTTTTTTCTCTTTTCCCAGGGAAATGTTCTGTATGAATTGATTTTCCAATGTGTGTATCTAAGATGAGCTTAATACTTAAAAAATATTTGAAAGTGATTTTTATTTATTTGTTTTCACAAACAGAATAAGGGTTCATAAACTTAAACTGTGTTTTAAAGAGTCTCTGCTAAGTGTAATACAAAAAATACATATTTTGATCCCAAGAGGAATTAAATAAGTTATTAATGTTAATGTAGATATTATAATAGACATTTAAATAAAGATAATCAAATGCAGTCCAGATCTAAAATGTTGTAAAATATCCTTTTTAATAAAGCATCATAGATATCACTCAGATGTAGGGCATGCCAGTATTTTCTCTGTGCTTCACTGCAGCAGAGTGAACTGACTCCCAATTATCCGATGATTAAAACAAGCATTTTAAAAGTACTTTGGGGTCCTACGTACAGGCAAGTTTTCCCGTTTTTGACTGCTATGTCCTCCTGCTAGTAGAAGGACACAGTAGATGGGAGAGCTGAATTATCCATATCAATAACTACCAGTGCTCATTAAGTTGTAAAATTATATCTATTTTTTTTTTCAATTATTTTCATTAGTTTTAAACCTAATATTTTAGTAACAACATTGCTAGAGATGTTTTACAAAAGTTTTGTCTTCCAGTCAATTGCCACTTTTTTGCCTGAAAAGTCTTAACTTAAAAATGACCAGTCACACTGTTTTTGTATTTTTCTGCTGGGATTTGAGTTTTAATTTAGAGGACAAATAAACAACACATTAGAAGAAAACAAAGAAATTGTGATAGTTGGTAACAGCACACCAAACTATATTATATTGTTTAATAAATAAAATTATTATAACAATAATCAAGAATCTTGATTTAAATGTTAGTTTTATCCTAAAGAGAGAAAATGAAATGGTCAAATTAATCACAATTAATGAGGCATTGCAAAAGAATTTGGAAAATCAGTTTTTGTACAAATGCAACAGTCCTGGTCATACAACGTAAGACAAAAACAAGAAGTGTGAAACAATCATGAAAATAAGTTTATACTGAGCTTCAAAAAACTACCATCTTAGGAAGACGATTTAAAAACAAGAGGCACTTCGAAGACTAAAGTCACTGCATAAAACCTGATTTTACTCTGCAACTTGTCATGGTGATTTAATTTGAGAAGTTTTGCTTGTTTAAAAAAAAAAAAAGCCAAACCATGCAGTGATACGTATTTCATCACTCGGCTGCATTAAATAGGACAAAGAAGAGAAACTTTGAGTTACGCATTGCACGTTTTCAAATTCCTCACAACTGTAGCAGTGCGGCTGAAACGTCTTGTTAAGCGGAGAAGCTGAAAGGAAGACCCATAAAAATGTCCAGCCTTCGTTATCCAATCATTTTCCCTAATACCGGTGTCAGTGTAGAAAATTAAGCCCAACCCAGCAGATCGACGAGAGAACTCAATAACCCCTATAGCTGGATTCCATTTTATTTCCAGTCGCTGTGTAACCGATATAAAGAATGAATGCTGGATCTTTTTTTGTCTTTTGGTGCATTTATTCTGCATAACAGCAGCCATTGATTACAAAGAAAGCATTTCAACCAGAATGCCCACTAGCATCTATACAGTGTTTGCTGTTATTCCCATAAGGTGGAGAGAACAAACATTATTTTCCCCAAATAGAAAATCAATTCCAAGCAGAATATATTCTGTTCTCAATATCCAAAAGAAGCTGTCTGCAGATGGTCTCTCTATGAATTAATAAACTTCTGCGTGCCAACTTCTTCTCGCAAGCTATGTATTTATTCAGTGTTAAAGTAGAAGTCATTGCATAAGTGGTGCTTGCTAACATTTCAAATTCCAATTACGATTTGCATGTATAAAAAGAAAACACATAGGTCACAAAGAAAGTGTTGTAGCAGTAATATTGTAACTTGTATCGGCTTTATTCAAATAAACAACATGCCTTTCTTTACACATGTGTCATGGCTGGATAGATTGAGCTCCTGTCAGAACACAAAGCTCCCCTGGCAAGGCCACATCGCCGCGTCTGTTGTTAGGACCTGGTCCACATGGGGCCAAATTTGATTGGAAAGCCCAAAGGGAGGAGCTCCACCAGTCACAGGGGCATTGTTAGCGCCTCCAAAATGGTCAGAGAAGAATGACTGATTATACAACCACAGCTAGGGTTACTAATAGGAATTCTATTTGAATTTCTAACATAACAGATGTTTGCTGGGCACCTCTATGGAGTGCGCATACACAGTTATGCTAATTTGCCAGTGTTTCCCTTCAAGTTAGCTTAGAGTCATTAGAGCACACGGCTAGCTTGGATCCCTCTGTCAAACTAATAATTTGCCATTATTGATATTAATTAACATTTTTACTCTCAATGTCCTTTTTGACCCACTATCTGTTAGTAAACCCAGTTAGGGCAATAAAATCCACAGGAATCCATTGTAGCTGTGAGTCATTTATCAGGAGGAAAACATAAAGCCAATTAGGAACGGGTGCAGACAGTTGACTTCATTCTGCACTGACTACTTCTTGATCTCCATTATAAATTGCTAATAGAGCAGATTCTGGTGTAGGGAAGAGGTGGGGGAGTAGAGGGCTGGAACTTTCATCCATAAAACCAGGTGGATAGCTCTCCTCCATGATGGAAGGTGCTCAACATAAAGCATCGGTTTCATCTGTCAGTCTTTTTGATGAGGGTTGTCATGGTAAATCTCCCTCTCTATTGCCATGCTAATTGGCATAAATTAGGAATATAACCGAAAGATCTTCATACGTTGATTATTATTCCTCAAGCAGCCATGTTTTCTCTTATTTTGCTTTGTGATGCAAAAAAAGCATAAAACACATATAGCATTAATGGCTTAGATAAATAAGTCCTAATCGGTGTATGTGGAATGGTTTATTTTCCAGAAATCTCCACAGGGACTGAGTGAGAAAATACATCAAAAAAAGCTGGTTGGATCTTCCATATAAAATCAATAGCAAACCTTAGCTGGATTTAGTTTTCACACTGCTCTCACATCATTTAGAAGACTACATGGTGCCTGGAAGAACTCACCAACAGTATTTGTCTGAAAGGGACACAACTCAGCAACAACAATATCTGTCATACTATCCGTCTCCTTTTCTCAGAGATTTTTTTATATAAGATCACAATGACAGAATTTAAACCTCTGATCAAAACTGTATCTGCTTGTGTTAGTATGTGTTCCTGCTTTCTGTATCCAATTTTTCCGCATCGTAGCTTTACGACGATGTACACTGGGTGCTACGTAAATGAGTGGTATTTAATAGCCTGGATTGAAGTGTAAAGGCTTTCTCCCTTGAGTATTACTCCAAGAACCTAATTACAAGTTTCATCATCAATCATCAACATTATTTATTCAGCGAGATGAATTTCTAATTAATAACTGATGAGCATTATGGCCTCAAACACTGTAAAGCAATTAATTACCTTTGGCAACAGGGGATATCCCTGTAAAGTACTATCTGGTGCACAGTCACAGCAATAGGTGCCAACAGGCTAATGACCCCACCAAGATTGGACATTGGATAGTTGTCATTATTTACTGGGGGATCTCTTTAATACATATTATTAAAGTGACAAATAAGTTCAGAGAAACTGTATACAACTCTTATAAACTGTTCATTTTGATTCAGTTTAATGCAAAAATGTACACAAGGTTACCTCACAAATAATCCAAAATCAAAAGAATTACACAATAAGCACTGCTGACAGCAGCGCTGTTAATTAAGATTCTGAATACCTGACTTAAATCTAAATGTAATACTTGAAAACTTAAAAGGAGAACTCCAACTAAAACACATTTGGTTCATCAGCACTGTTCCACCTCTGTTTGGGAACCATATTTGGACCTAAGTAGGTGTTCCCGCGACTGACAATGCTGACAGGAAATATCTCAACAAACACCCATTGTTCAGGTGTAAAGGACATTCTCAGGCCAGCTGATGGTCTCTTTCCTGGATTAAACCACCATATTTTTCATAGATTCCTAGATTACATCAAACAATTTCTAACAGGAAAAGGTAAAATGACTGAATACAAAAGGTTTTTAAATTATGATTTCATTTATGGTATTAACTTACAAAGCTATGGAAATCAATCTGATTCTATGTTAAAATGTTTTGCCCCATGTTAAATAATTATTCAACTGTTATTACCCATATTTGTTTTGGAAAACTAACAAATTGCACCTTCGGGTTTTACCCTCGGGCTTTGGGACTTCCGTAAACCAGATTAAGAGCTTCTAACCACAACTAGGCAAAACATGAAACTGCAGTTAACCTTCCCAAGAGTCATGAAGATAAATGTTCAGCCATTGGTTTATGAACTTAAGAGTAAGAGTTCTCGGGTTAGGAGGACAATGAACTGAAGCATGCCGGTAATTCCACCTTTGACAGGCTTAAAAAAAGGAGATTAGGGAGTGATTTATTCAAAGAGCGTATGATTGACAGGCTGTTTATACTTGAAAATCTGGCTGATGTTTGATAAAGTTATTCAAAAGAGGGAAAGCTGCATGAAACTAGCAAATGTCAACTGGCTGCTCATTTAGATAAAAAAGAAAAAATCTTAAAAGATAATCTCACTTTCAGAAGCTAAATATTTGATGATAAACTCAGAGTTAGTTTTGTGTGAACTGCCCAAAGATTTGTTTTTAACATAATAGTGTTGTCATCAACACTACAAATATTCTACAAATATTACCATTTTGATCAATTCATAGTGGCAATGTCTTTTATTAATTCCTCTTCTCACTACTGTGTCTCTGGCGTAGGTTTCATTAGTGTAAGAATATCAAAGTAAATAAGGCTCAAGAATCACATTACAAAGTATTTGACACTGTAGCATACACAATCAACAGGTTAGACAGGTTGCTACACATTTTTTGGCATGTTTAAAATTCACGTCATAGGAGGTTTACAGCTTGAGACACCACCATATACCACTAAGGAACTAATGTACATGCTTCTCAAATGTTACCTCCATAACCTTAAGTCCTTACTTAATCTCATGTTACACTATGCAGACACTCTGTTTGCACTAATGAAAGATCAATTCACCTGAGCATGCTGAATGGTCAAATCGGCTCACACTAATGCACTCTGACCTACTTTATTGATTCATCTAATGATTACTGCATAAATAACTGATGTATAAATACCCTTTAGGGTCAGTTATAGACTACATGAATATCCAGATGTGTAAGTGTGCAAAAAAAAAAAAAAAAAAAATACAGATGACAGCAGCCTAACTTTTGTTTATTTAAAAAATATTATAAAACGGTCAAGTTTGTCATTTTATTCAATTTGGAAATAAAATAACTAATTGTGAGTAATAATTTTGTGTTTACTCACAATCTAAGCAGAGATTCAAAGTGTAAGTACTTTACATCGGTAATATTAACTGCATACTATAGATACAGAACACAGATGGATTTAACCATCTTCTGTACCCATTTAATCCACACTGGGTCTCCCGGAGGTTGGTGCATTTCTCGGTCCCCATCACAGGTCACCATCCATCGCATTGCAAAAAAACAGACAGATACAAAAACAACAAAGCACAGTTTATAGTGGCCAATTAAACTAACATCTATTTGTTCATTTAAGTTGAAGTACCCATGATTTAGAATTAAATGTAATATTTCTCCCTATAATTTTAAGTAAGCTGAGACTATTTAAAACTTAAAAAACCCATACCTGATCAATAAAGTTACTTTTATCAGAAGAGATTTTTAGAATTTTTATTTTGGCTGGTTTGATTTGTTGAGTTATGGATGCAGTGATCATTTCAAGATATACATCATGTGAAAAAGCAGACAGATGCTTTCTTGATCATTTTAGTTTCAGCTGTCCTGCCTAAGGTCACAAAAAGGTAGAAGCTTACAGCAAGAAGACACACAATTACTGAGGAAAAATAAATTTTCTTTCCATTTTAGATTATGTAGATGATGGGATGAGAAGATTATAAAGAGTGGGGAAGCTTAAATAAGTCAACGTGTGGCTACCTTTAATTAAAATTATTTAATATCCATTCAAAGTAAACAGTGTCCTGTCATGTTCATGTTATATATGACTCTCTTTCTTATGCTGTTAATGATTATTTGTAGATTTCTTGAATTATGCTATAAATCTTCATATACAAACCAACTGACATTTATGCCACCGCCGCAGTTTGGTCTAATTTATACAAAGTGTTACATCTTCATATCACTATAATTGTGCTGTCTCTAGTTCTTTTCAAGCCTCATTTCAATTGTGGCATCTTTGCAGTAATCATTGGTCAAATCGAGATTGGTTAAAATTAAAGTAGATTATTGTTTCATCTGCCTCCAGACACTAAAATGAAACAATCACATTATGAAAGAAACATGAATAAAGTCCAAAATGATGATAAAGAACCACGAGGAGCAGTAATTCTTTCATTTAGAAAATGAAAATCAGTGAACCAGCAATTTAATTTATCTATTGTTTCCATTTCAGCACAATTTTTGCCCATTTGTGGCATATTTTTAAATACACATGTATTCATCTCACACCCAGCTCTATCTGCATGGAGCAGAGATGGATTGAGTCATGCATGGCTGTGTGAGCCTTTCTGAGTAAATGTAATAAATGTACATGACTTTAATGCTGAATCGCAGTAGTGTCTTAATATGTAGCACTGCTTCTTTATACAACAGAATTGTATTCTGCATATCCCTTAAATGAGTTTTGTGGTGACTTCTTGTGGGTACATAACTTAAAGTTTAAGCCAAATGTTTACATATACCAGTATAAAAAACACAGCCTTTTTTCCTCACTGACTTTAAATCTGACTCAACTTTACCTTTTGTATGGCAGTGATAACAATTATTTCTAATTGCTACATTTCAAATGCAAGATAAGTTAGTAGAGAATTTTTTATACTTACTGACAAAAAGTAAGCATAACTTTACTTACTTTTTTAGTGGAATTGCCTTTTAAACTGCAAGACATGGGTCAACCGTTTTCTGCATTCTTTCACACGTTTCTCACAACAGCTTGCTGGACTTCTTGCTCATTCCTATGGACAGAACTGTACTTTAGTCTCAGAAAGTGACAAAAACAACAGTTAAAAGCCTTTAGCTGATCTAAAATGGTGCAACGAGAGGTCTGAAACTTCCCTCTTTTAGATTCCTCACAGAATAAAATTGAAACATATAAAGGCCTAAAGAATCCATGTGTCTAAAAATGTGAATGTTGAACTATCTGGTGAGTTCAAACTGAAGTTGTGTTCATATTCATATTTTTAACGGTATTTTTTATTGAATATAAATCAATAAATCCCCTACCTTTCATTAGCCATAATTACATTCTACTTTTATTTTATACCTATCGGTATTTTTAAATAACTGGCTGTAAAACTTGACAAAGAGCTCCAACTCACTCTTGTCTTGTACTTCCGGATGAGTGAGACATATAAGAAACAAGACTGGGCTCATCCTATAAGAGTCCCTCTCTGTAGGTCTACAAAACACACATGCACACCCCTCCAAACACACACACTCCAATCTCTTGTCTTTCCATCTGGTAAAGTGGGCTGTTGTGATTGATTTGTGGATTTGCTCCCTCTTTTTTTCTCTCCATTTAAGTGAAATAATGTATGGAAGCAATCTGGCGACAGACATTTTGGAAAATCTATTTGAAATCATTTCACTTGAAGCCGTGGCAGTTTGTCTTCTTAGGGGAGAGGACCAAAGTATAATTGTCTGCAGTCTAGTAAAACACAGTATAACTGCCATCACACTTGACTGAGCTTATAGCCAGCTAGTCCCGTGGCCTCTAGAAGATAGAGCAGTTAATGTTCCCTTTTATTTTAGAGGATATGTCACTTGTATCGCAGATTTATACCATGATACAGCAATTTTGTCCAAACAGATGGATAATGGTGTCACCAGCAAAAAAAAGCCCTGCTTTATTGGGTTTAGAGCATATTGTTTAGATAGGGGGATGTGCAGAACAGATCCTACAGCATTTTCTCTCTTTATCTCTCTAATCTTGCCCGTATTAGATTTGATCATTTTACTTTGAAGGAGGAAAATGTGGCTGTAATGGCTTCCTAATAGCAAACACAAGGGATACAAATCCAGGGACCTTGTTCTCTAGTGCTTCCATAAGCACCACTGATTTATAGAGGTCTTTATGACAGAAAAGAAAATGATCTGCTGCAGGTATAAATCAGGTGAGGAGTAGGAAATTGAACTTAGATATCATCTTGTCAGATGCTTAATGCTCTTCCTCCTGTCACATTCGATAGGACCAATTTGGAGAATCCTGCAGAGGTAAAAAGAAGACAATTAACAATGACAGTGTGGTAATAGATGAAGCTATAAAATGAACCCTGCTGCCTGCAGGATGCTTTGTATGATTTCCACATGAGGTGGTGGAAGCAGTTTGCTGTTTTAGCCTTCCGCTTCTTCCCCTCTCGTTGCAGTTTTTAGTATCCTTTTGAGTGTCATTTCTCAAATACAGGCAACATGAAGCAAGTGGAGATAAATTTATAGTTTAGCATGCTTTATAATTGAGTTATTATTCATCATATAATAGAGCTTGGGAATTTAGATGTACTTTTATGTTATTGAATGCCAGCGCATATTACCCCCTGAAGGTTTATTGATAAGTTTGTCAGTGGGGTGAGTGTAAAGTAATTATCTCACAAACAACCAAAATAAAACCCACTTATTGTGTTGAATTTTGACGTAAATACACCAATTTAAGTAACACCTACTAGAGGATAAGCTTTGGAAGGTGTTAAAATATTTGGAAATATTTAACAATATAGATATACTGTAGATATTTCGGTCAACCCTATTAGTTTCAAAGTGTAACATTTAATAATGACTTCATTTTGGCATTAGGAACTGTGTTGGATTCAGACTTAAATAAGCTAATTTAAATAAGATACACAACAAAAAACTAATTTTCAAGTGTGTTAATATTAAATTTTAAACTTACTTAAGTTTCAAACTGTCATTATTTTGTATGTATTTTAAATAAAGAAAATTTTAAATATTAAAGCTTTTAGGAGACAAATCCTAAACAATTGTACTTAAGACTGTAAGTGTCCTTTATTGCATTGAAACAAGAGTTCTTATCCAGATTTAATAACAGTGCTAATACTGCAAACTGAGATTCTTAACCCCGAGTTACTTATTGCTAACAATGAGTAGAACTCAGATCTGACTGTCATGGAAAAGGTTTACATTTCACATTGTTGAAAATGGAGTTGAGGCGTGCCGTGGTGGCTTAGGGGTGACCCATGTTTGGAGGCCTTGAGTCCTCGACGCGGACCTGCCGATGTTTGTCGCATGTTTTCTCCCCTCTGCTTCCCCCTTTTCTGTCAGCCTACTTTCATATAAGGGACACTAGAGCCCACAAAAGACCCCTGGAGGGGTACAAAAAAAAAAAAAGAAAATGGAGTTGAAAGATTATGTCTAGCTTTAACTGGTTTAGCAACAGTGCTAATGCTAAAGTCAAACCAGCTTGCATGTGCTGAGGCATGTGCTTGCTAATAATCAACAAGTAAAAGCTTCACGTTACTTTGTCAACCTGGGTTCACACTGTGCAATCATTGGCCATCTTAGTCAAAATCTTTCATTGTAAGTTCTCTTCATACAAGATATTGTGATATTAAAACATCTCAGTATTTCTCAATGAAGTGACTTCTGTCTTGCAAGCACTAACCAGATGTAGTCAGAATGACTGTCTGATAAAGTTGTGATAGAAAATGCCACAGCTACTCGTAAAGCATCTTTTTGGCAACATTTTGGATTTCAATAGGAACGATAAATGGCAACAGAGTGAAAGACAAGACACACAATATGTAAGCACAGAAAGTTGTTCAGACACTGAAGGATACAAGACACATTGCTGTTAAAAACAATGGTTGCATGTCTAGAGGTACATTGAGTTTGTAGCAAAATTGTTATAAAGGTTTTTTAGGATAGTAAATTTGATCTTTAAAATTTTCTTGAAATATTAAAATCCCATCCCATCTCATTCTGATGAAGTCAATAACTAGTCTTGTCTTGTGAGTTTTAAGTATCGTTACATACTGACCCGACCAAAGACTAAAATTAGGCAGTGTTACGAATTATCAGGAAACATTTTTGCAGTGAGACAGCTACTAAACCAGATATCTGATTTATTTTTCTTCTTTTGCCTAGACAAGAGTGTTTCTGCCACTGTCTTTGTTACTTCCTTCTCTCCCTTTTACCAACCTCTGCCAATAAGAAGTTTATTAACATCTGTAACTTTTGTAACAAATTACTGATGCACAGCATCTACTGGGTTTTAGAATAGTTTTTAAAAGATAAGCAACTTTAGCTAGCTTTGCGACTGCAGTAATATTAAAGACATCCTTGCTAGTAAGTTGAGCTGCTTCTCACTACAGAGCTGTTGTCAGTGAAAGTATCTTATCTGCTCTTACTCAGATGTTCAAAACAGTTTTTTGAGCAAATGGGGTTTTTTTGTTGTTTTTTTTTTTACTTCAAGTTAATTAACAAAATTTTCTGACTAATATTATCTGCTTTGTTTAATACTGGCGGTAAGCCTAGGCTATCACAGGCTAGTTGATTTAGGCTTTTTGATTACATTCAGCCTTTGGAGTTTTTAAAATCAATAAGAAATTAACCAATTGTGTTGAGTTAATACACTTTAGAAAGTGTGGACTTGTACTTATTAGAATTAGTTTAGCTTTTAAACGTACATAATTTGTCTTCAAATATTTTGAGTCAAAGATGACATCTTATTGGCTGAATTACAGCTGTTTTAAGTTTGCAGTTTTAATAGTAACTCTGCTTATTTGTTTTCTTCACGTTTTCTAAATGTTTTAGAATTTTGTTTAGTTTACAGATGTATCTGCTGAGGCGTTACGGTTCTCAAACATGTCATAACTCAGTGGTATAATGAGAACAGGGTAGGACAGAGAATGACAATGCTCTCTGATCCCTGAATGTCACTTTGGTCTAAATGCAACACACAGTTTTATAGATAGGATCATGCATTTGGCCGCATGCAGTGACATTTGACAGATACAAGTGAGGGGGGGAGAGAAATGAAACCCATCTATCTGGGTGTTTAGGTTTCCACTGACTTAAATCTTTTTAAAAATCTGATTTCTTGGTAAGTGATGACCTTTAGTGAAAAGCTCTGTCAAGTGGCAATTCATGCCCAGGCACCCAAAGAGCTTTAGAGCAATAACCAGAGAACCACAGCTTGGGAACCATCAGCCCTTGCAGCTCATCAAGCCAGGCGCTTGTATAATCTAATTTGATTTTAATGCTTCTCCGAAGGAGATTGCGCTCTTATTACTGTGTAATGATGCTGTTGTCAAGATCCAGTGGCGATGTCTAATATCACACCCATGTTAACTACTTCTGTGACACTCATCTCAGCATTGTCTCACTCCAAGATGGCTTCTGCTGTACACTTATGACTTTGTTTTTCTTTCTGTTGCATTTGGCTTCATGACTGACAGAAACAAAAGCTTTTTTGCACAGCTCCCTTCCTTATTACCTCTGCCTGATGTGGTACTTTTTTCGTATTCAGTACAGTAGATAGAGCATAACGATGAAGGTCTTATCTGAGATGAGGAGAATTTCAAGTTGCTCTCACTCGGGGGCAGCAAATGGAAAAGTGACAAGCCTGGTGCACTTGTCTATTTTACTTATTCTGGCGCCTCTGTTTCATATTCCGCCTCGCACCGCAGGGTTATTTTCCTCCAGGGTTCAGGAGGCCACGCTCCTTCATTTCTTCAGAAAATTGTTTCGCAGGATTTCAATCTTTGGTGGCTAGATATGACAAAACACAGTATCAAGAACACTTATGTATCTTATCTGCCATTTTTTCTAGGTATAAATAAAAGATCAGTATAAATTTAAGTCAAGTGGCCTCCAATACACATGTGAGAGATGAGCATATGAAGAACTATGAACCTTGGGACAGCCTCACTGTACATTTTTATTGCCTGCTCAAAATTACCTTGGAACAGATTTTTTTCCCCCCCATCATTTGTCATCCTTGGAAAAAAAGGAGTCTTTACGTGAGAACACTAAATGTCATCTTTAAACGTAAATACAAAGCTACAATGTAAGTAACTATCGATTAACTAATGAAATTTTGATGCTAGAAAATCATTTGCCCAGTCAGAGGTGCATCTCAAAAAATGAGTAAAGTAGAGCAGCATTTCAGGAAATTATTTGTGTTCATTTTGATAATTATGGCTTCCTGCTATACAGCTGGAGACCATAATTTTAAAGTTCAGACAGAATGAACATAGCACAGGACCAACATCTTTAAATCTGTAATGTTTAAAGATCCATCTTTAAATACATTTGGTCCTTTGTTTTTCTTCCACTCAATTTTTCATAAATTTGCTTGGATACAGCACTCGTCTTCAGGAGTAACTTTTGGTGGCTTACCAACAATAACACCAATCACTCTGTGTGCAATTAATGTCTATACTATGAATTTTACTAAAGAAATTGAATTACTGAAATAAAAATAAAAAAACATTTTATTGATATTCTAATTCATTGAGATGGACCTGAAAGGACTTTGCCCCAGATAGATCACTGCAGACAATATACTGCCAAAGTACCAGAAATATTCATGTTCTGTGATTATTTACCTCTCTTTATAAATTATGAAAAGAAAGAAATCAGCAACAAATACTTGGACAAAAAGAAATGCCTTGTGCTAAAACTTCGTGGAAAGATTAACAGCTTTAAAATCTAATTTTTTTTCTTTAAACATAAGAAGAATACAGTACAGCAATCTTTTGTTATATACCATGCATCACATGATGATGCACATACAAGCAGACTATGTATACTGAACAGCATCCCAGCAGTGTGACAAAATCTAAACATTGTCCTATTGATGTCCCATTTTTCCCCCCTTTCTGTTCGGCTCTTGTCAGAGGTCAACCTCAAACAGCATGCGGTGGAATCAGGCGTTACTGTTGGGTGTCACATTGATGCATTACAAGGCCCAGGAGGTCACGTCTCAGTAAACATACATTATCAAAACCCATAGAAGATGTGGGATGTTGACCCCCACAAACACTTTACACGGCGTAGTCAGGAGGAGAGAAAAAGAGGTCACATGACGGCAGAGAGCAACTTTGTTTGGAGCAATGACTTTTCTCGTCACAAATCAAGAGGGTCAAGCAATCAAGACTGGTCAGGCTCTATGTCAAGCAGCATTATCTCACACTGTCTGAAATGATCAATGAGCAAAAATAAAATAATCACAAGTTAAAATTGGCCTGGTAATGAAAACAGGCTGTTTAACTATGGGGGAGCAGCTGGATAAATAGAAGACTGGACGGCACATTGAAAAGATACTTTAAACTAGTTTATGTTATTTGGATTGTTAAGAGTGCACAATAAATTATTCTTTCAACCCAAATTCTAGCATTATGTTGCTGGAGCAGAAGGTTTAAAGTTTTAACCCAAAAGTTTGTGAAATGTTGTGATTCAGCTTGCTAAATAAGAGGCTAAATGAGCCTCATCGTTCTTGACAAGCAGACATTTTCAACTATGTAATGACCTGTGCAGACTTTATAGGACCTCTTCAACAGGGTGGAAGTCTGAAATGTTGAAATGGCACATTTATGTTTCAAGCTTGAGGAATCTGCTTTTTAAAAATCATGAAGAATTTTAATAAAGGGGAAAAGCAAAAACACCAGGCAACCTGTAAATTTTGTCCACTGACCGGATTAACGACAAGAGCCGAACGACATTTTATTTACAGCGGCCACAACGACAAGCAAGTAGCAATGCTACATGCACGAAACCCAGTTTCAACACTATGCAGATAAATAATAATACGTAAATTATAAACATATAGCATAAAAACACACAGCAAGGCTAGTGCAACACTGCTTTAGCCATGGCTAACAGCTGGTGCCTTCATTTCTGCTCTTTTTGGTGTTTCGGAATCGCCGCTCTAAGTGGAAACTCACTAAACCAGCAGCCGACAAAGAGGAAAAATAAGGCTAATTTCATCAAGCCAAAAACATAAATCCAGTCTGACCTTCGGTGTTTGTGTTAGAGAATATCAACTTGGCTCCAGTAATCTGTTGTCCTTGTGTTATCGCCGTGACCAACACTATTCCAATTAGCCCCTTGTTTTAGCAACTTTAGCATTTGCTATACCTACGGTCTGAAACAGCGCAGAAAACTAACGTCATTGTTCATAATTTCTCCTTCTGTTCGTTGATTGGCCCGGACAAAAATCAACCTGAGATATTCTGAGTCAAGTGGTGAAAACCCAGATTGTGTTTGAAGCCAGAATTTTGTCCAGGCTAGGATTCTATTGGCTCTGAGGAAATTTGCGTGTTTACATGGACTAAAAACGTTCAAATGCTGAATAATTTACTGATATCTATGGAAGCCCGTTTCCGCCACTCTGTTAAAATTTTTTTTTAAAAATTATCTCATTATAATGAGATACTATCTCAAAATAATGAGATAGTATCTCATTATTTTGAGATAGTATCTCATAATTTTTTTTTTTTTTTTAGCAGAGTGGCAGAAACGGGCTTCCATAGATATGTCCAAGATACGTGTTTTTAGGACACATATCAGAGTATCAGATGCTTTTTAACAGCAAGATACTGATACCCTACTTGCCTTTAATCAGAGGATCATATAAAAAGGATTTGTTTTTAAATATGACAAACCTATTTGTCATATTTTGTTTTCTAAATTTGGCATGCAACTAGTGTGTAGCATGAAGTTTTGGTTTTGGCCATATCAAAACTGGTTTGTTTACAACTGGATGTTGCCACTGACGCAAACCACGAAGATGATAGTACGTGGTAGGAGGATGATGTCACCACGTGTTTTTTAATGACTTGTCTGTGAAGAAACTTAAGTGTCATTTTGATTTAGTTTCTTGTTTAATGGAAACACCAAGAGCAAGACCTTTGAGGTGGACACCAACAATACCTTTAGTGCTTTTGGATATGTATTAACCTAACAGTTTTAAGTTTAAAATTGTCAATTTATCAAAGCACAACCTGAACCAGGTGTTGTAATCAGGAACCAGTTCACACAGGCTTTTCTCAAAAGTTTGTGTGTAATTTCTACAGCACATGAATTTATACATCGATAGTCCAATAAAAACAGGTAGGTAATATTGTCTATTAAAATGTTTCATTTTATTGACAAAAAAACAAAAACATATAAAATAGGCACTTAGGAGAAGAGTACAGTTGTAACAAGCCTATTTTCCTTGCTTTTAGTGATAAATACATAATGTTCTGCATGTGCATTGGGTCAACAGTACCATATCTGTGTAAAAACATATTTCCACCTACAGGCTGCCAAATATCCCAGTAAGCACTGTAAACAACAAGTCCAGCTATAAAAGACAATTGGCTATAAATATGTCATAAATAACACTTTTCTCACAAAATACTTCATGCTTTTTACTATTTCCTGCTTACTGAAACAAAACGCCAAAAGTTCAGTTTATCACAAATAAAATAAGACCAAATGACAATGACCAAAAACATAAAATTAAACTTTGAAAATAACATATCTGGCATAATCCTTTGCTCTATTATTTTATATAGACAACTTGTTACTTCTGCTACAATTTTAAAAGCTGTTTTTAGCATCAAGAAGTTCAGCAGGTTTTAAGAGCTTGATTATTATTGTATCTTTGTAACTCGAAGGATATTTACTTGTAAACTGACTTATTTAATTCCCTCAAACAAACCCTGTTCCAGTGTACCATACTGAAATCACCACCCTGCTATTTTATTCTACTTCCATAGCAGAAATATCCTGCTCATCATCTGATTTCTCAGAAGGCGAGTCATGTGGCTCTGAGCTGTTTTGGCTGTCCGGTGCAGAACCAGGCTCGGTGGTTGTTACTGTGCCTGGCTCCTGGGCATCACTTCCAAGCGGGACATCAGCAAGCTTGGCTTTTCCTGAGAATTAGACAAATGCTTCATTTTACATGTGAATGTGTCCCAAACAAGTATATAAAAAAGGAAAAAGAGCAAAACAGATACAACAGATTAATATTGCTAATATTCCTATCACATTATCTGTCTTAAGGCCCCCAAATACTTGGGTGTACTTCTCTCAGCGGAGGTACCCACATGCTGAAAGGAGACATACGAGCACAGGTACATTTTTACAATGGTGTACTCCAAGTTGCACAGTAAACCGCCTAGTAAGAAACTGTATTCATATCATATTGTTTTGTAAGCACCACCGAGGTTGAGAATCGGAGCAACCAGTCAGCCAGATTGCTACTTTGTACTGCAACAGATGTATGGCGGCTGCCCTGGTGGAGAAGAACTGATAGCTCTGCGCAGAGTCCAGCTAGCTCTGCGAACTTCCCAATATCTATTTGGATATTGGGAAATGAAGGAATTTGTCACGAGAAATGTAGGCAATCGGTACGCTCAATTATGAAATTTCAACTGTCTGCGAAATTTCGGACAGTTGTGTGTGTGTGGAAGCTTTATGGCTTCAAAACCACAGCTTTATAAAAATAATATTCCAGCATTGCCTATCTATACACCTGAAAACAGCAGATTTCATTTACAATTTGTAGGTCAGCTTTGAGCTTTTATTTAAGAAGGGTCAGAGTTTTAGTCAGGACTCGCTTTTGTTGACCCAAACTCTGGGACTCTAACCAAAAACAAAAAATCAGATTTTTTTTCTAAATACCTGAAAGAGGCTGATCCCCTTCACCAGTAGCAGATGATGACGAGGCTGCATCGCCTGCTGGCATCTTTAGTTCAGCAGCGAGCTCAGGGAGTCTGGGAGCCTGAGGTCTGGTCTTTCTCGCAGGGTTCAAGAAGTAACAATATGCACATCGGAAGGCTGAAACGACACAAATAAAAGTGCCATATATCTAGTTAATGCATACACTCTAATACACTGCCAAAGAGACAGATTAATCTAAATAAATTTTAACCAACGACAAAATTTGACTCAGATGCATAAACATTTCAGACTGATGCGACTTTGTGCATTCAATCGTGTTCTGTTTTCGCTTACAGGAGCTTGTAGCAGAGGAGGCATTTAAGAGCCGTGTGATATACTGTGCTGCCAAACGCTAGAGGGCAAATGAAGGCCCGGCCTTTGATTGAGACTGATAAACAGTGCTGTGATTCTCCAAGTCTTACCGATGTATTCAAATTCTTCTTTTAATGCCATGCCGTTATGGGAGAGACATTGCTGGCAGATGAGAGCATACCTACAAGAGAGCAAAGGCAATACTGTGAAAATGGCAATGTTGTATAAGATTGTATAAGGAGAACGTGAAGGGAATTGCTAATGAATACAATGATTGCATTAAATGTTGCTCCTTTAAGGTCTGTACGGTCAACATTTGGAAAAAAAAACAAAACATTATTAATATATAAAAACTACAATCACTGAGTTTTCAAAACTGCATGTCAGCTTCACCATCTTAACCATCAACTCGAATCAGGAAACATGAGGAAGTTTTGTAAATACTTTTACCAAATGTATTTTATTCAAAAGAAAACAAGCAATTTTTAGTATGTTTAAGTACATATTGCGCACCTGTTCTGAGGGCCGTCTCCGACAAGATACTCAATGACTCTGTCCATCGCACCCCTTTCCCTTGGGAGTACAGATCTGACCAGTGGTGGACCTGGGGGGTGCATCCCTGATTAAAAAAAAAAAAAAAAAGTTTGTTAAATATAGTCTTATCTTAACTACTAACCTAAATGTAGAATAACCTCTCAGAGAAACGGCATGTTGCACAAACCTTTGACTGATTTCCCAAAAACCAGCATATTTTCCCTTAATGATGCCACACCTGATCTCACTAGGAAAACATGTTGTGAACCCCTGCTATGTTGGTGGGTAGTAATTAATATAATTCAACATCAAGAGCAATCATAGGAAGATGACTGGTCATTTCTATGAGACTTGGCAGAGTCTCAGTGTCCTGCTGCTTATTAATTTACCAACATATGGAAACTCTGTGGTGACTCTTTGTATCAAATTGCTTTTCACTTTCAATTTTCAACAGACGCAGGTGATAACATGAAGTCATGTAAGCCATTTGTGAGGTGTTCCCGATGCCAAAAGCAATTTCACCAGGAATTATAAGGCACTTAGTGAGAACCCCACCACCACTGCCCACAGAAGAAATGCAGATCTGGTTAATTAATCATACTTAATGTTATCCAGTATTGTGCATACCTCAGTTGGCATTCCACTTGGCAATTACAAAATGCAACGTCCTTTACTTCAAAAACATCTCTTTAACCATTTATCCTTTTTTTAATGCAGAGTAGTGATTTCATAGATTTCTATTAAATATATAAATCTAAACTAAGAAGCTCTGTAGCATGCTGGTGAGACATTTATCTTTGCAAGTTGCCAACAGTCATTTTTATCTTGTGATCAACATTATATTATTGCCTTGCAGAAGTGTTAGTACCCCTCGATTTTTACAACATTGTGTTACAACCTCAAAATTTAAATTTCAATAATATACATTAAGTGGCAAAGAAACAAAACAGAGGATACCTGAAATTGAACAAAAAAAAAGACATGATTTAAAGTTTTCACAAATAATCTAAAAAGTGTGGTGTGCATTTGTGTTAAATGGTTGGCACACCAGGTACATAGAGATGGAGAGAAGGGTTGCATGTATAGACAACCCATGAAAAATTTACAATAAAAAATATATTGTTTCAATCTAGTTCTGAAATATTTACAAGAAAACAAAGAATTACAATCTCATCCCTAATTTGCACAATTTCATTGTAGCTCTGTCTGCAGGTCGAGGTCCCTCCCCCGAGGCCCCTGCAAAATAATAAATATTTTGCAGCCTCTAACATGTTCTCTCCCAGGATTGCACTGGATGTAGTTCCCTGTACCTGCTGGACAATAACATTGCCACAGCATCATGCTGCCACCACTACAAAACACAGTGCAGTGCAAGTTTTCTGAAAAAAGGTAACCAACCAGCAGATGAAGGCATGGGGCTGAAAAACTTAGCAGTAACGTTTGGAGTGAAGCGCACATATAGGAGCATTACTGGTAATGTTGTTAATAAATGCTGGGAAGATCAGATGTCTGGGCATCTCACCATCCATAGGGTTTTCTGCCACACAGAACTTTGCATAAGCCATAAAGTCAAATATTACCCCTTCTGATTAGAGCAAATGTTTGCTCTGTTCTCTACATATTTGCTGCGTCTCCTGTAAGACTCGTGGCAAACTGCAAACAAGACTACTCAAGGCTCTCTTTCTGTGTTGGTCTAGCACAACCCCCCGCCCTCCCAAGAAAAAAACATTGCAGTTTGTGTTTGCCACATCCCTAAATGTAAAACTTACTTGCAAGGCACTACATGCAATTTCAGGGACTGACTAGATGCCTTTTCTTATTTCATAGTAACACCCTATTTTAAGAAAGGTTGAATCGTTTTAAAAGACATTTGAATACAACATTTATGCAATTATCTTTTACAGCTACTGCATTACATACCACAACCTTGGCGAAAACACAAACCACAGAGCTTTGAGCAACTGGGGACACAAAGCCGGGGATGAGTAAATCATACCTTAATCGACCACATTATGATCTGGTCCCCTTGTGTGCAGGTAACTCACCGACTCCTGGAACAGGTGTTCCCGGGGTCATGGGCCTCCTCATCAAACTCTGCTGAGCAGCGACTGCTGACAGGCCCCTCTCTGGGGGTCCACCTGGAGCAGAATGGGAAGCTCGGCCAGGATAGCTGGGCCCAGAGGCGAGAGGAGGGCGGGCAGAAGAACCGTTTGCAGGATTCGGCGCCACCAGTGACATGTTTGGAGTGACAATCCGCTGACGGAGCTCTAACAAAGAAAGATTGCAGGCAATATAACAGTAGGCAATCCTGGATTTAAAATAGCATCTGAAGTGGCATCTTCCAGCCAGTAAAGACTAATTCATACCTTGTCCTGGTTTGGGAGTCAGCTGGGGTCCAACTGGAGTGGATTCAAGTTCCTTTACACAAACGGCAAGATGATAGAAGAACATGATTTAACAGGAGGTAATTAGTTTAATGGCCAACCTATTTGAGAAAAAAAAATCCTGACAACTCACATTTTTTTTCTTAGACTCAGGATCAAACCTTTCCAAAATCATTTTGGCATTCTTATACGTCTCAGTTTCCATAACTTCCTCAAGCTTGGAAAGAAAAAACAACATCAACAAATATTAAAAACACATGAAAACACAAGCAGACTGCACTAAATAATTCTTCACGTATTAATCTGACAGTACACCAGTGTTTTAGTAATCGTTTGATCAATACAACGCAAGCAGATTGAATTCATTGCAACAGTTACTCCCTTCAAAACTATATTCTAAATAAAATATTGAACACTTGTGCATGTTTGCATTTAATATGAAGAATAATTGGATTCACTACTTCGATAATGGGGAGTGTGAAAATTCATCAGCCCTAATTATTGAAAGTTATTAGAACTTGACAGAGGATGACAAGCAATTTATCAGATTTATCTCCTTTCTCTATTAAATGCCATTAATTAAAGTGACATTAGTGGATTGGCTCGTTGGGTTAACAAACTCAAACTGTCTGCATAAATTCTACATGAGCTAAAGTTGCAAAATGCCCTGACCTACATTAAGAGCCAGGATAAAAACACCAACAATTCCGTCAAATGGTTAAGAATAACAATTTGGGCTAAAACTTAAAGAAAATAAGATCACTTACAATTTTCCTTTTTTGTTCTTTAAGATCTTCCAGTTTGTCATCTGAAAAACCAAAATATTGAAATTGCAATCTTTGTAACAAAATACTTCAAAGAATAGTTATGCGTAGAAATGAGGTAGGATCTTACTATTTCTTTCAGTTCTTCGTGAAAAAATAACGACAAGTGCCTTGCGAAGTAGCCACACTCTGAAATTCGGATTTCAAAAAGAGTTACTCGGCTTTGTCATGTTCAGGTTTTGGTGAACTTTCCATCAGTTCTGTTGTATACTTACAAAGCTGGAAATACTAAAAAGAGTAGAATCAATACGAGTCGTCCCATTAACTGTTCAGGCATGTACCACAAATACACAACAACGAGTGTGACCAAATACAGCAAACATGAGTACAGCAGCATTCCTCCGACCCATTTCTTTAACTGCTTTTGATACTTTTCACTGTAATCTTCAAGAGTCTGGATTTCCTGCAATGAAACAAAATATTTCAAATTCTATTTGATCATCAATATGATTTTACCCATCTTAATTTTGATACATCTTAATTCAAAAACATGCCCAACAATGTAAATGTGTCAATCTTACACAGCATTTGAAACTAAAAATATTTATGGTGACATAAAAGTTCATCTAAATGATGCTTGGTATATTCAGATATATGTTTAGATCAAATTCCAGATACACAATTGTGGGGAAGCCTGTAACTTGGCAACAGCAGACACTCATCCACACCTTCCACAAGCTACACATTTGTTTTCTAAAGAAGATTGTTGTTCAAGTTGGTATGTCAAAGAATAATAATTGAGTGAAAGAAGAAAAAAAACATTGTGAAAAAAGGTGAACCACCAAAAAGAATAACAATCTTCCTTTTCAAGAGTTTGGGGAAGATTCACAGGCTGAGTACTTGAGCTGAGTATGTACAATATGTAATGTTCCAATTTAAAAAAAAAAAGAATATTTGTTTAGGTTTTCATTACCTGTAAGCAATACATATCAAAACTAACAGAAAAATGCTTGAAATAAATCACTGTTCATGATCAATATAATACAAATTGTACTGAAATAAAATAATCTTTTAAATGCATTAGCATTTAATGAGATCCAACTCCATCCCTACCTTACAGAAGGCATCCCTCTGTATTATTTTACCTTACTACACTGAAATAAATTTTAAACAGCACAATCCAGAAATTACAGACTGACGCTGCTTTAAGACTAGACACTGTTTAGCTTTCACATTCAAACCACATCTCTTAATATTGTATTGCATTTGTGCTTAAATGCAAATGAAGGCAAATTCATGTAAAGTTTGAAGGTCTACTTCTGAGAAAGAACCCAATTGTCTGGCATAGGAGTCAAGATTCAAAGGTCACTGTATTACACAGAAGCAGTAATGCAAATACCACATAACAAGGGAACGTCCAATCAGAAAATAATTAGGACAAGAAAAAAATTACCAACCAATTACATTTTAAAGTTAAACTACTAATTAATATTCTGATTCTCTAAATGGAAAATGTAAGCCCTGCTTCAAAGTGCTGACCAGGCTAGCTAAAAATAGCCAGTGGACAGAATAGGTCCCCCTCCTGATCCCTGGCATGTCACTGGAACATGTGTGTCTGTCACTCTAGGCAACAAATGAGCAGATCTCATTTTCAGTTTTACTATACAGTAGATCCTGCAAGATTATCCTTTCTTGTGCTGTAAACCAGCAGACAAAAACTATATTCTGACAGAATTACAAGGGAAGACACAAATAGGTCTAATTCCCATCGCTTCACAACCTAAATACCACTCGACATCTTTCCGACGTGCAGACCTCTTGTGAATACTACTCCAAGAACACAAGCTGAAAATAGCCCAACGGTGGCTTGGTTTCAATACAGCAATGAAGCTCAGTCACTCAGCAAAACAATCAAAAATGTTGCCTGTGTTTTCAGTTCTTTGGTATTACAAACTGACTGAATGCAGCAGCTTTGAAATCCTATACAAGAGTTTTATAACCTGGAAAAAAAAAAAACTACATTAAATAATTTCACTAAATTGTAAATAAATGTAAAGATGATGATAAAATTAAAAATATACTAATATTAATAAATCATTTTCCCTATTATATTCAGAAATAACTTCCCTTTCAGTTAACTTTACCTTTTCAAGTCTTTCCAAAGTTTCCACAGTGGAAGGTTTAGCCTGAAAGACAAAGAAATTCAACAGAGTAACTTATTTTCTAAAACAAAAGTCAATTTCCTTGCAAATAGCTTCTTTGTCATTTTCTTTGTCACCTTTGCTTGCTCAATACTTTAAAAAGTCTCAGTACATTACATTATTCAGGTTTAATGCAAAAGGGAGACAAGAGAACTTTGTCATATGCCCCAGTTACATGATAAATCTACATACCGGTAAAGACTTTCAAATGCAATATTAGATGGTTGCAATCAAGTTGAGTGTTAATCAACCAATACTCAGCACTCTGGAGGACACATAGAGAAGTGATATGCAGACTCTGTTGTGCCTAAAAATGTATAATTTAAAAAACACAAAGTTTCAAAGTTTCTGTAAACTGTGGAAATGATGATTGGAAACGTTTTTACTTTAGTTCTGATCAGAAACTAGATGAATAAACTGGAGAATTC
The DNA here is from genome assembly GCF_002775205.1 of Xiphophorus maculatus. Taxonomy (NCBI): domain Eukaryota; kingdom Metazoa; phylum Chordata; class Actinopteri; order Cyprinodontiformes; family Poeciliidae; genus Xiphophorus; species Xiphophorus maculatus. Next base: position 16,493,777 of record NC_036449.1, read on the forward strand.
TCAAAACAAGAATAGCATGGGAGGATTTGCAGATTTATTCCTGTTTTTTGTGCTGCCAGATTTAATATATAATAAGCCCAAATTACTCTGCTGGTAATAACAGCCATGCTTCCTTGTGGGATGGCCACTAACACACTTCTTACCTAAATGACCAAATAAACTGATGTTGTGCTTCACTGACAACACTTTCCCACACGGATATGCAAAATGTTTGGTAGCAAACCACTCATAAACTGGGCTACATTTGTTAGTTGGAATTGGGTGTCCATTGATTCCCTACAACTTAAACAAAAAACTAACTTAATGATTCACGTTTTGCTCCCCAAGAAAAACCAAAGCATACAATCTGTGTTGATTTTGCAACCGTCTAATCTAGAAACATAACTAGGAATACAAACCCTCCATCGTGAAATTGCAGACCCCATGCTTCTCCTCTTCTTAGGATCCTTCCCTGTCACTGGTTTTATATCTCCACCTGTGGACAGCAGTGGTTATCACTGAAACCCAAAACTAATTTTAAGTCAGCTCCCCTCCCCCCCTTTTTGAGGAACTGAAACATTTGACATTGCTTCATCTTCGTGTGTTTCATGGAAGAAACGCACGAAACACTCCGTGTGAGGCAGTTTACCAACTTTACCAAGCAAATTAAACACGTTAATACTTTTTGGCATGGCTTCAGCAGAGGACGTGGTGCCCCTTGCTAACTCCTATTAGCAAATCTTTACCAACGTAGCTCTGTTTTCGATGGCATTAGCAACAAAAGACAGATATTTAACGCTTTGTGTATGTTTGAACGTGGATGTTACAGCAATATGTTACTAAAACAACGTCACAAACTCCAACACACACGCTCAATTATTACCCGCAAGCGCTGTTGTCACTCTGGCTAACTTTTGGATAGCCGCTAGCTAGCAGTAATGCCCCCGTCTACAGCGGCAATCAAAACAACTATCAAGCTTAAGTTTCTGCAGAGGTTGACGTTAAATCGGTGACAAAAGTAGCTTTTTTCCATACGGGTACACACGGCGAAGTTACCTTAGCAGTCGAGAAGCCCAGTTTCAGTAGCCTACAACGAAACAGCAGCCCGTCTTGTCTTTACTCCGAGTTAACATGGGGGGAGTGTCTTCCAGAGAGCAGAGCAGAGGAACAAGACAAACAGGGTTCACTTCTCTACCCTGGGCGACTCTTTATGCTTTAGTCGTTTAAGTGGAACCACAAGGCTCAAATCCACATGACTGATAACTAAATTGTGGATAGTTATTCTGGTTATGTACCTAATTGATTCCGGAACCTTCCTGTTTGTCAACAGGGCCGTGCAAACGTTTTAAGGATATGTGGGCGCCCAAAGTTTGAGAAGGAACCACACACAGTAAAACAAAAGATGCTAAAAACAGAGGTGGGTGGTAAATAAGTAGATACATTTACTGAGTTGTGTTTACTAGAGTAACTTGGGAGAGGGGGAGATACTTTTAGGAGTTGGTTTACAGCACTGTATCTTTTACTTGGGTAATGTTATTATAAAGTATTGCTACTCTATGGAAAGAATATAATCTCATTATAATCAGACTTTTTTTTAGAAAATGAATTTATAATACTGATTTGTTTTTTTTATCTTGTGCAATAATGTATGTGATATTTTATCCCTTTAACTCCAAAACTCAGAAAATTAATGGTTTTATTAGTGAGGCCCAGTAGTAGGCAAGAAATTTGGGAATACCAAAATAGCAATTCTCTTTTCTAACACGCAACATCCTTACTTCTAACAGATCCAATTGTTTATTGCAGAAACCAACTGGATCTGTTACACACACACATACATACACACAAAAAAGGGTTTTTAATCTGAGTATGTAATGTTTTGCATAATTTCTTTTTGCCAACAGGACAGCCCCTTAGTCTTTAACTATATCATTGCGGTTTGAGCATAAAGAGGAAGATCTTTGAGAAATCCTCTTTGCAAAACCCTTCTAAATATTTTAGTCCACTTTATTCAGTTTACCATTAAGGTCTGTGGGTCAAAATGCTCACACACAAAAACTTATTTTGTATGTGGTGAACCATTTCTTTGTTAAATTGACCTTTATGGTTTGGATCATATGGCAAAACCTATGGCACGGCTGAAACACCCATTGACATCTTTCTTTTTCAATCTCCCCGTATTTCAAAGAATTAATTGATGCTACTCTAAGAACGCCCTTTGGAAAAGAAATAGTCCACAAAATAATAGACCTTCTACCTTGCTTAACAGCCAACATGGGATACTTTTCTCTTTCATTCTTTGTTTAAAGCCAAACCCACCTGAGTGCTCCTGTGAAACTCAATCTGATTTTACTAAGCCCTTATCCACTTATACCTATGAGTAACGATTGAGTGGAAAAAGCCCCTTTTTCAATACCTACTTTGCTGGGGTTCTAAGCATGCTAAGTGGGGCTGAAAATGTCAGAAGACTGCCATTCACTTATTAGCTAGATGTGGAGTCGGTTGTCTCACAAAAGCAACTTGGGTACAAGAATTGTTTCTTTCATTTGTAAAAACTCACAACAGCGACAATTTAAAGCTTTAAGGAATTGACAATACTGAAAACAAAACTGTGGTCCAACGACAAGGTGCACATGTTTTATGCTTGGTGCATTGTATTGCATATGTCATGTTTCTTTTCAGACTCACTGGCTGCCCAGCTGTGACTACAACATCACATAGAGTTCCAGGTATTGAGATAAATAAATAATTCAATAAATGGGTTTTCCACCCCACTGGCAAATTGTACCCAAACTAAAAGATGAATTTTTCAATAGGAGATCTTTTGTGAGATTATGCAGCTGCAATAAAGGATGAATTTATTCAGATTTGTACACATATTTACTGGGGTTTTCTAAGAGTGAGAAAAGTTATATACTGTTTATGAAATGATGGTGCAATATCTGATTGTATTTTAATGGTAACTTTAACTACTAATTTAGACAATGTTATCTGGTTCAGTTTATTTTAGATAATTCTTCTTTCAGCTAGTTTACAATCTGGAGCATCAAGATTATTTCAGCATCTGTGTCAGATTTAATGACATTCTGTTCAGAATTGGTGTGCCACTTTACTCAGTTAGCCTTCTGATGGTGTTAGAAGAAAATTTGGGGAAACACCAAACTTATTAACATTTATTGTAGACTGACCCTTGGTAGCTATAAAAAAAAGGGGATGTAGCTATTATCCAGCAGATGTGGAGATAAATCGGCCTTTTGGTGAAGTAATGGATCAACAACCTAACATTATCATTTTTAAAGCCATCTTATGCCTTTTTAGCTGTGCAGCTAAAAAGCACCAGATGGTGCATTGACGTTTTTCATTGATTTAATTTTCACAAGTGTTAGAGGCACATTGTTTGTAGAGAAAACTGTAAATAAACACATCCCCATTAGTGAGGCAGTCCAAGAATGTGTTTAGTTAAAAAGATAGTCGGGCATCCTATTCAATCAGGCATCCTTGTAAGGACTGAGAAGGCTCATAGTAAAAAAACACTCTGCAGTGGTTAGTGAGTGGGACCAGTAACAAATAAGATGCATATAAACAACTAACAGGATTTTTGTGAACACAATTCAAGCCAGCCTTTTAGATGGTTTTTATGTAATGTTGTCATAGGAAAGACGAGTGCAAAATGATCTAAAGTGACGTGATTAAATGGTCCCAACAAAATGTGACTATGCTGTTTTGTATGTTTGCCCAGTTAGTGTACTGTGGTTACTCACCAAAATCTGATGATAATCAAGGTATTTCAAAGACCTGATCACGGAACAAATACAAGAACTGATTTAATCCATGCCCTCTTCACGTTTTCCCAGTTATAACTAATATAAAACCAACCAAGCTTCTTAAAAGAATGTTGTTGTTTTTTTAGCCAAATGTACTGATGAAGCAGACATCCTGTGCCATAAGGGTTTCTCATTCTAACTTATCAGTGTGCTGTTTGTGTGTTTAACCTGTTTTCTACCGTCATCAACAAGACACAGTGGATTTTTAAACCTTATCATGTACATGTATGAAAATGTCATGTTTTGTAATGTGAAAAGCCGAAAAAAATGAACAAATCTGTCACAGAATAAATGAAAAAAAAAAGTTTAAATCATTTGTAAATTTGTACAATTTAAGTCTGTCTTGCAACATAATTGAGGAAAGTGGTAAACAATCTAGCAGGAAAAGCAGAAACAAAAGACAAAACCCATTTTTATGGTATAAGAAGAAATTACAAGGGAAGGCTGCAAGGTTTGCTAATTAAATCTATGTGATTTACTACCATTGTAAACTGTGACCCCATCTAAGAAAAGACATTTTAGGAAGTGTCATGATTTCATTGTCTTGAAGAAATAATATCAGCAATGACCTTAGAGGATATTGTAAAGGTGCCCATTGATTTGAGCAAGTGTTTTGAGGTTTCTTTTCTCCAAACAATTGACAGTTGTTCTAGTGTGAAAAAGGATTAAGTTTATAGCTTTCAAGACAACCAGTTGTTACAAGATTGACGGTTCACTGTGTAATGCTTGACAAATAGTAAAAAAGCAACAAGTTAGAAACCATGGGCTTCAGTTAATATGCTGAAGGTTGGTTTGTTTGGAGAACTTTCCAGGACAATAGATGTAGAGGATTGATGGATTAAACTGTGACTTTTGTGATTTTCTTCAGTGAGCCAGTCTCAATCTTTTGTAATTTAATTCTTATCAGAACAGCGAGGTTTTGAAAACACACAGATCAGATCTAAAGCCTTAAAAAACATTTTGAAAAGTCTCAATTAAATATGCGGAAAAGATTAGATCTGATGAGCTTATATGCAAAAAGAAGCTTATTGTAGGTTTGCAAAGTTCCAAGGACATTTGCAGTACTGGAGCGATGTTCTTTGGACATTGCTCCAACCAATGTCCAAACCAATGAGCACAAAACCATTGTGCTCAGTTGGTTTTCTTCCAGCTGAGCACAATGCCCAGCTGGAAGAAAACCAACAGATTGGAGGCATCTTAAGGTCACTTAGATGACCCTGAACACTTCTGAATGCATACTGTGAATTATGACATGCAGCATTTTAAGTTTACAATGTAGCAGCAATGAAAAAAATGACAGAACTGGATGCAATCAAGACAATGAAATGATTGAAAAAAACGAGTTGACATTACTTTTGGGCCATTTTTACTTCTACAATCTCCAGCAAGCATCATTTGACCAATAGTCAGGTATAACTTCTTCATATCAGTATCAGAGATTTGATTAGTAAGTCACTTGGGTCCCAATCTTCATTAACAGAAATGAGCATTTAAATAAGGAATTTCTTATGTAGGAAAATAAATGAATTTTGCATTGAGTTCCTGAATTATTTAGATAACTATTTGGTTATTTGCTTTTAAAAAAAAAATTGTTTATTGTTAAAAATGTGGAGTCGTAAAATATTTTTGATACACTGAAAGTATAGCTCCAATTTATATTACCACCTTAAATAAATCCAGGCGGAATGAGCCATTGAAGTAAAAACTCATAAACCAATAAACAGCAATTTCCAAAATAATTGAGAACATGTTTCAATACATATGCATGAAAAAGGCATTTTCCATACCACCGGCTCATATGCACAGCGTAATTGATTGAGGGAATGACCTGCTGTATTAAATGTTATTTCAAAACCATCAAAACGCTACAAAATTGCAAATTGCCCAGCTTGTATCTGAATTAATACCTCATTCATCATCATTATGAGCTGATAAGTTAATTTAACCATTTCATTCTGTCTTAATGAGCTATAGTTGAATTAATGTCATGTAATATATGAAAGTAACATTTGAACAGAGGCAATGATTTGAGACAAACAGAGCAGAGACTGCTTTAGATGCATAATAGTGACATGGATCTCTGCAGGCTGTACATAGTCCATAGTGCACAACACAAAAGCAGAGCATTCTACAACATAAATTATGTTTTTATGTATAAATTGCAGTGGAATAATCATGTAATTACATAGCTGCGCAAATGAATTTGCACCAGTTAAGCCGTCACAATTTTAACCATTTAATCACTGCAACTACAAATTTCAGTTAATGTTTTTTTTTTTCAATAGGTCAAAGCAAGCTAGTGCATAATTATGAAATGGAAGAAAAATCCTAAGATTTTCAAAAGCTTTTTTTTATGAATAATAATTGTGACATGCATTTGTACTTACCACCTTTTAACTCTGATACCCCTAAATAAAATCCAGTGTGACAAGCCTTTAGAAGTCACCAAGTCATGTAGTAAATAAAATCCAAATTTGTGTAGCTAAATCGCTGTATAAATACATCTAGGCAGAGAACTGCTTGGCGAACTAACAGCATCTTAAAAATTAAGGAACACACTAAACAGTTCAGGAATATTAGTTGTGAAGATGTTTGAAGCAGAATGTTTTGATCACATCTGAAAATGAAGAGTGTGGTACAAGTGTAAACTTAAAAGGTCCGAGGTTAATAGGCGATTAGTTCTGGAGGAGCTGTAAATATCCAAAGCTTAGGTGGAAGTATCTGTCGACAGAACAACTCTGATATGAGCTCCACAAATCTGGAGTAACAAAAAGGCCATTTCGTAGGAAATCCCTAAGAACTGTGGTTTCAAGTTTACCTTAGGCACTTAGGTCAAACATGGGGAAGAGATTTTCTGGTCACATAAGACGAAATGGAAACTTTTTGGCATTTGTACAAGATGCTATGTGTGGTTGGACGACTAACTCTGCACATCTGCTGAAAACACAATGGCCACTCTGAAACATGGTGGTGGCTGCATCATGATGTGGGACTCTTGTCTTTAACAGGAGCACGAAAACTGATGGGAAGATTGTTGAAGCTAAATACAGTCCAAGAAAAAAAAAAATCCAGTGAAGTCTGCAGAAGACTTTAGACTGTGGCAGAGGTTCTCCTTCAGGAACCCTAAACATACAGAACTACAATGAAATGGTTCAGATTGCTGCATATTCACGTGGTAGAATGGACCAGTCAATGTCCCAACATAAATTCAATTTAGAGTCGGTGGCAAGGCTTAAAATGTGATTTTCACAGTTTGACTGATCTTGAGCTATTTTGAAAAAAAAACCCCTATATATATATATATATATATATATATATATATATATATATATATATATATATATATATATATATATATATATATATATATATATATAGGGTTTTATATATATATATATATATGTGTGTGTGTGTGTGTGTATGTGTGCGTGTGTTTGGCAAGAAAAAAATTATGTTTTCCTTCTACTTATCAATGATCTGCTACTGTATGTTGGTCCACATAAAGTCTCATTAAAATACTTCGACATATTTGGGTGTAACTGCACAAGATGTAAAAAGAAAAAAAAAAAAGAACACTGTGAGAGTTGAATACTTTGAATACCATCCAGGATACTGCATAATAAATAATGATGTACTTTTCCCATCCCCAGTAAGCAGCCAGTCCCTCCTCTGTTGAGCGATTTGACCGTGCATGTGTGCTCTGTGCTGTCTTCCAGTTCCACCTTAAACGCGTTTTGGCCCCGCTTGCTCCCTGTAGTTTAGCTTTTTTTTTTTTTTTTTTGTCCTCCCTGCAGCAGCTGTCACCCTGCATTACTCGCAGTCAGCTAAATGAAACATTATTCTAAACATATGCATCGTAATCAGTCCGGTCACACTTACAAGAACACGCGTTAATAAGGCAATCAATCACTCTGGAACAAGCGAGTTGTTCTGTAACAGCTCATAAACAGTGTGTAATGAAGAATTGGAGGTTGGCATGACACGGCGCTGATCAGATAATCAATGTCAAAGATGCGATGAATGTCAGTAAATGCAGTTTTCATGTCGTTTCTATAAAATCCACCAATTTACCACAAGCAGTTCAATTACCCTGAAAATACAGTCAATTAAACGTTGCTGGGGGACGAGGGGGTGATTGGACAGTAAGGTGCAGGATCATCGATCTTTGCATTTCTATCTCGCTGCTGGACGTTTAATTTGGTTTTTCTATTAGCACCAAAATAAAGAAAATATAAAATATATTAAACAAGCCAAAGATTTATTTTCTTGTCAAAAACCATTCAGTAAGGGTGACAGACAGTCTTCTACATTATCATGAGGTGTTTTTTTTCTCTCTCTTACTGTCGCGCACATTGGATAGAAAACTCATCATGTTAGAGTGGACAGTGTTTTTCTGGCCTCTGTCTTTTCCCCTTTGCACCCCCCATCTATCTCGTTCCAACCCTCTGTTTAGTAAAGAGCAAGCAAACCTGGTGATATATCACAGCCCCTAATCCTATTTCTTTTAATGGGGACGTTCAAAAAAGCAACTTATCTTAAAGTCCCCCGGGGACAACTCATGGTGTTGGCTATATTTTTAAACCAAGTGCAATTAACGACAGTATCAGCTTGTATCATTTAGAGGTAATGTAAAAATAATGGTAAATTATAGGGCCGGAATGACCCGTGATGGCAGGCCTCATATTCCCTGCAGCTTTCTGCGTATATTTTTAATTAATGTTCGAGGATTTCTTTTGATTTACCACACTCTCCAAATAAGCCTAGATATCTTCAAATAAGTTAAATATATAGGTTATATATTTTTTTCCTTAAATGTGACAAGTCAATTGATAATTATGATTTAAAATTAATCTTGATCTTTCACTTATTTTTGCAATAATAAACAAATGTATGTAAAGATTTTTTTTTTATTTATTTTTCCAAGAACAAACACGATCAATAAATAACAGGATTTACATTTCATATTGCACATTTTTTTTTCCAAGTTAAAATATTTTAATTCATACAGTCATTGATATTTTAAATACAGAGTTTAACATAGACCCAAAATGAAAAAGACTAATAAAAAAAATAAAAAATAAAAAATAAAAATTAGAGGGCCGTGAAGAAATGTTCTCCATCTCAATATTAATTCTCAATTTCGCTCAGGAATTTGGACTATTGTTGAATTTACAGACCAATAGGCAGCTCCTTCCAGTGTTTAAACATTAAAAAAACATTCATCAGGTCACACAAAATAAATTATATATATATATATATATATATGAAAGGAAAAGTGTTTGGAAAATTGCCTACCATTTACATTTAATTGTTTTGTTTTTTTCAGATCAATAATCCAGTTCTCAGCTATCAGTAGGAATATTTGCATTTTTTTTTCTTTTACTTTTATTTTCTTTTTTTTTTTTAAAAACAATTCACATGTTTTAGAATTAACATATTGTTGATGTCCCAACAGGAACAACTAAAATGCACATTTTAAAAAAAATTCTTACTGCTTTTTTTTCTTTTCTTTTTTTTTTTTACAGGTGCAGACACGTTGTGATGCATTGTGGGGCCATCTGATCGGAGTCCAGTCCCATCACTGTGTGTGCAGAACAGATCCTATAGGAATTATATATATACTGGACTGATGTAATGAGGTTCGGTAATGTAAATAAAGCACGTCCTGCTGTGTAAATCCAGTTTCCCCCCCCTCTTGTTTGCAGCAGAAGATTATTCAAGGAGCTCTTGGAAAGCTGCTTTATCTGAAACATTTTAAAGCCTCCATGTGTCAGCCGGTCTCCTCGTACAGGGTGCCAGGAGTGTCGCTTTGTTCCAGCTCTTTTGTATGTCTAATGACTTCCCTCCGCGGGTTGTTAGCACTTGACAGCGGGTCTCAAAACGACGAACTTTTCTTGCGGCCGTGTATTCAAAGGAGCTCCATCTAGGTGCGATGATTGGCAATTTTTGTCATGATCCTCTCGTTATTAACATAAAAATTGACACGGAAGACGCGATGTGAAATTATATGCACCTTCTAGCTGATTAGGGACGTCCCCACAGAGCAGAGACTGGGTGTTGGAGAAGCTATATTGCTGCCAAAATATCAGTCTGTTAGAGGCCTTAGTGAAGAAAGATGGACCAAGCTAAACATAATAATATGAACACCTTCTGCTTTTTTAAGGTTTGACGGAATGTACTTTAAACCTGACGTAAATAGTCAGGTAAAAGTTTGATTGTCAAACCTTAGAAATGTAGGACTCCCTTATGGAGTACATTAGTATGAAATGGCACCCTGGTTAAAAAAAGCCGATGTAAACTAATTAAAGGGGGGGTGGGGGGGGGGGGGGTTGTTTTTGTTTTGTTTGCAATCGGACAATTCGTCACGTTGCAGCTTCTACGTCCAGTTCGTACCCAGACAGGTCAATCGGGTTCCCTTCTATTTGCGTATCAGTTAATTTCTGTCTAATAGGGTTTTATTGAACTTTGTGTCAGTTGTCCCCTTACAACAGTACATCGGTTTCGTACACATTTATTACGATTTCATTTATTTATTTTTGCTTCCGTTTTTTGTTAAAAATAAAAATGTTAAATGAGTTGCTCATTTCTCCAGGTGGGTGTTTCTGGGATGAATTATGGATGTTTTAATTCTTGCGTAATTCATAGAAATATGTAAGATTTTACCTCCCTCATATTTCCATTGACTATGACTCCAATTCATATGTGATCCAGTCCGAGTAATGGTAATTTCGTCATTCAATACTTTTCTCATTTTGTTCGTTTTGTATGCAACTTTTTCTGGGGGGTACGAAACAGTGTTGTCTCAGGGGACATATCACTTTGTAAGCCAGCAGATGGAAGTTTTCTGTCGCTTTAACAACCCATTATTTAAAGCTATTTTCTATGTTCTATTTTAAGGAAATGTGGTCAATAGGTCTTCAAGTCAGTGCAGAAGGTTGCATCGAATTGTTTTGATTTCATCAGATAATCTTTCAGATTTTATAAGAATAATCTGGTCTATAACAGGGGATACGAACGAATCTAAATGGGTATTGGGTTCCAACAGGGTGTTAATAGGACGTATTTAACTAATAATCTAACACTGAATTAAAGTAAATGGGAAATCTGAGCATAATGATTTTTATCTCCAATAATAAAAAATATTTACGAACAAAACTAAATTCATATGCAGTCGTGAAATAAGCAAAAATTGGAGGTAATGGACGAAATATGGGAATAATTGACCATGAAAATACTCCAGAATTTTTCAACATGTTATTTGATTTTTTAAAAAAAATATTTCTTAGAACCCTTTAATATCACTGATTTTGATTTTGATCTGTATCTCAACCAATATTGCAGATGTTGACTCGGATCAAAAGAAATATCTCTGAACGACCTCGTGCTGGTTTTAAACTTAATCACAACACATTCCCTTACAAATTACAGGAGCAGACTGAAGAAAACCCCAATAAATCACCGCTTCTCGAAGCAGGAAGGAATGGACTCGGCGTCAACACGAAACATCAGGTGGAAGATAAAAATGTTGGGCACGAAACAACCAAAACAGCAAAAGTAAAGAAAAAAAAATGGTGGAAGGGCGAAATAACCAGCCAAGAAAAACTGGTTTACTTGCATGACGGGGGCACGTCTTTTGAAAACTGTTGGCTATATGAATTGCAATATTTGATGTCCACTCTTGCTGTTGCTGTCGTTGTTCTTTAGAAATAATACTTAGAAATGAAACATTGTGTCTGTTTACAACCTCTTGAAGCACACGTGTCTTTAAAAAACAGAGGCAGGGTGACCAGTTATCTGTTAAGTGAGCTCTCCTCTCGCTGATCAGGTGATGGGACTGAGGTCTTACTGAGAACAGCGGCGGAATACGGTAGAAAGCTGCTCTCTGATCTCTGCGTGGAAGCCGTGCAGGTAAAGTCAGCGCCGGCGCTCCTGGAGCCCAGCGCGCTAGCTGCCTGGCTGCTGCTGTGGCAGCTCAAACACGAACAGGGCCCGGAGGCGGACGGAGCGCTAACCGCGGCCGCCGCCGCAGCCGCCGCCGCCGCCGCGGAGGCCGCAGCCGAGCTGTTTAGGCCCGCGGGCGACTGGTAGAGTCCCGGGTGTCTGAAGCTGCACAGGAGCTCTGGCCGCGAATATGGATGGGAGAGGGCGCGGAAGGTATCAAGAGGCCGGATGGAGGTGGCGAAGGGTGAAGAGGCGGCTCCGGTGGCCGCGGCGGCCGCTGCCGCCGCCGTGACGCCGACGTGCGGATAGTAGTGCAGAGGCATGTGCGAGTGGAATGGGTATGGTAGACTTCCTGTGGCGGCCGCATGCGTCATCATGTAAGTGTAGAAGCTGGGGTCTGCAGGATGGGGCCAGGACATGGCCAAGCGCTGCCTCTTATCCTTCATCCGCCTGTTCTGGAACCACACCTGCGCACAGAGTCAGAACAAGGCCCATATTGAAGCTGCCGTGTTGCTTTCAAGCACCACATTTAGAAAGGGGAAGTGTGTGCTTGAGCGTGTGCAGCAGGAGGGACACACACACACACACACACACACACACACACACACACACACACACACACACACACACACACACACACACACACACACACCCCTGCTTTGACGATAAATATTTATTAGAAACGCTCCCGTTTTTATGAAATAGCAATAAAAGTGGGGATTTAGATAAGATGCAGCACTTCATATGAACAAATTCGTTTTGTTTGTGCAGTTTATTTATAAAAAATATCCTAAATGCAAAAAATAATAAATAAATAATAATAATAATAATAATTTTGCGTGCACGTTGGATTAAAAAAAAAATCTCCCAAAGACTTGCAATCATTATTCAAACATTTGCATAAAATTGTTAACTTGTAAGATCTGTTTCAGCTATTTACACAGCGACCACAGTTCTTTTTACGCCCGTCGAGCATCGTGATTTGCAGCCTCACCTTAATTGTTGTTTCGGGTAGATTCAGCGCTGCGGCCAATTCGCACCTCCTCGGTCTGGAAACGTAGTTTTCCCGATAAAACTCCTTTTCCAGTCTCCCGATCTGTTCCCGGGTGAAAGCAGTCCGATACCTCCTGACCTGGTCGGTGTTGGAATTGTTGGATCCTCCCGCCGAGTTTCCGTTCATGTTCGGGAGGGAGTTCGAGCTTGTGTTGGAGGACGCTGAATTACTGTCAGAAAAGACTGAAAAATAAGAAGAATTATAGGCCTATGCTTTATTAATTATTATTATTATTAAGAGCTCACTAAATTGCAAGACAAAATGGACTCTTGTGCGCCTGTGTGGTCCCACAACTACATATCTTTTGATAATTTTATTTTTCTTATTGCACCAGTTTACGGTGCACACGCCAAAGAGCATGCTCAAAAAGCGAGAAAAAGAAAGAAAAATCAGAAAAGATCTGAAAATTGATTGCACTATTTTTTTTTTTTGCTGGAATTGGGAGAAATTTAAATGTAAAATTGTGGAAACAAAACACATTTTCAATTGTGTGATTTTAATTTTTGTAAATAACTCCGGGGAAAAAAAAAAGTAATAATATTAAAGAGCAGTATGCAGGCAACACAAAATCTCACCCTTGTTGTTTTCCTTGTGCTGGCTCGGCGAGCGATGCGCAGGGCATCCCACCTCCACATCACTATTTATGTCTGATTCTTGCGAAACTTCGGAGTAAAGACTCATTTTCTTTCTGCTCTCCGACGATGAAATCTCCGCAGACGAGGCGTTCTCGCTGCCGTGGTGCGTCCCGAAAAGACTCTCTATTTCAAACTTGCCTTTCGTCGGGATGTCCCCGAGATTCCCATGAAGGGAAGCGGAGGTTATTCTCGGACTGAGTCGTCCACCGTGTTGGGAGTTTTCCAGGGCCTCCAGAACTGAATTTCCCGGCGCGTCCCCGAGCCTCTTCCCCGCAACAGGACTGTGCAGACCCCTCTCCATCAATATCATCTCTTTTCTTATCCTCTCCATCATTGAGCCGTGCCAAACAAAAAAAAAAAAAAAATAAAAGAAAAAGAAAAGAAAAGAAAAAGAAAGGTAGAGGAAAAGGCACTAAGACACAACACTTGTCCAGGGATGGGCTGGCGCACAAATGAGTTGTGTCAGAGCTAAATCCGCATGCAACTCTGCTTTACCGTGTCTGGATCAACCGTTTTATAAGCAAGACGCAAAAAAATGTAAGAATCTGAATGCAACCGAGCTGCAGGCGCGCATCCTTCCTTACACGCAGCAGCGGGAGGGGAGGAAAAAAAAAAAAAAGTCATTCATCAAAAAAGTGCTCGATGTCCGTTGTTAAAATGCTGCGCTGACGCTGCTCCAATGATCATTTATTGTAACAGGTTTATAAGCAAATAAATAGGAGAGGGCTGTCACTTGATGATGGAGGCGGCCTTCGGTCAGACGAATAATATCCAAGTGGAGAGGGAAGAGAGGAGTGAGGAGCGAGGTGCGCGTCCCTGGCTTGATCTCCGAGTCTGTTTCAGATCGCTCTTGGGTTTGGCCTCTTGGGGGGGAATTGACAGTCTGATTAATAAAATGAGCCGAGCAGCATTTCCCTCTTCATTTAGGAATATTATTATGCTTTGATTCTCTATTGTTTGCCTCCTCTCTTTTCGCCCTCCCCCTCTCTCATCCTTGTTTTTATTTATTTATCCCGCTTATTACTTTTTTGTTGTTTTTTTTTATTATTAATTTTGCAACCCCCTTTGATAAAATGTGCATTTTAGTTCCAAGATTAAAGGGAAAAACAATAATCTTTTTCACCTATTGATAAAAACTATTTCTTCTTTTTTGTCTTTCGTTGAAATATGTCAATTCTTCCACCTATAAAGCTCACAACTATAAGTTATTATGCTTTACAGACGCAGCTTCAGGAAGACAAAATGCACGTTTTTATGGATCCCCCGACAAAAGCACAAAATATCTTTAGACCTTGGATAAAAACGTAAATGATATTTAAAAAACCTGAACGTGTCAGTCGACCATTTAATGACACAAACAGAAAATAAAAATTCGTTTCGTTGACGGATTGCTGTTTTATTTGGTCTTTTATTTCTGCATTTAAATCGAATTCAACAACTTAATTTTTATCGTGTTTTTGCCTTAATTTTTGAATGAATTTAATTGATGATTTCTTCTGATCCTGAACAAGTTTCTCAGCTTTCAGTAGTTGTCTATTATAATTGTAGTTTCGTTTGTTTAACATGCTTTCTTCATGTAATAAAAAAATATCAATACTCATGCATCGACGCATTGTTTCACGATTTGAGAGGAATATGAAGACTCCTTCAGTTTCCTCTGCGCGTCCTCTGGCGCCCCCTACAGGTTTTTAGTATTAACTACTGGCTTTGATATCAGAAGCGGTTCATTATAGGCTATGTCCCGACTTGTCTCTTTCTTGACCTTTATTCGGAATATTCGCAGGAATTGTTTTGCATGCCAATGTCTGTAGTTATTTTGATGAAGCAGTTGCAAAAGGAAAACAGTCTGTAACTCAGACTGAATTTTGAATTATAAACGTGCCTTGATATCAACATGTCTCAATTATGTAAGTTAAGTAAAAATTGTTCAAATAATAATTATGCTTTGACAGAAATATTTATTCAGTTTTTTAAATCTTTTTTTTTTTTTTTTATCTCAAAACAGATGAAATAACACACAAATATGTTTCTGCAGGGCCGGTCAGAGGCATAAGTAAATATAGCAACTGCCATGGGCCCCCTACATTTCTGGGACACCCAGCAGGAATTGTTCACAAAGAGCAAATTGACAAAGGCATCAGCTGTATGCCAATTAAAATCACCACAGTTTGAAAGTTATGACGACAAAGACAAAATAATGAATTAATTTCTGCTTTTCGTGTCTGACCTTAGAAAATATTTTATTTGCACTTGTGCATTGATTAGCAAGTAATAGATTTTTTTCTGTGATTGTGAGTAGAGCATCAAACTTACCTCTACTCTGGCACGTTAAATAAGTAAATAAATAAATAAATAAATCATGAACAGCATAGATGGAAAGTTAGTGATTTGTGTATTTATCTGGAGGTACAGTATGTGCACAATCTTATACTGGAAATGATAGAAAAAAAATCATATCCACTAATATGTAATTAATATTTTATGTGAAAGTGAACGCACCTCAGTTATTGCCACCACAGCTCTCAATTCTTTGTATACCCCCTATTTGCCAGTATTATAGTAATGGTCTCTTGTAACTTTTCACAAGTTTGCAGTCTTGGATCCTCTCTTATTCCAGATTCTTCTCAGTTCAGGAAAATGTCTCTACGGTACTAAGATGACCATGGTAAAATGAATTGTCTGGTGAAAAGTTTCTTGTATTTGGAAGTGATCCATATGTTTTTGATTAACTCCCAAATCCTAACGGGTCACCACCAGACTAGTGGTGACCCATTTTTCATTGTTTACACAGTTTAATTTAATATCTTGGTATTTTTTAAATAATTAATAGCACCACAAACAAGGTTTTAATAAGGTATTCAGTGAGTTTGGAATAAAAACAGGTCCACTGCATCGTAGATCCTCCACCATCTGTAGCAGGTCTGAGGCTCTTTGTTTCACACTAAACTCGCATGGAGTGTTTAATTCTTTGACAAATAGGAAGCAAAGTTTAAATTCTGCTAAAGGGCTCAAATTCTTTGTTCTGTTAAAGTTCTGGTGATTTACATCTAGCATAATTAGATTATTTGCTCAATGAATCAGATGTCACAAACACATACAAATGTTTGCACTAAAGGCAAACCAAACGACACAAAACGTGTCAGAGTTTCAAACTCTGTGACAAGAAGGTAACATGTTATTTTTTTTATCATTATCAAACTCTTGGCAGTGTATATACAGCATAGTTCCCAGATAAACTGAAGAACAAATTTGCAGTTCAGAAAAATTCTCTCTATTTATTAGGTCTAAGGGAATAGATCTAAGTTTTTATAGTGAGTGTATTTACAATGATTGCACTTAGCGGATCATAATTTTTTTTAAAGAGTAAAATTCTGTTGTGGTATAGCTTAGTTCTTCTTTCTCTTATAATAAAGATTATGGGAACAAGTGAACATAGATAAATACATTTCTTTATCATGACAAAGAAGAGCCTTTTAACCTTCTTCGTGTTGTTTAAAAGGTTCCGTTTGAACCATCTCTTGATTGATGCGGTGATGTGATACTCTGGGTGTAAAATAGCTCTAAATTTTATTTACGCTGTGCTATTATGAACTGTAGGAAGTACATGTAGGGAAAAAGTTAGATTTTCAAGTGGAATATTGTAATGACAATAAACTTATACAGTGATATCAACCTCATCCTTAGTAACCTGTATCATTGGACTACAAAGAGGTTGCACATTTGAACACCACATTTAGAAGGAATTTGCACTGAAGATAGAAATAAAAAAAATAGACCATGACCCAAATCCATGTCGTTTCACTGAAAATAAACAAAAGCTTTTATATCTTTTGTTATTATAAAAGGAAGAAAGGTTTGGCAAACTAATTAACATATTCTGCCGGTTTAAAAAGGAACCTGTCAACTTTTCACACAAATATACTTTCTCTGTGTGAGTAAAACAGTGAATCCCATTGGTTTATTACTAGCATATTTCATGGCTGCTGATGATCCATTCAGAAACTTGCCAGAAAAAGATTTTGGAAATGACTGATGAAAAATGACCTTAGTCTGACCAGTTTTGTTGGACTCAGTCTCTCTCCAGTGGTCAATGGAGGAACTGCAACATATCCCGCTAAGGAGCTATTTGTTCCAAAGGTCCAGAATCCTGGTTTCCAGAATTTACTGTTCTTCATGTTTTATGCATTTTAGAAATGCATAGTTATGCTTCTGCAGAATTTGTTGACATACTGAGGAGCAAATACAATTTCTTGTGACTCCACAACCTGCATAAAGGTTCTTTAATTGGTCCCCCCTTTATTGCACCAAGAACTGGCAACAGTTATGTAGATTTTTACTTTGGTCATTTTTGACAAGAGTTAAACTAATGAAGTCTGAATCCCATCATTTGAAAAACTTTGCCAGAACAAAAACTGGCAACCATTATTTTGCTTTTTATTAGTGTTGCATGTAAGATTGTGTCTTTTTTAGTCTTTTGTGTGACCTACGTACATATGTAACTTATAGACCAATGATTCTGAACTTCATATGCACCTTTTTATCTTATCTGCAGAGAATTTTGATCATATATTAAAACCTTTAAGAATTCACCCCAAAACAAAACTAATTTAATGCACTTTTTTGATAAAATAATTTTATTAGAACAAAAACACATATTTAAATAGAGTTAAATACTACAGATTCCAATAATTACATTGAAATCTAAATCATTCTTAGCTGTTATGCAAAATCAGATGATATTATTTTCCCTTTGCACAACAAAAGGAAGCACCACAAAATACTTTTATGTGGTTGTGTTGCCCTGGGCAGAAAGCCATATCACCCATTTTCAGGATCTTCAGTGAAATTCCAGTTCCAATATGGAGGTTTAGAAATGATTTTTTTTCAAACCTTCCTTTCCTACCTTCTGTGTGGTGAAAAGATAAATACGGGCAATGTTTGTCCAATTTCCAGTTCTTTACAACCTTCAATTGTTGGTTTATTGATGTGGGCTGCTGTCTGGAAGTAGTCTCAAAACTGTGGAAAAGTATATGCCCCTTTACAAATTCTTCTGTTTTTGCTGTTTTTGTTTCACCCAAATGTTCTGGATTATCAAGTAAATTTGAATATCTGGCAAAGATAACCCAGATAAAAACAAAAAAGTAGTTTTAAAGTTATAATATAATTTATTGATGAACAAATCCATTCAAACTAACCTGGGCCTGTGTATAAAAAGTGCTTTGTTGAGTCAAAAAATTGTGAATAGCCATTTATTTGGAAAGCCAAGTTCAAGTTCGCCAGCAAGTCCAGGTGTGATGAATAACAAATTTAAATATAACCAGTCTGACTAAATGAAGTAGGCTACAATATATTAAGCATGCGGTAATATAAGACATTCACAACACAAATGAGAAAGTCACTGGTGTCCATTAGTCTGGAAAGGTTTGTACAGTGATACAAAAGACTTTGTGACTCTAGTGAATAACAGGAAGAGCCATTGTCCACAAATGGGAACAACATGGAATATCGCTGAACCTTCCCCGGACTGGTTAGCCTACCAAACTTGCTCTGTGAGTGCAATGCATACTCATCCAGGAGGACAGAACAAAAATCCCAGAACAGCATCTAAATACTCATAGGTCTCACTCACCTCAATTAGGTTCAATGTTCATCATTCAACAACAAGAAAGAAATGGGGCAAAAGTGGCTTCCATGGGAGAGTTACAAGACCAAAACCCCTGTTGAAACAAAGAACACAAAGACTCTTCTCACACTTACCAAGATGCATCTTAATGATCTTTTACCATGTAGCTCCAGCTCTGGAGTCAGTGTCCTGACAGGTTTAGATGTGTTTGTGCCCACACAACTGATTCAGATGATCCAGCTATGTCTAACATATATCAAACTTCTGCAGAGGCCTGCTAATGAACCTCATTTGAATCTGGTGTGTTGGCCCAGGGAAAGGGCTAAAACATATCGGCCCTTGAGGACTGACTTTGAAAAATATCCTGTGGATGGGTTTGACAACTTTTTGGAAGGTGCGTTTCCCATTACATCTGGAGTTAAATGAACAACACTTTGGAAAAAAAAAAGAACATAATGCTGACCAACATGATAGTGGTGAAGTCATTGTCTGGTTTGTTGATTCAGGATTACTCAACATAGTTTATGGAACTCTTCTGTTCTCTTGTAGAAGATCTGGTCACTAATTTATGACCATTAACTCAAGCACACTGGGTTGAAGAGTAGACTTTGAAAAAACAACAAAAAATAAAATGAAGACTTTGGAGTGGCCAAATTTAATCTTTGACTTACATCCAATTAGGTTGTTACCTAAACAGGCTCTAAAACATCCCAGTGTCATAAAATTTAAACAATTTTGCAGAGAAAATTGGACCAAAACTCCCCTTGAGGAGCCAGTACTGCTGGCAAAGGTAATTACATTTAGGATACAGTTATGTTTTTATTAAATGATCAGGTTGGCCTAGATTACAATTTTTGCTCAATAAGATAAATCATACACTGCCCTTTATATTTGGAAGAAATTTGTCTGATATTTAAATTTGTTTTATTATATGAAACCTATTAATGAGACAAAAAGGCAAAACTTTAAGAAAGGACAAATTGCAATGTCAAATGTAAGCATTGTTGTGTTTGGTATGCTTTTGGAAAAGAGAATCTGATCAAAGCAGATGGGAATAAGGACAAAATGTATAGAAATCTTGGAAAAAAATATGAAGTTTGGAAAGACTTGAGAGTGGAGTGGTTCACCTTCCAGCATGGGAATGACATTAAATGTACAACTGTGGAATGGCTTAGATACATGATTCTCAAAATAGTAGTCCTTTTGCGGCTCACTATACTTAAAGGTCATTAACTGAACTACAATTGAAATCTAAAAAGCAGTGGTCACCAAGTGGATAAGTACCTCATGGAAATATTATAATATTACAACACGATATTGCCTGGAAATACAATTACTGAAAATACAAACTCCTGTAGAAACTTTGGTTGACATGAAAGGAAATGGTATTAGCATCTATCAAGGGCAGAGCTAAGAAACAGCTGGAAACTGAAGATGCACAGTGGTGAGAATATTTATTACAAGTTATTTCGTATTTGTATACAAGTGAAATATAACATAGCAGGAAACTTCTCTAGTCACAATTTTCCAGAAATGTGACAGATTATTGTTGAAAAAGACTTACAAACAGCTTAAATATGTCCTGCAAGAGTAAATACCACTACTGATTTTTACACCCAGCTTGATGACATTTGAGTAGTTTGGTTGTCTACTAGAGACAGAAGAGAAGCTTGTGCTACAATCTTCTAGTGTCTTTCACTGTGGCGGTAATAGTGAAAGACACTATTTCACAACAAAATATCCAACAGTATTTTGTTGAGTGGCATAGTTTGGATCAATGCAAATTGATGTGAATTTGGCCTAATCAAAGTCCAAAGAAATCCAGTTGAGAATCTGGGGCAAGACTTGAAAACTGACATTCACAGACTGTCTCCTTCCAATCTCACTGAATTTGATTTATGCAAAAATGAAGAAAAATGTTACAAATGTACAAGAGGAAGTATTAATTTAGTGAAGCTGACTAGAATTACTTCAGACTTTTATTATAAAATATATTTAAACCATGCATCCTTTCCCTAATTCATAATATGCACTTACATGTGCTGGTCTATTGCAGGAAGTCCCATAAAAACATCTAACCCAGAAAACAACTCGTGTTCCGGACCGTTGAAATCAATATGGGTTGGTATAGTAAAAAAGGCTACATTAATCCATTAAATCGTTTTTTGTTCTTATACACATTACCTCTTTAAATAAGCTTCAATCATTATTAAAATATCTGTTTTTGAAAATAATTTTTGAAAAATTGTATAACCTTTTAATGCCATAATAACATGATCATAATTACAACCTCAATTTGTTATTTATAAAACCAGACAACATATTGTACGGAAACTCAAGCAGAATGTTTGTGCTATTTGTGTTAAAGTCAAATGTTTCTATTGTATGAAATATGCAACAAAACATAGAGGGGGGGTTAACACTTTCATCAGCAGTGTAGTTGGCATTTGATTTTGACTTCATTACTCTGCAGAAAATCTGACTCCAATAGCATCAACAAAGGAGCAAATGTTGAATATTAAAAACTAAAAAGTGGTTCAAAGGATCCGGGTGGGTCCACACGGAGGGATAAGTATTGGGTCGAAACATGGTAAAATGTGTAAATCTTAAAACATAATATGGTCTTAACCAACAATAAGATTATATTTACTTATCAAACTGTCTAATTGTCAGTGTTGGTGTAGTTTAGTACATTTGTCTTCCACAAAAGAGTTTAGCCATTAACTACTCTGATTGCTATCCACCTAGGTTTCTATAAACTAAAAACGGTCAGTAGGACGAACCCCCCTTTGTTACAGGAGCCGCATAATCAATTTTCTTTCCTTAAGAGAGAGGGCCATCTAGTGGCAGCTTCTTGCAAGTGCAGAAAATACAACCAGCAAAATGGTTGTTCAGGCCAACCTCTTTTTTTTTTTTTTTTTTTTTTATTATTTTTTTTTTAAGAAATTATAAGTCTTTCTATGTAGATTCAAACATTTTACTGTTTACCGTAGAAATTGGTTACAGGAGATTTACTTTTTTTTTTCTTTGGAGGGTTTTCTCAGATTGTCTCACATTCTCAAAAACATTATGCTAGATATTACCGAGTCACGGATTATTTCTTAAAAGTGCATTTGGTGTTTGCATGTCTCAATTTTTTTGCTTTAGTTTGCTTAAATGGCGCTAATACACATTTGTTTAATATCATGGCGTTTTGTTTTTTTTGTTCTGTTTGACGCTTTGTTGTTTTGTTTAATTTCAGGACGTTTTGCAACATAAATGAAACATTATGTTGCTTTCGACCAGGTCCAAGGTTCAGTTCATATCAAATTAATGCATTTTAGCATTCCATAAAATCATTACAAAATATATATGCAAGTTAATGTATTTATAAAATATGTTTTATATATAAAACACACATATAAATGTGTTTTGTTTTCTAATAACAATAAGTGGTTCTAAAGACACAAAATAGAACTGTTTGTGTATTACCATAAACTGCTTATATGGCCTGGTGAAAATGCAGGCTGCTGTTAAGAACTCATTGCAGCCAATCGAGAAATGCATTCAGAAGCAGCAGCTTGAACCAAGACTCTTCCGTTTGTTTAATTCTCCACTTTTCCTCGTGGTTTACTATTTCCTCATTTCAAACCTGTGATGGTATTGTTCTCAGTGAGTTCCATATTAAAGTGGGAGCTGCATCACAGCGGATTATCATCACCGGCGATAATAAACAAGCCGCGTTTTTACATCAAACGAGCTGTTTAATTTTCCACTCAGTAAAATTAAATTGCTTATTCGAGAAATCACTCTCCGCAGTGAGTCTCAGCCCGCTTCCGTCTCCTCACCGTAATAACAGACAGATCGGAAAAATATTTAGCTGGAAATTATCTGTTTTTTTTTTTTTTTTTTTTTTTTTTTAATTAGTGCCTAATGGCTCTTCTTTTGAGATTTAATTTGTTTGAGCATGATTAACTCACGGCTTCATAATTAACTTTGCAAATATGAATAAAAAATAATTCAGTTTGCTCCTGATAATGAACACTCGGGTCTAGTTCTGGTTTAATGCGCAATAAAGCTTATGATTGTTTGTGTTCAGCGAAATAAAGGTGATTTTCCACATCCAAAGCGCGTTGCTTATTAACATGTGTGTCTTAATATTAGGCGAAATGAAAAGACTATTTTGTTTTTTTTTCTTTTCGTTTGTAGTGCTTATATCTTACGTCCTCTGACTAGCTGTACGCTGCTGAGAGTCTGGACGCTTCGACACGTTTCTCAGTGCAAAGAACTTGAACGAGGGGAGCAGCAAGTTTATTACCAAGGACAAAGGACGAGGAAGCGCTTCAGTCAAAGGCCATGGAAATCAGCCAGACTTGAGCGCCTCACTTTGGCTCCTGGCACCGTAAACACGGGGATTGAGGAGCTGTAAACGGCACTAAAACGTTGTCTAATTTTGCAATTTGGGCGTTTATGAGGAGTGTCCGTAGCTTTGGAGCCAAAATCAACTCAGAAAAAGTTAATTGGCTAAACAGGCAAATACTAGCATTCGCATTTGTTGCGTTTGATTTGCTTCAAGGAAAGATCAAAACAATCACATGTTGCACCAGCGGCGTGGCGTTGAATTAATGTCCGTTTGGCTGACATTATATATATATATATATATATATATATATATAAGGGGCCCAGACAGTTGTCCAAGGATATATTATAACTTGAATTCGTTTTCTAAACGTCTGCGTAGAGCACATTTTGAGGCGCGTACAAAAAAAAATATGACTGTTGTCCAACTTTTGTATCCAAGCGAGGCATCAAACAGTGTGGAAACAATCACAACATTTCTGATCATTCAGATGAACCGCACGCCAATGATGAGCTGAAACTCCGCCGTTAATGAAGAACTGACTCCAAGGTTACCATCTAAATGCGCTTCTATTTAACTGAGAAAAGGGGGGAAGAAGTCGGACACACTTGTAAAACAGATTGTTGCAATTTGATCAATACGACTGAGTTTAACACCTAAAGACACTTTAGTAAATTAGTTGAATTTGATTTATTGTTATTTTTAAATACATTTCTAACTAATAAGACAATTTTGCTTAACTCATCGGGCCTCGAATGCTGACGAAACTGAGGATTGTTTTCTGATTTCGGCGTGAAACGCTGCTGAAACATTAACAAAGCTTTTCAAGGTTAAATAAAACCAGTTGGACATGTTTTATTGTAATATTTACATTAACAAGCTGAAAAGGGAAATGTGAGGATTGTGTCAGGCTGGGGGAGGAAATGTTACATTAGAAGGGTTAAGAAACTGTTTTGTATGAATTGCTATGTGAATTGTCGCACGCACACACCCGCCCACACACACACACACAAAATAATAATAAAATAAAACAAATCTATTCCACCGAGGTGCATATAAGCCCTTTCCCTGACAACCAAAGCTAGAATGTCCTGCTTATTGGGAGCGACTGTCTCAAGGTTAAAAAGTCCCACTTATTATTTTGGCTTGACTTCAGCAGAGCAACGTGGCTAAAGTTGTTCAAGAAGAACTTAAACTTTTATTATCACATCTACAGAAACTTTCTCAACCGGAAAACGTATGAAAACTTTTCATTTATTCATTCAGTGTTGCTCATTACATATCAGCCTCACTGTTATGGATTGAACTTTGGACACAAGGGATGAGAATAAAGATGACTGAATCAACATGTTCAATGGAATTAAACTTAGTTTGGATTTGTTATATAAAAAAGAAGTGGCTACTAAGTAAACAAGGAGTTTCTGTTTTCACTAATTATTGCTGGGACAATGATTTTCCTCCTGAAATGAATGAAGTGTCTAATTTAGTTTAATCGAATCCAGTCTAGTCTGATGTAGGTAACATTTCATTCTAAGTTTGATTAAGGAAAACAAACTAATATGTCTGATTGAAACATACATAATTTCATCGCCGAATATTGAATACCTTCCCAAATTCATTTCTACAGTGTGGCGTTCAAATAGTGTTGAATTCTCCGAAATGTCTTGAAAAGCATGTTGAACAATGTGTGGACACACCCTGCATGCGTATGAAAGCCTTAGTTTTGAACGACATAAATGCACACGTACAATTGGGTATAGAGTACAATGCAATATTATCACTCTTTGGCAGGATGCATGGGAAAATAGGAAACATTCCGAGCAAGAGCTCACAATCTGTAATCGAGTGCGTCTTCTCTCCAACTGTGTTGTGTGATGTGAACATTTGCCTGAATCATTAAGCACAATCAGAGATGGAAATGTGAGTTCCATGCAGAATCATTTACAGAGAAATGATACGGTTGTTGTGTTCTTCTTTCTGCTGAAGGTTACTTGCGAGAGAACTGCCGTTTTGAATTAAACTGCGAATATTTGCTCCACAGCGGATGTAGATGGAACATTTGGAAACTGAGTCAACAATTTTTATGAACAAAACATTAGAAGAAGAAGAAAAACGTTGTTGGCCAAACCAAACCCAGCGGAGCTTTTCGTGCTGATGTGTGTAATTATAACTGTGCCTTTTCCCGCAGCTTTAAGGCCTTTATACGAATAAAACGTGGCTTGAACAGCCTGTAAAATGGAAACCACAAAGAAAGAATCAACAGCAGCAGGTCTGTTACCACAGCGGCTCGGAATCTTTCATGTGCGGCTTCCATAATATGCTTATGTTGCGCTTTATGTGAAAGAAGAATCGTTCCTTGTGTTCCCCTCTTGACTTTCAGTCACCTTGGTCATGTTATAGGTTCTGGGATAAAACTTATATTCTTAAGAGCTGAACAGAAAATAAAAAGTTTCATAGGATGTTGTAATTTAGAGGTTCCAGTGTGAGAAAAGCTGCCCGTTCTGGTTTATACCAACATATTACCCCATGGATTAATTTTGCTTTGTAAGACTGAGACAAGGGTGGGTCGGACAACATATTTTGCATATCACGTGATTCCGCATTAACAAATCAACAATTACCTTCCCTTTATTCTTCTGGAGTTGCAAAAGGACCTTGCAAGAAAGCGGTTTGTGCAAAGCTCCATGGAAATGTGTGAACGGAATCCCTTAAATCCCGGCTATGTTGGTTCTCTGCTGAATTTCGCTGCCCCAGAATCGCTCTACTTCACCAACCTTTGCGGCAATGGGGCCCATATACCAGGGCTGCATCAGCTCCCTGCGTATAGCAGAAGAGAGGTTTGCGCGCACCCGTGGTCTCCATCAAGTTCGTGTGCGGCGGCTCCTCCGACTCAGAGCCGCCCCTTCGGAGGCTTCTGCCCGCCGTTCACCGGCTCCACCGGCGGCCTTGTCAAGGCGCACCCGGAGGAACGTGACCACGCTCGGTGCTTCGAAAAGACCCAGGAGGCTGGCAGGCTACAGGAAGCGGCGTATGCTGCGTCGGAACACGGGATCCGTGGAATCTCAGAGTTAGAAACAGAGTCACACTGCTCTGAGACTCAGCTTGATCCGGATTCATCAGCGCCCCTGAGCGGCACCAAGCAGGAGCACAAACCCACTGAGGCACCATCAAATAACGCGTGCTCCAGGACCACATTTGGCCAAGGTGAAGGACAAAACAAAGACTACTTTCTTTGCATATTTCAAGTCTAGTTAGGATAATTTGCCTCGTTTTAACCCTTTAAATCAGATGTTACTAACTAAAACCTTTGGTTTGGATTTAGGATTTTTAGAAACGGCTCCCTAACCCCCCTCTTATGCAGAGCTTTGTGGAAAGATCCAAAATCCAAGAGTTTACTTTTCACACTCTGTGCTATGCAATTATGACAAACAGAGATACATTCTATTCTGAAACAATCATTGTTATATATATATCAAAAGTATATACCATCGAACTAAAACAAAACCCATTAAAACATAAGAAATATAACAGTTAGACGGCGAATACTAAATACAAAATTGAATATGGTTATAGAAATTTTAAATTGGCCCCGAATTATACATAACAATGCAAATCTCCTACGAATAAAAACATTAAAAAGCAACAGAAGATGAAAGTGAAAACTCCCAAAGTAACGTTTCAAATATGACATATGAACACGACCGGTGCCGTTATGGCAGCCATGGTGATATGTGCATATAAAGTACAAACTGGAATCGACATTACAGTAAGACGCAAGTGCTTTTTAATAATTCAGAAACTTCTAGAAAAGCATCGCTCAGGTCTTGCTGGATAATACAACTTTCCAGTTTTCTTCGAGAGCTTCCAGTTTGGACCTTTCCTCTTTTAATTTTCCAATATCAGGAATATATGAAAAATATATTAAATCACGCTTCAAGTGTAGCACTTTACAACCCAAGTGCAAAAGATGGAATTACAAGATACCAAGTGCATCGACATGCTTTTGCTTTGTGCATTAACAGGCTGCCAGAAATAGGAGTTCTTACTTCTGGTGCGTTAGATGAAAGAGGTGTGAAAAAAAAAATTTGCTTCTCAGCGTTTGATGATCAGAACTGATCCAGAGAAACTCGACTGATTCAGGCCTCTGGCCCATTGATCTGCGCAACTCGTGTAATTTGCACCGCTTTTCTTTCTTTGCACTTCTACATCTATTCATAATTAAGTTCATTTAAGTTTGAAAAAGCGGACCCACTTCCTTTGTGGCATGATGAAAACCATCCAATGCCGTCCGATTACATGAACAGATTCAGAAGTTATTCACAGTCCAATTTGACCGTAATTCTAATAAAATACAGTCCAACTTAGTTGAGTAACATATCGCCGTTGGGGAAATGTTGTCTATCCTTTTAATCATATATTTTCTTTCAATTCATATGTTTGTTTTTGTGTGTGTGTGTGTGTGTGTGTGTGTGTGTGTTTTTGTAAAAGCGTGAAACCTGTCGCCTCTCTTTCCTCTTCAGGTGCCCCCTGGTGCTCCTCGCACGTGAAAGCCCGAAAGAAGAGGAAGCCTTACACGAAGTCCCAGCTCGCTGAACTTGAGAATGAATTTCTGCTGAACGAGTTCATCAATCGCCAGAAGAGAAAGGAACTGTCAGACAGACTCGCACTGAGCGACCAGCAGGTGAAAATCTGGTTCCAGAACCGCAGGATGAAGAAGAAGCGCCTCATGATGCGCGAACACGCTTTCGTCTCGTACTGATGTGACCTTTGGACTTGATCCTGAACCGGCTGGGGAATTATTCCAGACTTGCTGTGTCGTCCCTTCTCTGTTTTCTGTATGTCTTCGCTGGTATTAAATTGTACGTCTCATTTTTATTATTTGGAGTCGTGGGAATGTTTTTGGAGCGGATTATTGAGCACAAAGCGCACGACTGCCACTCTACCGACCAGATGTCTGATCCTATATTTGCTCCTCTCTGTTTTCTGTCTCAGACAACAAAAGCACTTTGGCTATTTTTAGGTAAGGATGCCAGGAAAGGACCGCTTTCGCTTAAACCGGGAGTATTTTCGCTGCACAAACGGGCACACTGTTGCACGCAAACACATTTTGTTTCATGGGACAAAAGTAAAAAGCTTAAAATATTAAGATTCAATGCTGATATTTCTTATCTTAGAGCGCAAAGTTCGTATTAGCTCAAGCTAAATGATAACATTTTTCTTTTATCGGAATCCCTCTTTTTTTTTTTTACTACGAAGTTGTATTTCGCGCGAAGGTTGTCTAGTGATGACTCAAGTGGTTCCCTAGTAACATTACTGTCAAGATTGAATGATTAAATATTACCAATAAAATGTAGTAAATTATGTCGTGGTGACATGTCCTTTCTATCACACGTTTCGGCAAAGCAAAATTCGTGCCCGCCTATTTAATTCCTTTCTGAATCTACTTTATAATCTTTTAAATCTTATTTTCGTTTATTTATTTCTGGCTGAGCGAGTCGTTTGTTTGGGTAACAATTTAAACGAGCAATAGTGGAAGAATCTGAGGGTGCTCCATTAAACGATATATATTTGTTGTCTTTTTTTCCCCATATGGTTGCAAAGTGACTTGGTTCTTTTATTCGGTTTAATGCATGTCGAAAGGGCATTGAATGTTTTTCTTTTTTTTAACACCAGAAATGATGCATCTGTGGAATTACAAAGAAAACCACGAACAGTCTCCTTCACGGACGGTAGGAAAAATGGGTTGGTAGTCAGGACGCAACACCATAAGACACGCATCTGTAAATAAACGTCATTTTAAAATATTTGTTGTTGAATATTATTGTATAATATGTATATATGGCGATGTTTGTTCGTGTGTCAATCAGATACTCAGATATTTGCTCAGTGGAATCTGTACCGCTTTTGCTATTAGTTCTCTCTGCAGTTCTGCAGAAGTGAAACAGTAGTGGAGGGGTCAGAATTTACAAGCGCTCCGCTGCTTCAAATGCGTGCAACAAAGGGGTAATCATTATTTTTAGCCACATAGATTCCATAATATCATCTTTCCTGGATATTATGTGATGCACAATGTTTTGTTGAATTTGCAATCATTTAAGCCCACATGCGCTTATTTTTTAAATGACTTTCTAATTCCACTCAGCAGTCTTGCAGGGGTGAAAAAGTAGTGGAGAACACAACGGATCAGGCTCTCTCACTGCCACTACTGTTTGACATGCGCACACGCAGCGATGAGTAAATGTTATTTTTAGCCCACAAGATCTCCATAAAACATTATCTCCTGAATCCAGCACTCAGTTTGATACCAAATACCCCAGCAGTTAATTTCACCTTGTTTATTTATCTGAGTAAATCTTCCTCGACGTGCATTACACAGCAGCCGCAACCATCACCCACAGTGGGCAATTCCTGTGGCTGTGACCTATCGTGTCGGATGTAACTCAATAGTCAAACACCTCCCGAGTATCTCTATTACGCTTGGTGCACATTAAAAGACCCCAAAGCAGACGTTCAAGTGAAAGTGTTTTTATTATACTATGATTTTTTTTTCTTACAGAAATGCTGGCTTCTCATCGTGATTGAGAAGTAACCCGGTGGTCTCAAATTGTCATTCCAAGACACAGATAAGAGACTGAAGATCCTGTTTTGGGAGTGGGTGGGTGGGGATGACGAAACAGCAAAGGAGCAGCGTGGGAGACATATAACAATGGAGAGCGTCCATCTGTGGCTGTTCTACACATAATCAAGTTCTCAACAATGGAGCTCAGTTATTTCTCTGACACTTTATTCACTCTTTATTGTGCAAAAAGAGACAAAATGTTAGATTTGTCCCGACTGTCAGATTTAAAAAAAAAAAAAAAACAATAATAATGCACTTTTATCATATTTTCCACACTCAATGAGTTTGTATGTATTTGTCATTTTCTTTGTTGTAACACCTCAATACACACACTTTAAGTGCTGTAAATGTTTTTTTAAAGCATTATTTATTTTATCTGCATAGTATTTGCAGCATTATATTGCTGCTTCACTTTGCTCTTGCTGCTACACATAAAAAGGGGTGCAGAAAGAAAGTTAAGGTCAAGTTAGCATGACTGCAGCTTCAAACAGTCCGAACAAAAGGACACGTGATTTTGTGAATGCAAAAAGGATTTTTACTTGAAGAATCCACATCAGTCTTCAGTATACAATTTCGGAATTTACACAGTAAATACATTAGAGGCTTTGCAACACTATCATAGAGGGTTTTAGAAATAATAAAGCATATATTTTTGCATAATTTCTATTAAAAACAACATTGCATATAGTTCAACGTCTACATTTGAGAAATCGACTTAAGAAAGTATTTTGGTGCAACTGCGTTACAGTGTTAACAGCAATAATAAAATAACACTTTCGCCACAAACAGATAATTCATACAATTAACAATCTTAATTAAGACCACGGTTCCATGAAAGTCACCACAATTTGGGGTTGTTAAATTGTCCAAAAATAATATGCAACGAATAAGGACACCTGTGTGTTTTCCCCAGACAACTTCGACTTTCAGTAATCAACAGTTATGCAGTACTGTACGTGTTTTTAACCCCCCGCCCCAAAAAACCAACAAAAAAAACAAGAACAATAGCAACAAAAAAAAAAACGTGATTTCAGGACAATAGAACTAATTCTAATTTAATTTAGTATTTATACTTGATGGGCAACAAGTTCCACCTAATGTGGGTCTTTTCAAAATGATCATAAGAGAGACCAGAGAGTAACGTGCAGGCAGAAATCCCCACTGTTGAATTAAAGAGGTTGCCTGAAATCTTCGCTGTTTTGATTATGCAAAGCAACCAACCAACAAATGCAAACTTTGTTTTCTGATTCACCTTTACTTGTCTTTGATGCTGTTCATTGCGCACTGTTGCTCTGCGTAAAGTGGCGCACTGACCCACAGGAGTTTGAATATATTTTGCCATGTAGAGCCCTTAGATGCGTTAATATGAAATTGCTGAAAAGCTTTCTGTTTTGTGAGAAAAGAAAAAACAACAACAACAAAAAGCTAAAGAAAAGCAATACTCACAATTCCAAACAAAATATTGTTCGAGGCTGGAGTGATGAGCTATCTTCCCCCTGTGTTTTTAACTTAAGTTTTCCCACCGATGAAGGAGGCGAGCTTTACACGCCTGGTTGCCTGCGAGGCAATAAAACGATATGGTTGCAGAGGAGACTTGTTGGACATCACCTAGACACGGCAGACGGTCAAAGCCAGTTGTTTTGGACTTGGCAGTGCAGAATGCGCACAGATATTCACATTTGAATCTACAGGATTTTTTTTCAACTTTTTGTTCTTTGTCTGGATATATATATATATTTTTTTTTACCTATTTAAGTATTGGATTTATTTATTTATTTGTTTAAACTTTTTTTAATGAATCAGTTTGCAAGCTTTCATACAGATTGAGGCATTTCATTGTTTAAATTGCTGCACCAGAACATTCTGTTTTCCATCACGCTGTTGCTTTTTGTCTTTTAATTAACATAAACACTCACTTTCCTCTGATCCTTTTGCTGGCTTTACTTTTTTGTTGTTGTTGCGTTACCGCACATTTGTTCGTGAATTAGTATGAGATTTAAAATGTTTCTGCAAGAAAACGTGATTCTGCAGTCATGGTGACCTTGCATTAAGCGTGCAGATCATTTTTCAACTGTTGCTTACAGACAATGCATTCTCTAAATTTACTGACGCATTGAGTGGGTGTGGCTGCACAGATCAATCTCCAGCGAGAATGATCCTGCTGTACAGCAATAAAGTCAATATTCCAGCAATGGTTAAAAAATTTCTTTTTTTTTCCCTATGAGCTTTGGGGCAAAAAAAGGGCTGGAGAGGAGTTTCCGCTGCAGCCAGGCAGCCAATAGAGTCTCTTGTAAGCGCTCACATGAGTTGCTTTTTTTTTCCTCCATGCTGTTTTTAATGACTGATATTGATGTATGGTAATTTCTTAGCTGGATCACATGACACAATTACCTCAGGAATCGATCAAGATGTATTGCAGGTCTGCCTGCGTTTCCGAGTTTTCCTCTCTGTCGGGGTCTCTTCGCACACCCGCGGTGCTACAGATGGACAAAGTTTAACGCGGCCGCGCCGCCAACTCCGTCCCTCTGTTGCATGGAGGAAAAAGGAAGAAGAAAAATGACGGAATTCGACGATCGCAGCTGTGCGTCAAATATGTTTTTGCCCAGCTGCACTTATTATGTTTCGACGCCTGATTTCACCTCAGTCTCCTCCTTTCTACCGCAGACTACTTCGTGTCAGATAAATTTCCCCTATTCGCCAAATATAGCCCAAGTCCAACCTGTTCGAGAGGTCGCGTTCAGGGATTATGGACTGGACCATCCCAAATGGCACTACAGGGGCAATTACGCGTCTTACTACTCAACGGACGAGATAATGCACCGGGAACTGATTCAGTCGTCGAGCGGCAGGGCGGATGTGATATTTAAAAACGAGCCCCTGTACGGTCACCACGGGGGAACCAGCGCGCAGTGCAATTTCTTCGCGGGAGTGGGCCGAAACGGTGTTCTTCCCCAGGGTTTCGACCAGTTCTTTGATTCTCCTAACACGGAGCACCCCAAACAAAAGGCTGCAGAGACTGCTGCCCACGACCATCATGACGATGCTGATGCCACGAACATCAGCCAGGCTGTAACCAAACTGGAGCAACAAAACGCAGAACCTCCCGGGAGCGTCGACGAGGACTCATCTTCCAACTGCGGCGACAAGAGCAGCCGCCAGAGTGAGTCTAGTCTGTATTTTCCCTCATCATGCGAAGAACAAAAGGTGTTCGGAGCGTGTGGGATGCACAGCGTCCACCTCCGTGGCGATCCGCGGGTTATATGCAGCTTTATAAGCATGCAAAAGCTTTTATATCCCAATAAGATTTACTTTACGGTTGTAAAGGAATTTACAATGGGAAACAGTTAAAGCAACCGTGCTTTAAGGTTTCCTGTGTGCAAGAACAATGCAATGTGGATTGACTTAACTTAGATTGATGGAGCATTAAAAAGTGATCATTTTTGGCGGAGGGATCGATATTTTTAAGGCAGATTTAAGATGAAAAAATGGGTGCGCATTGTGCCAAAATACGCATGACAATCGGGTCTTTTTAATGCAGATAACCTCTGAATTGTGCGTGTTCGAGTGTGTGTGTGTGTGTGTGTGTGTGTGTGTGTGTGTGTGTGTGTGTGTGTGTGTGTGTGTGTGTGTGTGTGTGCATGCGCGAGCGTTCGAGCTGTCTGTTTAGGTTTGTGTGTGCGCGTGTGTATACGTAAGGGCCTTCCTACCAATAAAGGCCTGACTAAATTATTGCATTTTTTTTTTTTTTTTTTAACACAGTTTACTTCACTTGTAGACTCGGTGATCCTGGACACTGACCGTACCTTTCTACTCTTGCAGGGGGTTGTTTTTTGTTCACGATTGTTTTCCTGTTTTGCAGGTTCATCAACCAAGTCCAGGAAGAAGAGGTGTCCGTACTCCAAATACCAAATCCGAGAACTTGAACGAGAGTTTTTCTTCAACGTTTACATTAACAAGGAGAAACGCCTCCAGCTGTCCAGAATGTTAAATCTGACTGATCGCCAGGTGAAGATTTGGTTTCAGAACAGGAGAATGAAGGAGAAAAAACTCAACCGCGACCGCCTACAGTATTTTACTGGAAACCCTTTATTCTGATATCTGAGGCTTGCTTTAGCATCCAAAGACACACAGACTGAACTGAACAAGCTTCTCGGTACTATATAAGAACTGCAAGCTAATTTGCCACATATTTTAGATAATTGGTACATTTATTTTAAGCTGTTCATCCATTTATTGGCTTCACTCTGGCAATTAAGTCAATCAGAATATTTTCATTGTTATTTTGAAATTATATTAAATATATTCCTCCTTCTTTTCTTTTGTAGATATATTTGTAACCTGCATGTATTAGATGTTGTGTATTGTCAAATAATAAGCAGAGCAAACTATTCTCTTTTACAAAAATACTCGCGTGCGGCTCAAACAACAAAAGAAGAAGAAGAAGAAAAAGAAGAAGAAGAAGAGCGATTTTGTGTTATATTTTGAGGGGCTTGGTGTTCCCCACGAAACATGAAGGAGCGCTATTTCAGTTTGGTGCTAGAAGTCTTGTATGATCCCGTTGTTTCCTCTGCTTTGAAAAACTGAATTGTTTGCTAAACCTTGAACCGTCTAGACAGCATAATAAAAAGTAGCTGTAAAGATCTAAATAAGGGGCTATTGGACTGTGGTGTTTCAGCCCCCCAGACCACATGAGGAAAAGATCTTCCTTCCGGTCTTAAAGAGCTTTTCCTCCGCATCCAAGCGCATTTCTATAGGGTTTCCACCAGATTCAGATTTTGTTAAAATTTGTTTTGTTTCCAAGGATGTTTTTTGTTGTTGTTGTTCTTATCGATCTTGTTGTTGTTTTATTATGTCACTGACTTCTGGCATCACCCGCAAAGGACTGGAAAACTGCAGAAGAAAGAGATTTGTCACGTTTTACCTTATTTTCGAGTTTGCTTGAATGTGCGGAAAACGTGTGGAGCAGCTTCGCTTTATAACGCAGTTTTGCAAAAAAATAAAAATAAAAAAAACAGTCTCGACTGCAACAAGTCTGTTTACAGAAACCTGTTCATAACACTTGCAATGCAGAATAATAATTAATATAGTCTCACTGTATGTTTGAGCTGCATTTAAGTCAAGAACGAGCAGGAATTAATGTCAAAATTATTTCTGATTCCTTTTTCCATGCACTCTAATTTCCCTGGGTCGTGATTTTATTCTGGCATGAAAAATGGATCACCAACTGCGTGGTGTGTGTTTTTTTTACATTCACATTGTATCCACATGAGGGCAGACTTTCATATTCAGTTGAATGGAAATGCAGACTCGGGCAAATTTAATATGTATCCAACATGGAAACCGAGGTGGAACAATCTGTTCTGCCCAGGGATTACTGAGATTTTATTTTAAGCAGTTCCTTCAGCTAAATAATCTATTAGGCTTTTCACAATCTCTTTCCTTTTAGCCTTCCAGGCACACCCATACAGACACTTGTAAAAGTACCAATAAATGAAAAAGGAAAAAAATAATTTTTTTGCATCAATTATTCTGATTTTTTAGTTTTAAATGACTGATATTATTGCTTATATATATATATATATATATATATATATATATATATATATATATATATATATATATATATATATATATATATATATATATATATATGTATATATCTCAGAACAGGAGAATGAAGGAGAAAAAACTCAACCGCGACGGCCTACAGTATTTTACTGGAAACCCTTTAAAATGCTGTAGAATACTGCATTTCCTATATATATATATATATATATATATATATATATATATATATATATATATATATATATATATATATATATATATATATATATATATATATATATATATTTCCTATATATATAGGAAATGCAGTATTCTACAGCATTTTAAAGGGTATCTATCTATATATCTATATATATATATATATATATATAGATATATATACCATATGTATATATGTAAAGATATATACATCTTTATATACAACAAAGATGTATGTATATATATATATACATCTTTGTTTTCAGTATCCCAGTGTGTTGAAGAAATATAGTTTACCAAGTCGGATATTCTAGTGGTTTCATTGGATCTGAACTAACTGGTGAACAAATTAGATCAGGTCCATCCTTGGAGCTGTAAAGCTACGCAAAGCAAACCAGTGGCAGCGCTAAAGGCTAAAAGGTAATATCACACTGTTGAGCTTGAACTCATCGATCTGTTATTTCATGAACAATCTGCCTTTGTCTGTATCCTTTGAAGCATTTGATATAAATCATTGCCAAATTGAAAAACGAACAACCAAACAAAAATAATATGTTGTGGTTCGTGTCTGTCAACCTTTATTAAAATAGTTGAGTGAGAGTTTAACTTGGGGAGACTTTTTTCTGATTATATTATATTATATTATATTATATTATATTATATTATATTATATTATATTATATTATATTATATTATATTATATTATATTAGACATTTTGTTTTATACTATAATTATTCTCAACAACAACAACAACAACAATAATAATAATAATAATAATAATAATAATAGTAAAAGTAAAACTTTGACATGTTCATTCATTTAAATTTTCTTAATGAAAAGAAATAACAGTTGTATCCTCGAGACAACTGGATGTCTTGTATCCAGTTATATCCAATCAGTCTTATTTCTGTTTTTAAGTGTATTTTCTGTCTTTCCTTGGAAAATACATCCCCACGTAACAGAGGGTTGTTTACACATTGTCTTGAAAGGATAACATGATCAATATGGAGCAAGTTCTTATTAAAAGCGAAACATATTTGGCCTAATTTTACCTCCTCATTAAAAATATAACGTTCTGTTTATACGCGATGTTGCAGTAAATTGAGCCACAGCATTTTATTCGCAAACTATTAATACTGCCTGTAGATAGCGTTCAATATATCTACAATACCTCTGCCGTCATTTCAGACTTTACCACCGTGTCTTCAATTGCGTGATTCTGCTTCCTGTTGTTATCATTGCCCATAACACTGGGACAAGTCACAGCTACTGTGGCCTACATTCTAGCATTTGCTCAGATATCACTAAGAGCTGATTTTAGTGGAAACACTTCATCGTGCTCACATTCGCCCTCCTTAAAGGAAGCTCTTGATACTGCGCACCCCGCTGCTCCCATCAGGTTATTTTTAACGCATCGAGTGAAATTAAGTTTAGATAGAAATAAGAACGATCTAATTTATGACATGAATAACGTAAAGCCGCTCTCTGTGGACAAAGTACCAGGGGTACCTTAAGGCTTTGAAAACCCAGCGCCAGTCGCATAAAGCGCTGCGGTTTGTGCCTTTTTGTTTGGGGTAACGTGTGCGCATATTTTAGCCTCTATGGCTTGTTAAATATATTTCCAAAGACGATGTCTCACAAATTAGACACATTAAACGAATAAGCAAAAAAGTGTATCTGCATTTTACATTTTTTAATGTTTTTTTTATTTATTTATTTATTGAATAGTTAGGTAATATCTAAATATCTAATGCATTTGAATATCTTCAAATGCACATATTTGTGAGCTCTTTTTCGTTTTTGACTTTGGAAAACATGATGAAATAATAAATGTGTTTAAATTGCTAATACGCTTAACTGATTTTAATCTTACGATGTGTTGTCACCAATGCACCATTCAAACCGCAGAACACACACCACGCACAAGCACGCGCCCGCGACACACACCACACACACACACACACGCACGCACACACACACACGCACACATCATCCACATTGGTACTACTCTATTACTCACAAAGGGAAATATACATACTTTTAGCCTTTGTGCGTAAAAACAAACACTGTTCTTGTAAAAGAAAGAGACATCGACGAGAAATAAGAATTGCTTATGAAATTCCACGTTTTGTTTTTATTTTAGATGTTCCTTTCAACGTAATCATACAGCCTCCTTCAAGTCCTGCAAAACCAATTTCAAGTCCGCGTCATAGGTGTCGCTGTTGACCACGTCTGCCTCCGCAGAGAGAGCGCGTCCAGCCAGAGGAGGCTGCGTCTCAAGGCCATTTTCAAATCTCATTGGTGGGTTTGTCATGTGGTGCGCAGGCATCCTGACTTACAGATTGTTTTTCCTAGACATGTCAGCTTACAAAAAGACATCTCTCTTCTCTTAAGAACTGAAACCTAACAACAACAAAAAAATAAAAAAATAGCGATGTCTTTCCCCAGCAGTTCACCTGCGACCAACCCGTTCTTAGTGGACTCTTTGATCGGCGCCTGCAGGACAGACAGCTTCTACTCCAACAGCAGCATGTACATGCCGTCCGGCTCGGACATGCACGGGACCTACGGAATGCAAACCTGTGGACTCCTGCCGTCTTTCGGCAAAAGGGGGGAGGTTGGACCCCAAAACACGGCCATGAGCGTCCACTCGTACATACCCCAGATGGACACCTGGACTGATCCGAGCAGAACCTGCAGAACAGAGCAGATGTCAAACTGCACGTTTCCACAGAGCATCAAGGAAGAGAGCAACTGCTGCATGTACTCAGATAAGAGAGTCCAAAAAGAGGGATATTCGAACGTCATTGGAGAACCCTGCCCCGTGGAGGGTCCGGAGATCCCGGTTCCGGGCTACTTCAGATTGAGTCAAACTTACGCTAACGGGAAGCACCCGGAAAACTACTGCCCGGAGCCGCCGAGCCCGAACCCGACACTCGCGCAGCTCAGCCGGGTCACTCCAAAACCGCAGCACGCCACCTCCTCCTCCTCTTCCTCTGGCTTTGCAGAGACGGAAAAGAACGTCCGGGATCCAGAAACGATAACCAGCACACCGAACCGAGGGGAGAGTCCGGACCCAGTAAAGTCCGGCTCTGAAGAGAAAACCGAAGCGTCCAGCCCCGAGCTGCAGAAGGAAGGGAAAGGTGGGTTGGCTGCAGTGAAATGAAAAGCTTTTATCCGCAGCTCTGAGGAGGCTCCAGTAGCATCATAAAAGCAAGTATAAAACACAAACAGCCCTAAAGTCGTAATGTTTAATGATAGTCTTTCTCAGGTTGCAATAATGGGCAGCTGAATGCTTTTACCATGCTACATGAACCCCTCTGTCTCCTGTCTATTATTGTTTAGAAATATATATCATAGCACATTTTTAAGGCTATTTTCACAAATTGAACTTGTAATTATTTTTCACAAATTAATTGATTGACTATTTAAACTACATTTAATTAGTGCTAGA
Source organism: Xiphophorus maculatus (assembly GCF_002775205.1). Taxonomy (NCBI): domain Eukaryota; kingdom Metazoa; phylum Chordata; class Actinopteri; order Cyprinodontiformes; family Poeciliidae; genus Xiphophorus; species Xiphophorus maculatus. The sequence continues at coordinate 16,533,012 of NC_036449.1, forward strand.
CAGCAGTTGGAATGTTTAATTTGAACTTTTCAGAAATAGATTTGATCAACAACAACAACACACAAAAAAAGTAAATGTAATGGAACACCATGGGTTTATTTTTAGTCCTTGCAATCACCTCCTCTAATTTATTTGTCTTATTCAGGGAAAGCATTTACGTTGCGTCTTATTTCCCAGAGGTGAGATCCAGAAGCAGCAGGTGAGATGTTTGTGCTCAGCAGTGTGCAATCTGCCTCGGTTTCTTTTTTTTTCTCTCTCTTTAATCTGCAGACTGCAAGAGTGACGCGCTGACGAACAACTGGCTCACGGCGAAGAGCGGCAGGAAGAAGAGGTGCCCCTACACTAAGCACCAGACCTTGGAGTTGGAGAAGGAGTTCCTATTCAACATGTACCTGACCCGGGAGCGCCGCCTAGAGATCAGCAGGAGCGTCAACCTGACCGACAGGCAGGTCAAGATCTGGTTCCAGAACCGCAGGATGAAATTGAAGAAAATGAACCGGGAAAACCGCATCCGGGAACTGACCTCGAATCTCACCTTTTCCTGAGCCTCCCCGCGCCTCTGGTTATAGTTCTTTTAAAAAAAAAAAAAATTTTGTGTGCTTTTCGTGGCATTTGGACGTTTATCTTAACTTTCAACAAAGCTGTGACTGTCTCCTGTGTTGCGTGGCGTCGTGTGTTTCTGTTGTTTCATCACAGGGTAGAGCACTTTTTGGTCTTAAAGCATTACGTGGCGAGCAGGCACTCCTTCCTTTTTTTACCAAAAAGACTTCCTGACATAAAGTGGGGATGAAGAAGCTGTGGAGTCACGGAAGCACATTTTGTCGTGTTTTTGTGAAACATTTCTTTTGCTCTTTCCGTGCAAGCCTCCCTTCTTTTGCTTGATGCAAACACGTTTCCTTGACGGAAAACAATGATAAACTGTGGATTTATTGCATGTTTTGGTGCATGTGTATCTTGCAATAAATATGTGGTCAAAGAAGCTGATTTTATTTGCATTCGTGTGATCGGAGGTTACTTGATGTTGTTTAAAGTGGAGGAATATGTGCGCGAAAAAAAAGAAGAAGAAAGGACATGTTAGGTGTGTGCACTTCGAATCAAAGAGCGTCGCTAGAATGGTTTAGTTGCAGAAATATAAATATATTAAATTACTTTAAAAAAGAGTAAAAATCTACGAACTTTCATTTGCGCGATATGTTAGCACATCATTCTATAGTATTTTTGCTAAGATAAAATTAATAGAATATTAGTTAAACTATAACCCATCTCGCAAAGGAAAGCTCTTTATGACGTTCTATGTGAGACATGGAACGCAAAAATGTCTTATTTATTTGCTAATGGAAATAAATAACACTGCCCAATAATTATAATTATAATAATAATAATTAAAATCGCCCGGAAAAGTAAAAAAAGGTAAGAACAAAAATAAAGTTCTTCAGATGCGATTTGTCGCAGAGAAAACACGTCGGTCTGCTTCTGCACTGGAATAAAGAAGCTAAGGGAATGCAAAAGAGGCGGGGATTCTGTAATTTAAAAAAAAACACGCTAATGCTTTGATGGTTAATCCTGCTTATAACCTCACTAATACACCATAAACACAGCGTTAGAATGGGTTGTATCAAAGCATGAGTTCGTTTGGAATAAGGAAGCTCTGCGTGTCCTCCGAGATATTCATCCTCTTTGCCATTTATTCAAAAATAAATTCACACGTGGCCACAAAAAAAAAATGTCTATATTTTTAGAATTACAAAAATCCCCAAATTATTTTTGCAAGATTCATAAACACTACTCAAATGTAGCAATCCAATAACGTTTAATAAAATAACATAATTTTGTGGAATTGGGGTAAACGTCAGTTTGCTTCATATCAGCTTAAGAATTAAAATGACATTTAGAAAAAAACAACAACAAATAAACAAACAAACAAAAAAACAACCTAGAAAAAGCAGATTAACATCTAAACACAGGACACAGCCTTTTGGAAACAACGACGACACGCACCTCATAAAACATTTATTGATACATTATTGCTCTGCCTTGAATGAATACAATAATTCCAGCCACTGCTATTTCCTCCCTTAGCATGGAAAAACGAAACCAGCCCGTAATATAATAGAGTTCAACATAATGTACTTTTCCTTGCCAAATATTAACAATGCATACACCGCATTGTGAACGGAAACGGCGTCTGCTACTTTACAGCGTGTTATTACATCTCTTTTACGAGGACTTTGTAAGTCTATAAAGGGCTTTACAGGCATTCAGGGTATGTCGGGGCGACATTATAAGAGTATTCTTAGACATATACGGGACAATTCGTATTTATCTTAAATTTGGATTCTTTAATGTCTGATTTCTTAGAATACATATGTTGATTTCCATCGCGTTTTTTTTTAATGATTTCCTACAATGAAAATCTAAATTAAAGCTGATGAAAAAAGGGGGAGGATTTATTCACTGGCTGTATTGGTAAATATGACCACGTGATCCATGCAACCAATCCCTGTAAGATGCAGGCCAGCAAAAATACTATGATTGTTCATAGAGGGAAGCTTCCCGTTAACAGCGCAACCCTTTTTATATGAGTAAGGAAGGGATGGAAAAATGTCTTCCAGCGGCGCTCTCGGTAACTGCTTTGTGGACGCTATGATGGGGCAGGAGCCGGAGGAGATGTACGGAGCTCGCTTCATCCAGCCGCCGCACACCATGACCCCGAGGCCGCCGCCAGGTGCCGGGGACAGCGCAGACTTCTCCTCCTGCAGCTTTTCACCAAAGTCCGCCGTTTTCACCCCGTCCTGGTCCTCGATGCACCCTCAGGGACTTTATCACCCCTATGTCCACCATCACCACCACCAGTCCCATCTGCCCGCATCGGACAGCAGATACGTCGGCGTGCGCTCCTGGATGGACCCCATCTCCAACCACGTTTCCTTCGCCGGGTTCCACTCCTCCGGCAGCAGACCGTACGGGACTAAGCCGGAGCTCCTCCTGCCCGGGAAGCCTACAGGCGGGGACCCGCTGGAGGAAACTGAAGCTGGGACCGGAGCTGAGGCGCGACCCGTGACCGCGGAGTTCTCCTGTGGAGCTGCAGAGTGTCCGGAAAAGGCGAGCAGGGAGCGGAGTGGGAGCGAGGCTTCGAGTCATGGCGATCCCAAAGACGAAAAGCCACAACAACTTGACCCAAGTAAGTTTAAGAAAAAAAAAAAATAGAAATAGCTGGTGCTGATTTACAACTGGGAGAACTGGATGAGCTGGGTGTGTAAAACTGGAGGTTTTACTAACCTATAAAAGTGTCTGGGACTATACTGAGGCTGCGTATGGGGGTGGGGGGAAGCCGCCCTGAAAAGGTTATTGCAGGGAACTCTGGTCTTTTTCATGCAATAATGTCACCCAAATATGATGCGTTAATACAGCAACAATCTTCTCAGGAAGATGAAATTAATTTAATCCAATCACACCTAATTATTGTACATAATATCTACCTGTATTCCGCTTTTTTTTAACAAAAATTCCACACTCAGGCCACCACAAATCCGCTATTTAAGAACTCAAGCCACATTCGAGATCACCTCATGTTATATCTCCTTTTCTAGATAACCCTGCTGCCAACTGGATCCACGCCCGCTCGACGAGGAAGAAGCGCTGCCCCTACACTAAATATCAGACTTTAGAGCTGGAGAAGGAGTTTCTCTACAACATGTATCTGACAAGGGACCGGCGCTACGAGGTGGCTCGCATACTCAGTTTAACGGAGAGACAAGTGAAGATCTGGTTCCAGAACCGGAGGATGAAGATGAAGAAGATGAACAGAGAGAGAAGCGGCAAGGAGGTCATTTAAACTCTTCTTTTTTTTTTCTGTGGCAAAAGGAAAACCCATCTGAACTATCTCACAGTTATTTTGTGCAGCCATTTTTCAAACGGGCCTTTGATTGTAAGTGACAGCATCATCGGACACACATGCATCACATATGAGGAATTTGTCCTGGTGAGATCCAGCACCGGATAACTTCAAGCCATACAAACTGGTTTTCATTTTTGTTTAGCCTCATCATCTGCACACTGGGAAGTTGGTGCGATATGAAGCGTGCCTGTGTGTGCGCGCGCGCGCACGCGCGTGTGTGTGTATGTGTATTTTTCGCCTTTTTTAAGATATGGAGTAAAATATGTCCCCTTGCAGCAAGACATTTTGACTGCTCTGGTTCCGAGCACACACACACACACACACAAATGTGATCTGTGCGACAAGGGTTATAAACAACGTTTACAGAAAAACGGTGCGTGTGTGTGTGTACAGTTTCTTTAACTAAGAGGGTGCGATATATTCTCAAAAGGCTTATTCCATATTTATAATTTACATCAATAAAGAAAAATTTCATGATTCTTATGTTAGTGATTCGATTTTTTTTTCCCCATCAAAAATATCCTTCATTGCATTTTTGACAAATAACACCATGAGATAAGAATAACCTATTTTCTCAAATTAAACATTTTTAAAGGTAACTTTTATATGAGTAATTAAGTGTTTATGATCGGGCGAGGGTGTTTTCGACGGATTTCTAATTTATTGTCCAACTTGCACCAGGAATTGCTTTAAAGCAGGAAGAACCGCGGTCCAATAAAGCTATAGAAATGGCCAGACGTCTGGCCTAAATTAGTTTATGGGGCCTGCTCAGTAATTGCACTCGTTTTTTTTGAAAACCCCCATCAGCTCCTCTTTTGGCTTTTTGCGCGTCTCGCTGACAAACAGAAAGTATAGACACTCTTTTTTTTTTTTTTTTTTTTCCACCACGGGTGTCTGGACGATGAATTGTTTCAGAGGAAATCACCCCCCCAACACCATCCCCTGGCTTAATGGTCAGGTTTATTCATCAACTGCACTTCCCACCGATGGGAAAAACTTCACTTTGACTGCACGGAGCGCGTTGCGACCCCTCAATCTGATGCCTCTATTTTGGTCTGAGACGTTGAGCCACGCCAGGTGCCACTCCATCGTCATCATGCGTAGTTTATTTGCATTTGTGAAATTTGGTTCTTAAATTGACTGGCATGCTTATAGGTTAACGTCAGCTAAATCTGAGTGCTGAAATATATAGTTTCAAATGTAATCTTTCATCTTCTTCTGAGGCACTTTTAAGAAAAAAAAAACAAGACCGCTAGAGGGCGACGTTGGTCTTTAGGTGCAATTGAATCCTGAGGAACAACTAATGAAATATCCAGTGTCCTCATACATGCGTCCAGTGATTTACATTGCAAAGATGTCCATTCAGATGCAGGTTTGCGCACGTTTTTAAAGCTGGACACATAATATCTTCTTTTTATGCGTTTATTGTGTGGTTTTTTTTAACGAGAGCAGTTGATTTGGAAATCTTTTGACAGAATCCAGACCTCCCCCCTTTCATGATGCTGGAGAATGTCACACAGTTGCACAAAGGAGCAGACAGTTTTAATTGTCGGGAAAGAACAGTATACTGAAGTAAGCAGGGGTAGCAGGGAGTTCTTATTTATTTCGCAGAATTATATTTCAACAAAGAATAGTAATAATAATAATAATAAATGTCCCAATTACACGTTTTCCTGCACAAGCAAAAAGTGGTTTGCTGTTTTGTGGTTGGAGCAGGAAAAAAAATACTTAGAGCTCGGAATGATCTTCAACCAACTGTGGAACAACACTTTTTAACAACACTATTTATTTATCATTAAAAAGCAGAAACAGAGCTAGTGGATGAGGAGTCACCCACTAGCTCATGTACTTTAATTTTCAAGTCAAAGTTAGAAAAAATGTTACTGTCAAATTGAACAGCAGTAATTCAGAGTTATTGATGCATGATAAAAAGAGTATATAAACTGCTATATCTTATCATCATGGTTGCTATTATATTTCTCTTACTACTGAAAATTGTGCTTGGCTTAGGTATTAATGAAAGAATGATAATTAATCCAAAATACTCCAGCGGGGAGCAGTAGTCTATTTTATTTCAAGATGAAGAGCTGGTTGTTTATTTCTACGGTGTTAATATTGCTCTAATTTAAATTATAGTAGCTTATTGAATGGGTCCTGGATGGATGCTTCCTATCTACAGCACCTCAGTGTAAACAAATCATGCCAACCTGGAGAAACAACAAAATCTACAGTAAATAACTACAAACTGCTTAGACAACAACAATAACAAAAACAAAAATCCCCTCTTTTGTAAGCAGGGATGACCCAGGTCATCCCAAGCTGTTTATGTGGGAACCAAATAACCACATGAGGCTCGAAACCTACAAACCCCATTAGAGAACTAAACTCATCTCACGGATCAAGTTTACAGATGAAATATTTTCTGAATGAATTATGCATTACTACCCTTGATGTTCAGTGTTGATCTTATCTAGATCATGTAACATGTTTTCTGTCATTTTTTTTGTTTCTCTAAACAGATTTATGGTGTAGAAGTATATTAACTGTCCCCCACTTACAATGACCTCATCTTCAAAAGTTATCTTCAATAACTACGAGCTTCATGTAGATGTGGAGGTTATTAGTAGAGATGCGATAACTCCCCATACTTGCACAGTCTTGGGTCAGATTTGGTTGTAAGTAAAGCAATTCTACTGTTAAAGCAACAAACTTTCACAATAAATGAATAAAAGTTTCCCTGAAAGAGGTTTCCATCCAGGATTAAACAACATCAAAGTCTTAATATAAAATTCATGTAGAAACCAAACTCCTCGCTCTCTGTTGTTGAAGTGGTCTGGAAAAAAACATTATTACTATGAATAACACTAGCTTAAAAGAATGACAGCTGCATTTATTTAAAAAAAAAAAAAAAAGACTCCTGAAAGCTTTGAAAGGGCTAACCACATGTTGGCCGCCGACAGTCTTGGGGTTGGACATGAAAACCAAAACCTAAGTCAGAAGTTTTATTCCGATATGATCCTGTGGTATAACTTGAAAGATAGGTCTAATAAAAATGAGTAGGAAAAAAATATATGTACACAAACCCCATCTGTGGTTACAAAACCCCCTTATCCCCTCAATACCCTTCTTAACATACTTTAAGTCGATTTTTTTGTGAATATCCTGCAAAAATTAGCTGAATGTACATGTTAAAACATGCTAAATTTAGGAGTCCTTGATTTTGAAATTATTTAATTCTCCAAACTGTTTAACCAAGGTGTGACGTGACTGACTGACTAACTATATAACCAACTACCCAACCAACCAACTAACTAACTAATGGATGTTGAACCTTTAACCTCACAAGTTTTAAAATAAAATAACTTAAGGCAACATTGTATCATAACTACTACCGAATTGGAATGAAGAGCCTGACCCTGCATGGTGTGTGAAAGTTTAAAGGGGTGGTCATTAAATTGCCCATAATCCACCCCATGTCTCTCTCCTTAGTGGAGCTACTAAAAAAAAAAAAAAAAACCCCACAGAACTTCGAGGATTACATTGCATCAACTTCAGCTCAGTTCAGTTCATTTTTTCCTACTTGCTAGCTATTGGCTGGAGTTGTTTGGAAAAGAAATCACCAGGCAACCATCCTCTCAGACAATAAAAACAACCTCCGAGCAATAATTACCGTAAGACAACTCTCTTGCTAAAAGAACATAGATATACCAAATGCCTAAAAACACTAATGGAAGTAAATTTATAATATTTACATGGACAAAAACTATGCACAAATACTACAGAGCTTTGATTCCTTTTGAGACTAACAGTCATGAGAGTCTCCGGTGTTCCAAGTGTCCAAACACAAGCAGCAGACGGCGCCGTTAAAGCACAAGACTAAGACAAATATTAGAACAATCAGAGGACATGCTGAATTGATTCTTTGGCTCTTAGTCTGCAGCCTTGATGTTTTCTAGGTGTCCGTGTGATGAGCGCTTCGCCTCTAATGGAGATTTTAAGGTGACTGTCATGGCTAGGGGGAAAAAAAAAATCCTTTGATATGTCGGCCAGCCACATGATTATAATTAAAACCTTTTAGCTCACAACAAAACATCAGTTCCATATTCCAGCATGTGCTGGAGAGATATCTCTCGTCTCAGTTGGCTGCAGGCTGTAAAGCAAACAATCGGAGCTGTGGGAGGAAAACACGGCTCTGGTTTGCTTTGTTGTGTAACCCGCTGGCTGGGGCTGAGGCCGGCCAGAAGGAATATAACGCAGGCATTCAAATCGTAGTGCATTATGTAGTGTTGAAAGAATTTTTCTCAGTGTCCCAGTTTCCGAGTCAACACACACACACACACACACACACACACACAGAGAGAGAGAGAGAGACTTGGTGTCTTGTGCCTGCGCCGATCATGATAGCAGGGTCAGCTATTTCAGTCTGCAGTCCTGCTGCAGCCGTGGATTCAAAATATTCACACACGTTTTGTGGCCAGGCTGGAAGGAGGCCAAGAGGCTAAGCGTTAGCCACTGGAAATGCACGTGTGGAAAACGCTGTTTATTGAAGCTATTAATCACTGGAAGCAAGCCAACATTTGTGCTTTTAAACAACAACAACAAAAAGCTTAAAACCCACAACTATAAAATGCGCTGTTAGTATTTTTATGAATGTTTTAGTAAGTGCACAGCGTATGTTTTTTTTTGCTTTAAATTCATTTTAATTTAATTTTAATTTTAATTTAATTTAGTCACCACAAAACAAGTAATAGGCTACACGACATTTCAAGACACTTTACGGTTGACCAACTCATCTCAAGTTAAATCGATTGAATACATTGTAATTCGATCGTAATTATAATACAATACACGAGTCACATGTTGATTATGTGGAAATAGACATACTTGTATTTTCTTTATAGAGCACAATTAAGCAATTTTTTTCTCTAAGAGGATTACAAACGCCTAACAACTGAAATATTGTTCTATAAGAAGAAAACTCGATGTTTGTATTTCAGTTCGGTTTTTTGGTCAAATCTGCATAATTGCGCTTAGTTGAACTGCCGCTGCTCGTTTCCAGCCTATTTGAGTAAATTATATTCGGTTCGTTATATTTCAGTTCGATTGAATAGAATAGAAGTCGAACTCAGAAAAAGAGCAAAGCCTGCAGCAGCTTTCTGAGGCTGAAAGGGGGTGACGCATGGTCAGAAATCGTCCCAACTCGCCAATGACGAGTCGGGAGTGAGAATGTGTTGAAATAACACAGCGAAGGAAAACAGAAACGCACTGCGAAAGGATGCACACCCACTTAGTGTAAAATGCGAAGAGAAAAAAATCCTGCATCTGAAGAGTTTTCAGTATCTCAGAGGAGACACTAGAACATATGTAGGTAATAAACGAAGCGCTAGTTTTCATTTCATCAAGTTTTGTCGTTTTTGGCCTTATGTTTATAATGTTCTCATGATATTAGTTTGTGATCCATATCGATTTGAATCTTCTCCCATGTCTCTTTCAGTCCTGGAAGGACTGTGAGTGGCAAGCATGACATCCAATAAAATAAAATAAAATAAAATAAAATAAAATAAAATAAAATAAAATAAAATAAAATAAAATAAAATAAAATAAAATAAAATAAAATAAAATAAAATAAAATAAAACACTTAGCTATCCAAAGCCTGTTTAATAGGGCAAGGGGCCCAGAAAAAACCCCCAAAACATTTTATCTAGGCCTTGCTACCCTCAGACACCGCAGGTCAACTGATGTTTCCTTCTTACTGGTGTTTGTGGATTATTCCAACACAGGAATCAGTAAGAATTTTAGTCCAATTTTCAAAAGCTGCATTGACATCAAATGTTGTAAAAAATATATAGATTACTTTTAGAAATGAGTAAAATAAATAAAAGTAGTTATTCTACTTAAATTCAGATCCTTTTGCATTTACTTGTGCTTTTTAGGTGATTACACTTATTAGGAAAGTTCAGTATAAGAAACAACAGTTTGACAACAAAACACTTTGCTCTATTCCATTCAATTCAAGTTTAATTATTCAAAAACAACACAGTAAACTGTATTACATGTTAAAAACAAATCAGCTATTGTTTTATGCGTACGTTTTATAGCCACAAGCTAATTTGCAAGCCTAGTTCTTGGTTGGACCTTTTCTGACAACAGTTTCCATCCGCTTACATGTCCGCTTCTTTTTTTAAATAATTACATCAGTTCTGTCCAGCCAACTAACCAGCAGCTCAGTTCGCTTATGTCTTGTCCCAGCCGTGTAGTTATCATATTGACGAAAAACACACAATACTAATAATAAGTTACTGGTAAGAAAAAATTCTGAAATATTTCCTCGTTATTTAGATAATATAAAAAATTGGACGTTTTCCCACATAGTCGATATTTTCTACTGGATTATTTTAATATTTAAGCCAGACATTAAAACATGTCAATATTTGATCATAATTACGTGATTTCGCTGTACACTGCAGCTCTGTGCGCGTCTCCAGTCTGTTAAAACCGAGTCAACAAAGATGAACTTAAGCAATTCGAGCATGACGCAAATTCACAGAAAGAAATTCTTGCAGAAAGTTTGTCAGGATGTTGATTTTTGTACATTCTCCAACTCAACTGAGATGGAAAGTAGGGAAAGAACAGAAGAGAAAAGGTGGGGGGGCTGATCTGGTTGTAACATTTTTATTAGCCTTAGGTGACCAGTAGTGCTGGAGCTGTGCAATTAAATCCATCCACCAAACACCCACCCCCACTTAAGCTGAATGGAAGGGGGAGGAAGCCCATTTCTTTGAAATAATTAAATGAAAAGCATCCTCGCATTCAGCCGATAAAGCTCCACAAGCATCATAGCTCTGAGGATAATATGCAGTTCTGGAAAAATTTGATTTCGCCTTTGAAAAAACAAAAATCGATTCTCTCGAACGCAGGCAAACGCACAGAAAACAGAAATAAAGAGGCTTGTCTATGTCTTATTTCCATTGAGCTCTATTCTGTTTTTAGATCAATCTGAACCAAGTTCCTGTGATACACCAGCCATCGTGTCCATTTGGTTTTGCTGCATAATCCGATCTACTGGAGATCAACGGAAACCGCTGCAACATGGCGGCTCTCCGACGTCAGACGACTTCAGCATTGGAACAAGAAGTGACCAATATTTGAACGTTAATCCGTTGTTTTCCACTCATGAAACGTGGAACAAAAATTTAAAGTCGCACAAGTCTCCACGTCCACAAGAAAGCACTGCTGAAAACACATGCAGGAAACCAGAGTCTGACAATAAATCCCACAGAGCTGACTCCGGCTGCCACCAAGCTGAACGGGAATGAAATGAAGGAAATTCCTCTTTTTTTGCAGCTTGCTAGGAATGCTCACAAGCATGAAACTGTGGTTGCCTTACTATTTAGCCAGCAAATCTCAAGGGTCAGCAGTGTGAGAATATTCACACGGAATCAGATGTTGACTCTTATTTTTTGGAAAAAGCTGCAAAGAGGACAATGCCCAAAATGCGCACAGGCCGATTTCCCCCCCCCCCCCCCGTCAAAAAGGCCAAAAGAAATGTGCCCAAACATTATAAATGAGAGTGGTCGTTTGTGCTTTTGTTGTTGTTTTGTTTTCAGGGTTTTTGTTTTTAGAAACAGGTACAAATTAAAATAATATATTTTGTAGGGCTACTCGTTTTTGGGGACATTTCAGCTAAAAATGTGTTGTCTGCCTTTTTTTATTCTACATTTGACGCAAAATGTTTTCTAAATTTATGGCCTAGACTTTTTATAAGCGACAGCTTAAGATAGAAATTGCAATATTTAACAAACAAGCAAACAAGCATCCGAAGAATTTAATTATGCCTTATCATTATTTTACTATTATTTTTATTATTATTTTTGCATTTGCTGTTAAAAAAAAAGGAAAAGAAAAAGAATTAGGCCCCGCATCTCGCTGTATAGTATAAAAATGTATACTATAAAGTATACTATCTGCGTACAACACCAGTGTGGAAAGCTTTGTGCGTGGAGGACATTGAAGGGCTTCTTCATTATGCGCAGAGCTGGGGAGAATTGCTGCAGTCCAAATTCCTTTTTTGTGAGAGGACAATTTACAACTCGGCAATAGAGCTTTTTTATGCGCCTCCATCGCCTGTCATTGGATGCCACTGGTCATGTGTGAGAGGCAAACGTCTTCATGGCCCTTTTCCTGATTTCCCAGGCGACTTTTACCCCCTCACTGCATTCTGCGTCCATACGGCGTTAAAACCAAAACGAGTCAGACGGCTTTTCTCCCCCCACCACCACCACCACCCGTTTAAAATTTCTGACCGTTCGTTTCATAAAAGCGTCTGATCTGATAGGCGCATTTTTTGCGCACACTACGAGCTCCCCGAGATGAGCGACACGGAAACAGCTCCTGCTTTATCCCTCCGTCCATTTGCAGAGAAGCAGCAACAGCTCATCGGTGCTTTGCTCAAAATGCGCAGCTTTGGCAAAGATGAAAGAATAAAAGCGGATTTTCTGCAGAATGCGGGTAAGATTTTTGACGTGTGTGGCGCGCCTGTGCGTGTGCACTGCCTGACAGCTTCCTGCTTCATTAGTCATGTAAATTAGCAGTGAGGTAATGCCACTTAGGTAATTTCGTGTGATGCGACGTGTGCTAAAATGCATTGTGATTGTTGTTTAGCTGCAGAAATGGTCAAAGCTAACGGATTGAAATCATTTGCTGTTTATGCTCCCTGAAAGGAAAATAAAAAAAGTTTGATAAATAAACGATTGAAATTTGTATCATGGAGCTTGTTTACAATGTGCTGAAATATTGCTCGGATTTCCGACTGATCTATCCATTAAGCTAGATTGTATTTAACTGAACATTTTCCCAGTTGTCTTTTACTATACATGCATGCTGCTTATTGCATTCCCATATGTGTCAAATCTGAATGCATTTTTATGCTTGGGAGTCAATAAAAACTACAAACTAGTCCGCTGGAACCTTCACGCTATACCACAATTCTCGAATCCTGTGTTCGACACATAAGAAGAGCCCTTTGTTAATATATTCCACATTTGCACAGTCCAACATAAGAAGTCCAGTTCTCAGGGCTGTTTTCAGCTGCTTGGAGACGAGGCCAATTGAACAAAGACAGTATTTCACTGCAGCCTGACAGGCAGCTGCGAAAGTATTTACAGCCTTACTGCAATGCGGCAAAATGGACTCTGCAACGGGGGACAGGCGCAAATAGAATCTGGAGAAAATTAGGCAGCGCTTACTTTGACAATTCGTTCATGGGTTTTAAGGATAATGACGATATTACTTTAAACACTAGAACAGAATTAAACAGGTGCGCCATCTTATATTTCAAACCGATATACTTGTTCATACTGTGTTGGATTATTTACCATTAGTGTGATATTTGGAGAGAGGCCGTTTTAGGCAAATTGTGTTTTTTAAATGTCGTGAGTCATTTATTAATGGATTTTCACTTCAGTTTACATCGGAATAATATGTTTAGGTGTTTTATTTGTATCATTTCATTCAAAAATGCTTTAATTCTGAGATTTATTTGGTAACGCAGTTTTCCTTGACAATTACAGCAAAAATCAGTCTTTTAATGATTCTGTCACCTTTTATGCTCTTATCCCAAGCACTTGGAGTCTGAAAACATGACAACATTGCATTTGCATGACCTCACATTTTGTCATATCATGTCATTCTGAATACATCTGAATCTACAGTAAACCAACTGTACTCTTTCGTTGGGCCTTTTGATATTTGAAATGACAGATGTCTTTGTTCCCAGCTTTTCATTGTTGAAAAATTATTTTTCTCTACTGAGTCACCTCTGCATCATTGAACATCCTGCGTTACCATAGTTCGTTTGGCCCTGCTGTGCGGATACATCAGCAGTGGGACGGGCTGGTAAAATTCCAGCAGAAGGCGCTGTTGCCCAACACTCAAACGCTCACCTGCTTCATGCGCTGCTGCTTGCGAACAGCGAGTGGCCGAGACAGAAGTCACGTGATCAAGCTCAACTCTGAGTGGGGTTTTTTTGGGGGGGAAAAAAAAGTGTTAGTTTCAGAGTTTTCCGATGATCTTAAGCTGCTTTGAGTGATGCAAGATCTACAAAAACCACGTGGGCGCATTTTACCTCATGCGGTCACTTCTTTGTGCAGACAGAAAGTGACTGTATTTTTTACTTATTTATTTCTGCTATAGAAAATAACTTTTAAAATAGATATCATTTTCACAGAGAGGCACCCATATTTGCGATAGGAAGTTTTTATGACGCATTTTACATGGACTTAAAAAGTCAAACAGCGTGTTTAGAATAATAATTAGAATCTACAGGTAAGGGAACGAATCAGTAATTAAAACAGCAGTGCACGGATGTAAGCAGATTTCGGCAAGATTGGAGTCCTTCCAGTTGGTCAGAAGATGATAGGAGGAGCAAAGACGCGCTGCAGCCAGAGATTGGATGGAGAATGAGTGACATCAGCCTTGCGACAGGCTCGCTTGTGAAATAAATGCACTTGAGAGACGGTTTAGAAGGAAATTAAAGGGCAGGAGCTTCACCATAGACCCAAGCTTGAATGAAGAATAAAACAAACCTCCATTATTAAATCAAATAACTTAGCACCCATCATTTTGCATTATTATTAATATCAATGATTAGGTGTTAGGATTGTAAAATTAAATGGCCTGTACTTGAAATCAAATAAGTCGTATCCTTTTTTTTTCCTCCTCTCCACTCTGGTTCTTAATTTCTGCTCCTTTTCCCCCTCCTGCGGCTCATATTAATGCAATTTGCATTATTGAGTAAGTGCAACTTTGAGGATTATTTATGGGCCCGCGCGGCGTTGTGAATGGCTGTGAGGAAGCACGTGACGCCATTAAAGTTTGTTTTATGGCCTGGGACTTGACAAGCCAAAATATAATTCTCATTGTGTATTAGTGAGCGCGTCCAGATGGGCTGGAATAGTGTTCCCAATGACAGACAGAGAGGGAAGCTCCATCGGGCTGAATTTTATCCTCCTTCGCAGTGGATGCGCTTTGGCGCACGGTGCGCCATGTGTTGCGGTCTCCGTGGTAAGCTCTGTTTTATCATTGTGCTATATGGGCGTGTGATGTCACATGCGTAATGTTCAGACAGAGCCGTTTCCTGTCTGTAAAAGCCGGAGCTGCGCAGGGCTGGAAGCAAACGCAGCTAGCTGCTGTGAGGATATTGGGCTTGACGTTGTTACTTTGGATCGAATCACCTTGTCAAAAAGCAGCTTGGGAAGCCAAGCTAAGCTGTATGTTTCGGATTTTATGATGAAAATCTAATGTTTTCTATTTATTGTGTTGAAAAGTCGAAATTCACTTGCCTGTCTTCTTATGAACTTACATTTAGCCAGATAAGGACATAAAGAAATTTGGGATTTACGATAAACAGATGTTATTTTGTGTCACTTTTCCCCCCAACGTATTTTCGTTTTTTTATTTATATTTAGCCTGTGATGCTTTTATATATATAGTAAATAAAGCATGCTTTATTCGCAGCCTAATTAATATGCCTACGTTTGTTTGTTTTAACTTTAAGGGAATTCTGGCCAATAATGAATGAAAAAAAACAACAATTTTATTTGTATTTATTCATCAATGATCTAATAGTAAGAAATATTGCAAAGTTCACCGACAGTTTGAGATTTATTTTGCTTTTTATTTTTCAGTCAATTCTGTTTCTTCGCTGTCCAACCACTTTCCGAGCGAACAAACTTTGAGAATAATTGAAAAGCTGTTCAGACGCTCTGACTGGCCTTTGCTTTAGCTCAAGCTGCAGGAAACGCTGACTTTATCGTTCCCTTTGTTGTCAGTCTCTCGGCTTTGACCCGTCTAAAGGACTGGCAGGGGAAGGTGAAAGGCAGGTCAGGGCGTCTTAAAAATGTTGAAACACGGAGTGGGAAATGCGAGGTTTTTACCCAGATTATCTTTTGCATGTTGTATTTTTAGCATTTACATCTGTTGTTGTTTAAATTGATAACTTTGGCACAGAAATATACCCTTATTGGTAGTTTTTTTTTTTTTTTGCAGCTAAATTAATTTCTAAAACATAGAGCTTATTCACAAAAACTGACTTTCAATCTCTTGTGCTTCATTTTGATTTTGTTATGACATTTAATTCTCTTAATAAACAGGACAAAACATTTACATCATTTTCAAATTCATCGCTAAGCAGTAAAAGTTAAATGTGCCAACGACGTTCTTTATTTATTTACTTATTTGTGTATGATCGTGGTCGAGTTTCTTTTAAAGCATAAATTAAAATGTGGTTTTCGAACTGAATAAACAAACCACCATGAAAACATTTAATATGAATTGTTATTATGATGTTGATTGGTTCCACTTTGATAAATACGTACGTCTGCTGGGTTTAAAGAATGAATTCAACAAAATTTCTTAGTTTTATTTAATTTGTAGAACAATTTTTCAGCGCAGGCCTCTCTCCGGGGCGCGCCTCCCTGCTTCGGGTGACGGCTGGCGAGGGCTTGGTAAACTTTTGCACCCCTTTCAGCTGTCAGTAGCAGCAGAAATAATTAAAGTTTTTGATAGTTTTGTAAATGATTCGGTTTGACCCTGCTGGCCTTTAGCCTCATCTTTCGGCCCGTCGGTGATAAGAGCCTCAATATGATCCAGCAGCCAAACGGGCTTATCTCCTCAGTGGTCCAGAGCCTTCTGACGATAGGCTCAACGTTAAATCCCAACGACAAGTTCGGGAAAGTAAAACCTTTTCTCAGATATGTAGAACTTTTTTTTCCGCCCTATTTTTGCTTCTCTCTTTTTTTCGTAGGAGGAGTGAGTTTCTGTATAGATTACTGAAGGTTTTTTTTTTTAATTATTATTTTATTTTTTACATTTTTGGCTAGAGATAGTCTTTATTTATTTATTTATTTATTTATTTATTTATTTATTTATTTATTTATTTATTTATTTATTTATAACCAAAAGTTTTGCATTTTTCACAAATCGGCAATACATCATTTATGGTTTTAAAAACTAGGCAAATGTTGCCAAAACTGAACTTTTTTTTTTTCTTTTTTAATACTGTCTCAGTCGTTTGATATATAGGAGTACTTTTGCACCACAGTGTTAAAGTACCCCTTGGACTAAAACGTTCAGCTTTTAGTCCAAATTGAATAGTTTCTTCCAAATTACCAATATCAGTACCATGATAAATTAAACAACTTTGGTTGATGAAAATGGGAATAAATTCAGTAAATTTGACTCGTTGTAGGGCTGAGCCCATAGCCTTTCCTATTTTTGACTAAATTATCAAATAAGAAAGAATTTTTCTATTACATGGATTCGGTTCCCTTATTTGAAACTTGGTGTTTCCACATATTTAAGTCCACTGAGTGGTTTCCACTGTGATAATTTATTGGGTAATTGTGATTTGCACATTGAATATAAAAATACATTCTAATTGTCCCAGTTGCTTTGCAGATATGTATAGTTTTGAACTTTTGTGCTGTATATATACATCGTTATATATTTTATGCATACTTTATTTTCCTTCATTAATATTTTGGCATGTTGACCTAGCTGGAGCTTTTCAACACACTCTTATCTTATCTTATCTTATCTTATCTTATCTTATCTTATCTTATCTTATCTTATCTTATCTTATCTTATCTCATTTGCATGCTTTTTGCTGGATATATGAAACAAAAAAGATGTCTAAAATTGAAGAGTCTCGCTTCCCGTCGTCTATATATACCCTGTAGAACCAAATTTGTGTGATGGAATCAGAGTCACAGATTCGTTTCTAGGGGAGTATATGGTCGATGAAAAAACTTCGATTCCTTGAGTTATGGGCGTCTGAGGCTGTTGAGGGCCCAAAGTGTTGTTACAGTGATAGCGCTGGTAAATCTTAACAGCACATTACTCACAGAAACTCTATATGATTACGATGAGAGCGAATAATCTGATCAGGAAAGTGTCTGTTTTGGACTTTACTGTTTCTTTTTTGGAGTGAGGCTCCAAATGCATTTAGTAAAAGAAGCTGCAGCCCGCTCCAGCTGTGGCTTTTGGCTCCTGTGTCTCAACATTATTGATTTGCAGAGAGGAGTGCTGTTGCTGCCGCTGCCCAATAGGAGCCTGAGACAGTTTTTTTAAAAAAAAGAGAGAGGGAGACAGGGGCAGATGAAGGGATGAGATTGGCGTAACTTTTGGATGACCCCTTCATGACAAAGACACTGTCCATCAATTGTCCCCAGTCATTATTTCACTGCTTTTATGCCAAGGGGCTTTTTGTACCTTTTGTTGCTTCCTCTGTTGAACACCATGCCTTCAAGAAACTGATCTATCTTTATGTATATATGTACATATATACTTGGATATATAGATACTTGGATAAAACATCCACATGCAAGATTTTTTTTTTAATTATTCCTCTATGCTCCTTTTCTCATAACAATACATGGATTTGAGTTTGTGTTTTTCGTGCACGTGTAACTTTTAGTGTTTATTTCCCTGTCGCTGTGCAGCAGATTGATATGTTTGTTTATTCTCATGAGTCTTATCTAGGTGTGTCTTCATTTAGGCAAAAGCGCGTTCAGTTGTATGTTTACTCGTGTTTGGACCCGCATCACCTCCATTGGCCGCTCTGGTCACATGGTTCGCTAACTTTATTCAGTTGACACCAAGTAGGAGGGCTCTATGGAGGAGAGGAAAAAAAGACAACTCGAGAAAAATTAGTATTTTCTACCTTCAGAAATTAATGGCCATGAGTTCGTATATGGTGAACTCTAAGTATGTGGATCCCAAATTTCCTCCCTGCGAGGAATACTCGCAGAATAACTACATACCTGAGCAGGGCTCGGACTTCTATAGCCCGGCGCAGGACGCGGACTTCCAACACCCAGGGATCCTCTACCCGCGGTCAAACTACACAGAGCAGCCGTTTAGCTGCAGCACTGTGCCGGACTCTGCGGTGCAGCCACGGGGTCACGCCGGCCACACTGCCCACTTTGACGCACAGACTGAGCAGGGCCCCCCGGTCCAAACGGCCGGAGCTCGGACTTGTGGCCAGCAGCAAAACGCAAAGAGTCAAAATGGGCTCCAAGCCAAGCAACCTGCAGTAGTTTACCCCTGGATGAAGAAAGTTCACGTAACTACCGGTAAGATTTACCTCCTTTTTGCCTCCTGGTAGTTATAGGAAGTCATTTAATGTAATATTTATGGGCGTCTTTGAAAGGCCCAGACAATTACACATGTCATAAATTTTTATAGCTCAGGAAATAGGCCACAGAAAGCTTCTGAGAGAACATACTAGCCGCTAGTGATTTTATTTAATCTGAGGGAAATCCGTTTAAAACCATATTTTTAAAAGAAAATAAAAAACAGGGAGCTTCTTCTTTGGGGTTGCTTTCCTTAAAGTTGTTTTTTTTTCTTTTGCGCACTGCTCACATCTACTTTCTGTTGTAGCATGTTGTTTTTGTCTTCATGCTCCACTTGGCAACATTTGGTAACTCTATTTCTGCTCTCCTTCTTCCACTTCTTGTTGTTTTTCCAAACCAGTGAACCCGGACTACACGGGATCAGAGCCCAAGCGCTCCAGAACCGCATATACCCGGCAGCAGGTCCTGGAGCTGGAGAAGGAGTTCCACTTCAACCGGTACCTGACCAGGCGGCGGCGGATCGAGATCGCCCACACACTCTGTCTGTCCGAGAGGCAGATCAAAATCTGGTTCCAGAACAGGAGGATGAAGTGGAAGAAGGACCACAAGCTGCCCAACACCAAAGGCAGATCGGCGCCGGCCTCCGGCCATCTGCAGAACATTCAAAAGGATAACCAGACTGATATAACAGCGCTATAAAGGACAGAGGAGGAGGATTCAGGACGAATATTTGTACATAAACGAAGACAAAGGCTGCATTTTGACTTCTGCATGGACTGATGTCGTTTGAGCATTATTTTTTAATTTAACAAAAAATATCCCAGCAATTTTGACTCAAGACTGTGTCAGAAAATCAATCATTTTGTATTACTGAAAGGTTTCAACTTTTTTTTTTTTTTTTTGCATTTTAGTTTTTTTTAAATTATTATTTTTGTTTTATTGATTTCCTCACAGTCAGAAAAACAGTATTTTTCTTTATCTGGACAATTTTTTATATAAAACCCGTTCAAATTCACGAATTTAAACCTTTTTTTCCCCTCTCACGTCAATTTTACGTTGCCATATATATATTTTTTTATTTTATTATAGTGCAGCAATGGGGCAAATAGATCCAAAATTCCACATATTTTGTTTCACTTTTTCATCCACGAAAACGCACAACTTAGGTACTTGAAGAAAACGATATTTGCATAAACACTCATTGACCTTTCTTTGAAAAAAAAAGCAACTTTCTTTTCGTAACTTGTTTGTTTTAACTTATTTTGTAAAAATGTTCGTAGCTCGTATATTATTCTCAGACCTAAGACATTCCTGCGCGTGAAGGATTCCGAGTGCCCTTATAAATCTCTCCTGACACCTTTGTAAACAGTGTACATTTTCAGAAAACTCTCACGTGAAAGATCATTTGTTCTTGCATGGCACCAAATCTGTATTTCTTTCTGAGCATATTCCCAAATCCTGAATATTTAGGAATATATATCTATGTTTTCCTTGATAATTCGTTATTTATTTGATGAAAAAAAAAAACATTTTCGCGTAGCACACACTTTCATTAAAAACACTTTCGATCAAAGTTTTTTTTTTTTTTTTTTTTTTTAAATATATAATAGGTTCGATTCTTGTGCATTTTCAGCATGGCTTTCCACAAACTTTTAGAATTTAGTTACAGATGAGAATCTTTTAAAAACCAAACCAAACCGAGGGCGAAGAGGGACTTCTTTCAGGTTCGGTTTCCAGGCAGATAATTCTTGTTTTAGACCGCCATTGTCCTCGGACAACAAGGGGAAAAAGACCCAGAAGTTTTCCCAGTATGAAGGTCTCTTTTCTGAAGTCTTCCTCAACAGAGAGCTGAAAAGGTATTAGAATCGAAGAGCGACAAAAGCAGCAGAGGCAGGTTCATCCAGGGGACACATTTCAGCCGCAAGGACTGACCCCAGCACCCCCTGACCCGCCGGACAGGCAGCCTTTTCTCTCCCAGGCGCTATTTTTGTTTGGATGGGGGGGAAAAGCCAGTTGGACAGTTTAAAACAAAGCTAAACCTGATTCACAGTAAAGGGCCAGTCAGTTCCACAGTCCTACTCGTATTTTAACAGTATTTATATTACCGCCCCTCCCTCCCCCTGTCGAGAAGGCTCTGATTTGTATTTTGTCGTGTTGCATTGATCAATACGCAATTTTTTTCATCAATTTTTATTTTTGTAAATGCTTTTTACCTTGTACGGTGCTTTGAAATGTGAGAAGTATATAAAAATAAAGATTTCTACTGATTATTCATTTGAATACTTGGCAAAAAGGTTCTTTCTCCTGGATGCTTATTTTCTTCACGCGGCAAAGACAAACAAAAGACAGATTTCGAGGAAACTACGCCTCCTTAACCGACGGGGCTACATACGATCTTTGTGACTGTTTAAATAAATCTGTAGCTGTTGGAATGGAATTGCATCAAATTTTGGGCTATATATAAGCCTTTCAGGTTAGGTATATATATATATATATATATATATATATATATATATATATATATATATATATATATATATATATATATATCGTTTTCTCAAGTTTGAAGCTAAGCACGTGGAGCATTTTAGAAAAAACTCACAAATGGAGCAAATGCGCGCTGCGTGGGCTTATTAGGCCTTCCCTGGGAAATTATGACTTTAACTAACAAAGAATGTTTCACTTGCACGGTAGCGGAAAGCTCTGTTTTGACACAAAAGGGGGTTCCCTCTTCTGTGTTTCTTGTTTTCAGGTGTGATTTTTGTATTTGTGAATAAACTCTTTTATACGAGTGTTTCACTACACCAAACGCAGGCGCAGGTTAAGACAAGACAAACTACGACAAAACTACACACATAAGGACTTTTATTTAACTTAGGTTAGACAAAGAATCTATAGATTTGCATCGAAGTCTTTAAACATTTACAGACTTTTATTTGTTTATTTTTATTTCCCAGATGAAATTAAAATAAAAATAAAAAAATCTAAACATGTGGACACTCAAACAATGTAACACAGTGGTTCAACTACATAATAATATTTAAATAAACCCCCTCCAATAACCACAACAAATGTTCAGTATAATCAAGTGAAAAGGCCGGTTTGCTCTTATCAACTGGAGCGCATGCTGCGCGTAAAAACTTCTTCGTTAACTGTGCACAGTTAATGCTCTTGTCTCCTTTTTTATTCCAAAGAAAACGTTACTTAAGACTTACAAATAAAATGTATAAGAATTTTCACGTTATTCTCTCCAGTTAACTAATACCCAGATAAGAAAAAATAAAAAATAACACACATATCTCTCCAATACCATATTAAGTCAGCTGTGACTCGTTTCCACTTTTACCATACAAAGACACAGAGCAGAGATGCATACTTTATTTGAGCTGCTTTATTGAGGATGACTCTCTGCAGCGGTGACCTCCGACCCCCCACACTACAGAATCAGCTCTGATCCAAACAAAGCGGCCATGAACAGACATGTGGAAAGACAATCCGCAGCCACACGCGTTCCCCCCCCCCCCCCCCCATCTCTACATCATCTAGATTGGGTCATGCTCTCAAACTATAATGCGCAATACAAACATGTCATAAACATGCACAGGTAAAGGGATGCCTGCACAAGTGATCTCGGGGACTCAGCATGCCTTATTAGTCTATTAGCATAACTGTGATGTTGGTGGGTTTCACTTTATGGAGGAATCCCTCTGTACAATCTGCAGCTGCTGGAATCGCAACAAGAATTGAAAATAAAACGCCCCTCAGTTATCAGGTCAGAGCAGCCTACTATACTATACAGCGTGCAGCCACACTGACCTACATGTCTGAACAGCAATAAATGGGAGCCAAAGGCAGTGCCATTTTCAATGACACTGCACCCAGTGCACAGGAACAGCGCCGCTGCTCTCCATCCGGCCATATTTGATTTCCAGCTGTTGGTTTCGCAGAAGCTTCTGTGAGCCAGACAGGCGACCGACCGACCAACCAACCAACCAACCTCCCCCCCTTAAGATATATTAAAGTGCGCCGTCTGCATTCAGAGATATAATCCAGAGACTATACCACTCCGCTTCTCTGTTCTCCAACCACGTGATTGTCTAAATAATTAATGCAGCACGTCCCCCTAGAAACACGGCGTCGTCATTAATCGCAAGGACTCTATCAGAGTTGAAAACTGAAGAGATCCCCCCTCCAAAGAAAATAATATCCGATACTCGGCGCGACTGTTAGCTGCGGCTCTGAACCGATGGATGCTCGGGTAGGTAAATATTTCAGCATTTTTCATGTTGCCTCAGCCTGGCAAATGACGATATCAAATGTCTGTGATATTTGATGAATTGCACCTCCTTTCTCTGATGTGCGCGCTCCTGCATAGGCGCAGTTGTTAATACTGTGGTCTATGGTCGCTACAAGCGCATTTATTCCCTGTTTTAAATAATATTAAATGTCTTCCCAGTTCCAGAGATGACTGGCTTGCTGTCTGTGCATGGACATTTGACTAAATGTCGGGGAGTAATCGCAGAAGCCTAAAAATCATTTCTGTAGAGAAGATGGAGTTTTAGCTCATTTATTTCTCATTTCACGTCAGAGTTTTGTTATATCTTAAGCAAACGCGCAAAACGTGGACTGGGTATTTTTCATACGAGAGCTTTTAAAATGAAGCAAGGCTGTGATTTTTAAGGTAATTCTGATGTATAGTTTTACTACAGCAGAAGATGAATAACTATTCGTGTACCTTTTGTGTTTTCGGCCTTTTTTTCCCCCCCGTATTATTTTTATTCTTGGAGTGGCATGATTTGCTTTCGGTTCCTCAGAAGTGCTGGAAGTTTGGACAGCCTGACAGCTCTGCCTCCTTGTAAATCACTCCCAGTAATTCCTGAAAGGGTGCGAGCGAGCCTGTCTGGGGGGCCGGCCGAAAACTGTAAATCTTTCACTTTTATTACCCCTCCGAACATATGCCGGCGACGCTGTACCAGCCCTGCAACCCCTTTTTTTCTTCCCTTGTTCTGCAGCGACGACAACCTGCCGCTAAACCAAGCAGCCAGCCTGCGGCTTTGAAATCCTCCTCTGCTAATCCAGTTTGGTTTTTCCAATGCATTTGATGGTTTTTTACTTGGCATCGAGCATCCCCTTTATTTGGTGATTAATGCAGAAAACAACACAGGAGAAGGCAAGCATGCTCTTGTGACTCTTTGTGCTGCAACCATGGTGTTAAGGCAGACCAACACATATATGCACACACACACACACACACACACACACAGACACACGCACCCCCATACACTCACTCACACACACGCAAATAACAAACGCGGGATGATAATTTGCTTTATTTGAATACAATCCACGACCAGCTGCAAGAGAAGCTCACATGTCATTTATTTCATAAATCATTAAAAACTCGCACATGTCAAACCAGCGTTCTGCAGAAACGCCACTCTCCATTATTTGGTGAGGCATAAAATGCGTCCTTCCTTCGTTTTATTACTAAATCCCTCCAAATATGTAGAGGTCCTGGATTTCTTTCAAAACGTTAGCACCATTGCAACGTGAAATTGACCTGACATTTTACACGAATGCATTGCAAAAATGCTGAAACAACAACAACAACAACAACAAAAAAACAATACTGATGGACTAAAATGGACACAGGACGACAGAAACCATTCCGGAGTTGTAAAACTGTGTTGCAGTCCTTCATATTCAAAGAAGAAGTAGGGCCATTTTACCAATCACACACCTCAGACGAGCACATAAACGCCACCCTTTATCAAAATGGACCGGTGAGGTAAGGGCTCCCCGTTTGAAGACGAGAACAAATCACGTGAACATATATGCTTGTATCTAAAAGGCAGTGCCATTTTATTTGTCATCATAAAAGCTTCAGAAACAAGCCCCCCAAAATATCCCCAATCTACACAGGCCTATCCTCGATATCTCACTGGTTGATTGATTGCCAGTGGATTTTTTTTTCCTCCTTTCCCCCTCTTCCTTGGAATAAGGATACCTTGTTCGCTTTTTTTATTGGTAGCTGAACGCGAGTCCTTCCATTCTTTCGGGAATACTGTCTCCAACCGGTGTATGGAAATGTCTGAAAAACAGCAAGATCAGGTTTAGGACAGCATCGTCTGCAGACAGGGAGGAAAAAAAAAAAGAGGAGTGAAGGATTTATTCTAGAAGCTGCACGGAGAGGAAGTCAGAGCTGAGAGGCAGCCGCTTTATGATGAATTGATTCGCAGGTAAGCAATTGCATGGCGAGAAAGCAACCTTTAACCGCGGGTTAATACAATGCAAAGGATTATTCATATTATGATGCCTTCCGTCCAAGGAGGTGAAGGTTGTTAAATATGCGGATATGGAGCACCCATCTCTTCCTATAACCGTTTATATACAATGTATTTTTCCATTCAAATTGTATCGACAGATCGAGTTCTGCGCTTTTCAGCCCATTATGAAAGCCTGCTTAGAGGAGGAGGAAGAAGAAGAAGAAGAAGGAGTAGGAGAGGAACTTTTCTTTTTTGACTCTTGGATCGTAAATCACATTAATTTGTTGTCTTATCGTCACACTGGCGTTTGGTGTGATTTATGTGGTTTCAGCTGTATGTGGCTCTGTCAGACTACAACGTTGTATGTTTTGCGCGGATTCATACTGGGCGCGTTTTAAGGATTTCGACCTACAACAATAGATTAACGATATTTTTTAAAGTTAATAGTTCGACAACTGAATGTTTAGTCCCTCGTTTATCCAGATTTTGTCTGCTGTTAAACAACTCGACAGGCGTTGAGACTAAACTTCAACTCATACGTGCTCTTTAATTTAATGCCAGAACGCATGATTTCACTATCAGACAAATTTCTAAATTGTAGCCATTCTGTAGTAAACAAAAAATGTTTCGTGTATCTCTTGCAAATACTACAAAATGATTTTGGAACAAAGGCTGATTATCCTCGGTTTCCTCCTTTATTTATATTTTTTAAATGTAATCTAAATTGCACAGGACGGTTAAACTGAGATATTGAGGGAATTTCGGAAGGTCCGATCGACTGCGTGAGATAATAACACTCCACTCCGAGTCCCGACGCATTGTGTGGAGCAAACTTACCGTGACAACGCGTAGGCGAAAAACACAGTTCGTGTGAAAAGGGAGGCTTGTCTGCTACTAGTAACTTAGGGCGCTCAACAGCAACTGGAGGGCGCATATTATCGACCGAGTCTCCTAACGTATTTCACAAAATAAAATAAAATAAAAAATAATGAGCAGAATTTTTTTTTTTAAAAAAAGGGAAGAAAGAAATGTTTAAATCCCATCATGTTTTACGCATGGATCCTCATGGATATTGAAAGGAAATGAATGAAAAATCTTGAGATTTATTTTCCATCCCTTGGTGTCCTCCTGGCTCTCTGAGCGCCCAGAAGCGAATCTGAATTTGGTGGAGACTTTTAGCTACTTGAAGGCAAAAATCCTCGTTGTTCATTAAACTTTGGCTTAATACAGAATGACCCAAAGGTCACCTAAAACGCTTATGGCTGCTGGATATTTGGCCTGCCGCTTTGTGCGAAAGTGCACATGTAAGACTTTTCATTCTTCGAACAAGAACGAAAAAAAAAAAAAGTTGAATGGTTATTTTATGGGTTTTAGATTATTCTGCTACTCTATTTTAAAGCTTTAAATTAACTGAATATTTGTCTTTCAGCTCATATAAATAAAAAAAACATAAATATTTAATGTCTAAATGAACATAAAGTGCATATTATATTTTTATTCAAAATAAAATAAAGAAGAAAACAAAGAAGCAAGTCACCCAATGAGATATTTTTTTAACCCTTATTTGTGTTCCAGGTCGCGATGGAGGCGGTGATGAATGTGTGAGCGACATAAAAGAGATCCGCGCAGATTTCGGTGGGTAACATTTCTTCAATTAATATAGGAGATGCATAACTCAGCCAAGTGCTAACAAGGTGATTCGTTACTACGCTGCACATTTACGCTCCCAGCACAGGAGGCTGGAATCAAAGGCAGACATGAAGGATGGCCTCGGCTTTGCATCTGCTCGTAATTCTTTACGCAGAGTCCCAGTTTCTGCACGTTTCAATTTGTTCGCAAACAAAAACAAGAATTAAATCCAGCTGGTGGGGACATTTTTCCAGTCCATTTTTTTTTCTTTCTTTTTTTTTTTTCTACAAACTTTACTTGTAAAATAAAAAATAAAATGCGTAAATTGGGCAGGAAAAAAAAAGTAGAATTTTGGAATCGCAATTTTATCCAAAAGATGCTCCTGTAAATCACACTCTAAGGTTCAAAACAGGCTCCGTTTTCCAGCCAGAGCTGCTGGCTCGCACTGCAGAGACGGACTGGACGCAGCATCGTTTATAAACGGTGGAAACCTTGCCAGCTATGAAATGCTTTCCCTCAGACTTCCTCCTACGCTTAGTTTCGCACTTCTGAGGGGCTTCGGACTCACTGGGAGTGTTTTGCTTTTCCATTCCTCTCTAAGGCCGTTTTACCACCAGGACATTTGCGGCCATAAATTTCGCCGCGGTCCACACTGACAGGTGCAATTGTAATGCGCGGCGAAAACTGCAGACCCCCCGAAGACATCAATGTACAGTAAAAAGGAGTCTTTCTGACGTTTCTACTTTGGTTTTCATTTATGTATTTATTTATTTAGTTTGTTGTACTGAAATAGATAGAAAATTGGAAAAAAAAATAATTCTGAAAGCAAAGTAAAATAAAAAAGTAGAAAATACATAATAGAATGAATGAATAAATAAATAAATAAATAAATAAACTGTGAATAACATTGGGAACATAAAAACGTGACATGCGCAAGCCATAATGAAAAATTTATGTGCCACCAACGCACCCTAACTCCATCGCTCCCTCCCTTTCTCTCGCTCATGTGCACGCACGTTCACCTCGTGCACGCTCACGTACAGCCCACTTCCCCCCTTCATAATTCTTTTAATATCAGCCTCTCGCCTGCGTAAAAATGGACCCTTGAATGCGTGTGCACGGAACAACAATTAGTGCGCGGCGGGCTTTGTGAGGCCTGTGATTAGTGAAAAGGGCATTGTGTGTATGTGTGTGACAAATGCTGATTCAGCTTATTTGTGAGCGACTACTAAAGCCTCCCAGAGGGTCCCTTTTAGTAAAAAGTTAAACTTTAACTGCTTTGTGGAAAGAAAAAAAAAATAGCCAAACGGCCAGACTTTGAAGCTGGTAAACTGTTGGAGTTTTGACTTGAAGGTTTTGAGGAGCAGCCACGGCCATTCGCTTTGTGCAATCCTGACTTTTGATTATTTGTATTTCACATTAAAGATGGTGCAGATGTAAAGAGTGATGTGTTTCTGCCTACAGCTCACAGACTGGAGCAACTGTGGGAAACACCAATCACGTGAATAATCAACACCCATTTTGTGGCTTTGAATCCACAAAATGCAGAAGGCAACCTACTATGACAACTCTGGACTGTTTGGAGGCTACACCTACCCCAAACCAGACTCCTACAGCTATGGCCCTGCTCACCAGTCCTACCCGGCTCCTAACATTGACACTGATTACCAAGGCTCTGTGTGTCCTATTCAAACCTCTGCTGTCAGGCCACCTCCAGCCCTTAAAGACAGTGACCTGAACGGGGACTGCATGCGGCAAAGCAGCAGTCAGAGCAACAACAACAACAACAACAACAGCAGCAGCAGCAGCAGCAGTGGCAGCAGCCAAGCGAACAGTATTTCTGAGCAGCAGGTACCCCCACTGTCTGCAGCCTCCCCGAGCTCCAACAGCTCCACATCCCAGAAGAAGAAGTCTCCAAACAACAGCGCGTCGGGCCCGGCCACCCCGGCCCTCACCAAGCAGATCTTCCCCTGGATGAAGGAGACCAGGCAGAACTCGAAGCAGAAGAGCAACAACAACTGCGCTGCTGCAGGTAGAGATCCTGATGGTGCGTATGAGTGTATGAGTGTGTGGATAGCATGCAGGGCCGGCCTAAGGTATGGGCAAACTTTACTCTTATTGGTCCCAGGAGAGCATGCTGATGACACATTTCCAGGGAAAGTTTCCAAAGCTGAAAGATGTGTTAGCAGAGTCATTGTGGAAATGACTGTCCACCTCTAAGCATTTTCCACTTTGGTCTAATATTTATTGTATAAACTAAACTCAGCTGAGTAAAAACCCGAAAAAATGTCTTCTAGCAGACCAAATATGAAATTAATTAGGAACATGATGAACAATAAATGCCATCTCTGATCATATTATTTCTCTTATGTTCTGAGCTCAGGCAAGCTTCATAGACTCATTATCGAATATAAAACATTGGAATAAATAAATGTTAATAACAGGCATTTTATTTGGTGTGCTGTTAATTTACTAAATAATTTAAAGTGGCTGACTTAATAGTAAGCAGAGCATTCTGCATTATGGCCAGTTTAGTCAATCTCTGGTTAACCATAAGACAAGTTCTAGTGAATCCAAAAAATACTAACTTAAGCAGGTTGAGGCCAAATATGCTGTTTTGACTGGAGGGTGTAACTGGAAAGTTGCCCCCAAATGAAATCCTGCTTTGACCCTCATTCACCTGGCAACTGCAATCACACCTTCTGGTTTATACATGAGCTGGAAAATATGTTATTTTCACCACAAATTTTATTTATCAAATTGCATCAAAGATTTGCAAACTTTAAACAACAAAGTGCCAAAACGTTCATTTACAAACCATTACAAAGTCCAATTACCTTGAAGAAAAAATATTAAGGAATAAGGAAAGACCAATGAATTATGCACAGTACTGCTTGTGCAAACAGGACTGAATTGTGAAGACAGCTTTGTTTGCATTTTTACTATAAATGTTCAGAGCATTTAAGAAATTCTGTAGATATTTCTCCAAATTTGGAAGCCACACGACATGATGTCTATTTCACATCTAAAAGGGTGTTTGTTTTTCCATAAAAATACAAACAAACAAACAAACAAACAAACAAATGATGTTGGTTTAGGTCATAAATTCAGTAGAAAAATTGACTAAAGTTCATAAATGTTGTTCCCTTCAATCTATTTGAAAACCAGGCTAGCTAAGCTAACTTTATTTATAAGTCACTTTAAAGAACAGCAATAATTGAGTAAAGCATATAACAGAATAAAACTTATTTAGAATATTGCTTAAAAATAATATAATACTTAGAAAAACATGCAGTAAATATTACTGAATAACATGAATGACACACTTAAGATAACATTAATAATCTAGCAAATATTTTCATTCCAGTCTGCTGATTTGGAAACATGAGTCTGGAGTTAATATTTAGATTTTGTGCCCCTGTTTGCCTCCATGTGTGGCAACGCCCCTGGCCTTGTTCAACCTTGAGCCGGCGCTGTTTGTGTCTGGGCCTTAACACTTTTACACTTCAGATGAACTGCTTTTCGTGTTGCACGACAACGCTAAGATGCTGTGATTTGTCTCCTCAGGTGGGGAGGTGAGTGATGAGAAAAGCCCGCCCGGACCGGCCTCCAAGCGGGTCAGAACTGCTTACACCAGCGCGCAGCTTGTGGAGCTGGAAAAGGAGTTTCACTTTAACCGCTACCTTTGTCGTCCACGGAGGGTGGAGATGGCCAATCTGTTGAATCTCACCGAGCGTCAGATAAAGATTTGGTTTCAGAACAGGAGGATGAAATATAAAAAGGACCAGAAGTCAAAGGGGCTGGCGCACTCCCCCATGGGACACTCCCCGGACAGAAGCCCGCCGCTGAGCGGGCCCAATCACACCGGATACGCGGGCCAGCTCCAAAACGTGAACAGCCTGAGCTACGACGCGCCCTCGCCGCCGCCCTTCGCCAAGCCCCAACAGAACATGTACGGCCTAGCCGCGTACACGGCGCCGCTGGGCGGCTGCATCCCTCAGCAGAAGCGCTACCCGGGCTCCGAATACGAACACCACAGCATGCAGAGCAACGGAGGCTTCGCCAACGCCAATTTGCAAGGCAGCCCCGTGTACGTGGGTGGGAACTTTGTTGATTCCATGCCAGCCTCGGGCCCCATGTTCAACCTCGGCCATCTCCCCCACCCATCATCCACCAGCGTGGACTACAGCTGTGCCGCTCAAATCCCAGGAAACCACCACCACGGACCGTGTGACCCCCACCCCACGTACACAGACCTCACCTCTCACCAAGTTTCTCAGGGAAGGATTCAGGAAGCGCCTAAGCTGACGCATTTGTAATATTATGACGTTTCTTGTGCGTGCGTGTGTAAGTGTGCGTGTGTGTGCGTGCGTGCCAAATTACGTTGCGCTCTTTTTTATTACCTCACTAGACTATTAACTATGCTCCGAGTGAGCCGTGTGTACTATGACAGTATTATTGATATTATTATTAATGCTATTGTGTAATTATTTTCTAAATAATACAGCTTTGTCCATTTCTCTTAAAATTTGGAGAAGCTCTAGCCTGATTGTTAATAGTTATTTTGTTGTTTTCTTTCCCTTTTTGTTTATTCTCAAGTGCAATGCGCAATGTTTGACTGAATATTTCATGCCGTTACTTGAAGGTAAGTCTTGTAGATCACAAAAAAGTAGAAGCTCATCCTTAGATGGAAAGATTTTTAGGGGGAAAAAAAGAAGAAAAAAATTGTCTGCTTGTTAAAGGGTCTCATTTTTCCTCACCCTATTTATTTATTGCGTCATTAGTTTTGCATAATCCCCGGCACTATAGCATACAGCCTATTTAATTATTTAATTGCTTTTGTATTGCACATTATTTATCGTTTATTATGCGAGTATTTATAAGTGTGGATTTCCGTTGCCAGATCGGACAGAGCGGTGCACTTGTTGGGCAAAACAGGGTTTGTGTATTTTTTTTTTTTTTGCAGAAATGCTACCAAGTATTGATGGCGGAAGGAGCATTTCTAATTGTATAAATCTGAGACAAATGGGGGCATTTCATAGCGAGTAAACATGTCCACGGTTAATCTCGTGTCAAAACCTTAAGCGAAACGTAGACTATCGAAAAATCAAATATTACGCACACCAGCATGTCATTTTGTGTAGTCCTTTGCGTCTCAAGTTTTTGTTGTTATAATTATTTGTCTTCCATTGTTATTCCGTTCAGTTGGACACCCATAAATTTATGAAACCCCGATGATATTGAAATGTTCTATTTTATTGTGTTTAACATTTTGTAAATAAAGTGCTTAAACTTGTATTTGCTCGTTGAGATTTGTTGGTCTCTGTACAAAACGCCGCAGTGTCTCCTTGCTGCCACTGTAGCAGCGCGACGAAGGTTTATTGACCCACAGCCTTCACTGTACAGTCCAAACAGACAGAGGCGATCAATAATTAGACACCAGGATATCTAAAGCTCATCAGACGACTCTATGCTCCCAATGTAAAGTGCATTTTAGCGGAATAAAAGGCTCTCGCGAATATTGATGTTGTATTGGTATGAAGGGAAGTGAGTCTATGGGCTTATTGCATCCTCCACATGTCACTTATCATATTTTAAGACTCGGCCACATGATTAGCCTTCCTCCCTCGTGCAATAGAAAGGACCAAATAAGCTTTTCCAGTAAAGAGCGGAGAGTAACCGCTGGCGGTTTAATTGATTTCAAAATACTAATAAAGCAGATAGGTGCCAATAAAATAAAAAAAGGGAGAGAGAGAAAGAAAAATAAAATACACTGTGGTGCTTTGACATTGGGAGAGACGCGGCGATGTGTGTGTGTGTGTGTGTGCCTGAGAAAGAGAGAGAGGGGGTAGAAAGAGCAGTTCATCCTTTATTGCTCCTGGAGAGCCATTTCAAAGCTCATTAATCAAAAACTCGTCGCTTTCAGGCTCCTCGCTGATTCCCCCCTCCATGTGAACAAAGCATTTGCATTCCAAATCCAAGAAACACATTTCTAACCGAGCCAATCTTGAATGGTGGGGGGAGAGAATTTAAAAAGAGAGGGAGAGAGAGAGAGCAAGTAAGATGTTCTGGTTTTCTATAAGATGATAGATCCTGCGATTTAAGAGCGCATGAAGGCAAATGAAACTCTTGTCACAGAAATGATCAGCGGCTTTAAATCTGCGCAGGTTCACAGTCACTTTCATTCCCTTAAACTTTCCCTCATGCCAGACAGCCGTCTGAGCGCGCAGTTAAAACAAATCCCTTCTAACAAAAGCTATTAAATTGATCTGATCTTTCAAAACAAAGAGTCATACTGAATCATTTGAGCTACTGGGGGGAGGCTGAGCTGCAAATCAGCCCAGTGTTCAGGGGACGGCGGCCATTTTACCCCCGCTGTGCTCTGATACTCCACATTCTGTGCAGAGCAAATCATTTAAATGGAATATGTCTCAAAAATAGGATTGGCCATGAGGACAAAGAGCGACAGACTTGTACACTGAAAAGGCAGCGAAAAAAACAACATTTTAATTAAAAATATATAAAATCAGAAGAATAAACAATTTGACAGAAAACATCTATTTTAGAAGCTATAACATGAAGACAGAATAAGAAGTTTACATATGTATGAATGAATTAATTAGAAAATAATCAGCATCAGCATGTAGCCGCTCCAAATAGAGCAAATTGATTCTCAGATGATGTTTACATCTCACACTGATAAAATAATGAGCTAAAATGGAGTCAGTAAAACAAGTGTAACAATTTCAGCATTTTCTCCACTGAACTGTAATCAGGATTGCAGAGTATTTAATAGCTAAAAGACTTAAATAAATTGAAATTCAAGGAATTTACCAAACTAATTTTGCTCATCTGCTTTATCCTCCACATTAAAATAAATGAGAATTAAGGATTGGTTTTTGATCAAGGCACAAAACGATGCTCTGCTAGACATTTTAATTCTATTCTAACAAGCTGGCATGACAACCGTTTCCCTGGCAACCACAGCTAAGATGTGCCACACAGAAAACAACTGTCTCAGCGTTAAGAAACTTGACTTGCTTAGAAGTTTGACTTTAGCATTAGCAAAGGGAGTAAACCAATTACAGTTGATCACAAACATAAATTCTTGCCTCAACACAGAAATTGAGCCAGTTGCAAATGTAATGGTAATCTTGAATTGATACAATTGAAACCAGGAGTTTACATACACTGCATAGAAGGCACATAAAATCTTCTTACTGTCTAAATCAAACTAAACTTGTTCTATTTGAAATCAGTTGTTTTTTCCCCTAAATGTCATCAAAATTAAATGTTTTTATTATTATTATTATTTTCCTCTTTTAAACTGTGTGATTTGGCTCAGACATTTTTGATATCATTTAGTTTCTCACAGTAGCTTGCTGTAATATTGGCCCATTCCCTCTGACAGAACTGGCATATCTGAGTCAGTTTTATGGGCCCCATTGGTCACACATACCATCTAATCTCTTCCCATAAATTTTCTATGGGATTGAGATAAGAACTTTGTGGAGGCCATTCCAAAACACTGACTTTAGTGTCCTTAAGCCACTTTCTGCCTTCCTGGTATGCATTGGATTGTTGTACATTATAAAAAAAAACACATTTATGCCCAATTTTTAGCCTTCTGGCTGATGTCTTGCAATGTTTATTATTATCTTTAATGTTTTCACATGTTATTTTTGCATAGCATCTGTTTTGTGAAGTGCACCAGTCTCTCCTCCAGCAAAACAGCCACACAATAGGGTGCTGTTGCTCCTCTGCACCAGATGGTGTTCTCAGGCTTGCATGTCTTCCAAATATAAAGACGTTGTTCCTGGGTGCATTTGAACATTGTAATCTTACTGTTTTTGTTGCAGTTGCTTTTGGAGTAAGGGCTTCTTCCAGTCAGAATTACTTCAGGCCATTTTGGTACAGGATTCATTTAACTGAAAATATCTTTGTTCCTTTGCAGTTTGGGGATTGATACTGACATTTTGCACCAAAACATGTTCATCTCTCAGTTACAGAACCATCCTCCTTCCTGAATGGTAAAAATGGCTGGGCATTCCTAGTGTTTATACTTCTACTTTGAAGAAAGTAATAAAATAAACTTTTCTTTCATTATTCTGACATTCAGCAAATACAAATATTGTTGGTTATCCAAACTGATCTTTGTGTGACTTAACCTCAGACAAAACAAAACGTGTCCTTTAATACCATGTAAACATGGTGTGTAGTCACACAATCCGTATGAACAGATATGCCAACGCTGCTGCACACAATAAAGGAGAATAACAGCTGACTAACCAACATCTTTAAATTTTTATCTGATAAAAATGTTTAGTTAGAATCTGTCACCTTATTGTTAGAATGCAGTCCTTATCCAACTCTACATTTCCAAACAAATGTATTTTTTATGAAATTTTAATAGCATTGACTAAAATTTAATGTCCTCCAAGATGATTCTTTTAGTGTGACTGCGTACAGCTTAGATCAAATGTAGCAATCTGTCATGGTGAAAGAATGCTTCACCTCATTTAGGAACCACAGCAGCACAGTTCCGTTACTTGGAGCTGTTTTGTAAAAGAGAAACGTAATGGCAGGACGGGCATGGAGATTTCTCTCTCTCTCTCTCTCTCTCTCTCTCTGTCTCTGTCTCTCTCTCTAAACTTGTGTTGGAAGGATGTGCATGCAAATAGGACACAATTTATTGTTGCAATCACGAGCGACGATGCATGTTTAATTGTCTCAGTCCAATTATATGTTTTTATTTTATTATCCATGATTTTCTTTTTTTTTCTGCAGCTGAAATTTTTAAATAACTAAATCAATCCAGAAGAACTCCAGCGCATGGAGCTCATTTTGTTGTCTATGATTGGACACAAGCCGATCAGACCACGCCCTCCCCGTGGAGGCTTGATATTTACATCCGTGGAAGTGGACCAACTATTAACGACAACAAGACATTCTGGCGGCCTTTAAACTCATAGACGCACAGGATGTGGCGGAAACATCATGCATCTAATTTGTTTCGATTTAATTTTTGTAGTGTATGTCACCAAGACCGACGGACAGAAGATTTCAAACAAGGGTAGCGGTGGAGAAAAGCAGCTTCTCTTGTAAAATGTTCGGCTTATTGGCTGCACAACGGGAAGAATCGTCCATTCAGAATGCAGCATCACCCTTCAATCATGCCTCCAGGAAAGCTGCTCTGACCGTCAGCGTTGCAGGAACATATCGCGATGCCTTCCTCCGTGCAAGTGAGCATCATCCAATCCTATATTAAATTATACGTAGAAGTTTCTATTATTGTTAAAAGCGCGGTTTGAAGATGTTGTAAGAGGCAAAAGAAACTCTCCAAGAAATCCGGTGACGAAATCAGTTTCAGTTTTGTTCTCCAGCCGCTTTGTTCCTTTGTTAAGCGCCTCCTGCTCTGCTTTGTTGTCATCGCATCTAGTTGTGGATTATGACGCTTCTGGAAAAGATTGCCTTTTCAACTGAACTGATTAACGGAAGGTTTTTGATAGAAAAACAATTAGTTTCAGAGCAAAAATAATTTTTTTATATCGAGTTTGATTTTGGCAAAGGGAATAAATTATGTAATTTTACTAATGCATGCTGCCATGTTATTGTTGCAACTACTAACAATGTGAAAAAAGTTAGAAATGTGCTTGTTTATTGTAAAATTGTATTTTTGTATGCAGATGTGAAAAAAAATGAGATCACACAACCTAATCCAAAGAAATGTACACAGCAATTAATTTACATCATGTTTTAAGGAGGTTTCAATGTAATAAAGTTCTTTGCTTGGGATTTTTATTTTTTGTAATATGATGGATAAAGTTTCTGGTTTTCCTCACATTACAAAACTTATGCTTTTGAATTCACAATAATTATACAATAACATTTACTGCAAACCTTGGTTTGGTCTGCATTAAAAATGCCTTGATATTTCTAAAAAATATCAAATTATGTACCCGATGTTCTGTGGAGTTTCTGTGATATAAATGTTTTACAATGAGTCAAAATCCACGTGACCCCTTTGGATGTTTGTGTTCTGTGATGGGAGATTCTGATAATCACTAAGAAAAATAAATAAAGTTCTTCAAACCAGTGTGTCTTTTTGTGAAATATTTTCCCAATATTCTTCCACTTTCTTCTTTTTTTTAAGAAAACATTGTCCTAAAGAGATCAGGATATTTCTTTCTATTATCTCCCTGCATTTCTTGATTGCAGGTTTCCTCTGTGTAAAAAACTGTTCTGAGTGGAGTCTGACTGGATGTGGATCACACACCCTGACCATCTGCTGGAAGAGAGGACGCAAATGTCAGAGGACACCACCATCACCAGTCCTTCACTCTGTGGCCTCTGTTGTCATTAAACATTCACTCCACTGTGTGTGTGGCTGAATGGGCAGAGGCGACAGACGCTTTGTCACTGCATGGGGAGGGCATCTGGGTTTGTTTGATAACTCACAGAGTCCACAGTGAGCTGCTGCCTTTCACTGCCAGGACACATCCCATCATGTTTATGTCTCAACATTTGGTTGCAGAGGGACGCGTCTGTCCTTCAGTTTAAAATCAGGCATATGGGCAGATCTGGATGAGGCCCCAACTTGATTTAATGAAGATGGAAAAATTCACAGTGAGAAATACGCACAGCACAAACTATTGCTGTTCCTCTTTTATTTCTACATCTGTGTTCACAGATAATTGGTAAGATTTTTAATGCCTCTACTTTTGTAGTTGTTTTGCTTTGTAATCATTTTAATAATTTGATGCTTAAACATCTCTAAAGTTTTTGGGTCGTCTGACATAGTGTACAACTTTCTCCAGATGCATTTATTGATATGTCCTTAACAACTAAACAACACATTTACTGCAATAAAATAATCGATCAGTGGTAAATAAAAAACAATAATAATTTTAGCACATTTTTCAGACATGGGGGAAAAAAATCCCACATGAAGGAAATTCAGTTTTTAACAAAACAGCTGGAGCTGCTAATAATGGTGCCCTTTTAAATTCTAAAAAAAAAAATAATAAAAAAAAACAGAATTTTTTTTTTTAATATTTATACCATTATTGGTTTCAAGATATTTTATTCTCTTTGTTAAATGTGAAGTGACACAGGCCAGCTTCTATTAGTTAGCATTCTTTTAGGCATGTGGTAATCTTCAAGTCAGGAAATGTCACCAAACAAATATCATCTCACCTTCATTTGCCCATATAGAGAAGCAAACATGTTTATTTAGAACAATGTTGATGAGAGAGGTTAAAAAACTTCAAACCGGAAGCCCCTGAATATCTTAACAACCAAACATTTCAAGACTTCTGCATAGATTGTTTTCAGTTTCAATGGGACTGTTAGCTTTTTAGCAAAACTTTGAAGTTGGCCATTGTTTATGGTAAATAAAAGTGTTAATTCTATTTGTATTGTAATTGTAGTCATTCTATGAATTTTAACAATATTGTGTATTATCCCAGTGATGTTTTTTTTAACACTATCTCAGAATAATTGGCTTGCTTGCAAACCTTTATATAGATTTTATTAATTTTTATGGGTATTTTGTAACTAACCTTAGGTGGTATAATGGTCAGATTGATTTAGTACGCCACATTTTTCTTTGACAAATGTCAGAAAATAATCAAAGCTAGATTTTCTTGACAACTGTCAAAAAATACTTTCTTCTATGTTTTAAGCACCTTCAGTTGATTTTATAACAATAATATGAATAGAAATGTAAAAAAAGAAGAAAATTATTAAAATTATATCTCAGTGAACAGTCATAATCAAATCCTGTTTATATAGAGATTATTTACATTCAAAAGTGTAATACATTGCTGCAGCTTCAAATAACTGTGAGGAGGATGAAATTAGCACATAACACTAGTGAATGTGCTAAAGTTTATTTTCTGATATCAGAACTACAGACTTATAGCAAGCAAAGACATGATTTTTTTTTCTCACTTTTTTCTTGTGCCTTGGGAGAAAAAAAACATTAATTTATGTTAAACCTTATTTTTTTATATATATATTTTTTCCAATTTTTATTGTATTTATTAAATGCAAAAACTGATATACAGTACAGACCAAAAGTTTGGACACACCTTCTCATTGAATTCAATGAGAAGGTGTGTCCAAACTTTTGGTCTGAACTGAGTACAGAATAAAAGTTTGGACACACAGTTGTGTCCAAACTTTTGGTCTGTACTGTATATCAGAAAAATAATATTGCTCATGTCCATGGTGTTACATGGTGGTGGCTTCTTCAGGCTGTGGAGATATTTTTGTTGTGTAGAGATGCTGCTCTGTGGAGACTGAGAGCACTAAATACATGGTAGACCTGAAGAAAAATTTTCTAGGGCTGCAGTCAGATAGTAGTGCAGGTTCCATTACAAGAACAACCCTTTATATACATCTAGATGCACAATGGAACGGTTGAAATAAAAGTATATTCGTATACTGAAATGGTCTAGTCAAAGTTTGGACATAGACGCATTGAAAATCTGTGGCAAGACTTAAATTTGTTTTCACAGAGAAATGACTTTCATCCAATGAGACTGAGAAATTGTTTCAATAACAAATGTGCAACTATTTTAATCTATAGACGTGCAACACTAATGGAGATTTAATCCAAAAGACTTGCAGACAGTATCAACAATATTTCAAGTAAAGGAAGAATACAGATGCACACCACACATTTGAGATTTTGTATCATTTTCAATCCACTTTACAATTATATATTGCTTCATTCTGGCCTATAACATCAAAGTCCAATAAAACACATTGATGTTTCTGGTTGCAACGTGACACATTGTGAAAAAGTTCAAGGGGTATGTACATGTCTCCGCGACTGACTGCCAACACGAGAGAAATGGCAAGTAGTCATGGGAATGTGTGAAAGAGAAACTTTAGATTACATGTTTGAGTTTCTCTTTGCAAGATGTGTCTTCTTGATTCATAAAACATGTTAGTGGCAGGAAACATGCTGCCAGCCTGTTCAGAACCACAGTAGTTGAGGAATCTCCCTACATGGATCACACATGCTGTCACAGAAACTAGTGCGCAAGGATTTATCGCAGTGCTTACGTGTTAGTGATATTGATATAATTGTAACTATAATGAATGACTCCCTCCTCAGGGGGATGATTTAGAGGGCCTGGCCAAAAGGCTCTTCTCCTCCTTCCTTGTTTGAAAGATAACTCGGTGATGTGAGGAAACCTGAGGTAATTCATACATTACCCCAAGCCTTGACTGAAACGCCCCGGTAGTCTATATCAAAAAGTATTAGTGCTTCTGCTCGTTTTTTGAGGTTCATATGGATTTGCTTCACGGCATTTTCTGTGTGAAATTATGAGTGAATAAATTGCATCTTCATTTATCTAGAAAAAAAAAAAAAACCCTTCTGTGCTGACTGCGATACTCAGCTCTCAGCGCTTTACATAATTATATTAGTCTTCTGCTACGCCATGAAATTGATTGCCCAAGAAAATGAACTTGGCTTTGCTATAAATTACACCTATGGATCATAAGAAATGTGTTATTTTGTTTAAAATAGTACCTAATGTAATTAGAGCTCTAATTCATGGCGAGCTACAAGTGTGCCTATTACAGTAACAGGGTTTGGAATTTAATCTGTCTGCTGGATAAAGAATGATCCTGTGTGGTTTTCATTTGTAATCCCAGGCACATTATTTCAGTAAAATAGTCTGTGACTTTTAGATATAAGAGATGGATTGCTTGAAAGAATAACTATATTCATAAGCTACTGGATTGAAGTTAACACTTCATGCAAGAAAGTTTGCCACTCATACCATATTCGAACTTTGGGAACTGCTCTGCAGGAAATTTTAGTTTTTCGGAGCAGTGAGAAAGTTGCTCATCAGTGCTCATGCCAGGACACAAATATGACTGAATAAAACAATCTTCACATTTGGGTAATAAAATCTAAACTGTTACAACTGAGTTGTAGCTGATAAATAAATAAAACCAGAGCAGGAAAACAGTTGAAATAATATTAACACTTTTCCCTTTCAACTCGGATCAGATACTTCATCCCTGCTATAGAAAATCATCCCCACAGCATCATGCTGCTGCCACCATGCTTCATTGTCTGGATGTTTTGTTCAGGGTGAAGGGCCTTCTTAGTTTGCCATCAAACATAACTTTTTGTGTTTAGAACGGAAAGTTCATTATGGTCTCAAAATGAACTTCCTGACCAGCTAAGGGTGGAAGCTCTTAAAACTGCTTGAATCCTTCTTTCCTAACTATAGATGATGGTCCAAAGATAAATGAACTGGTCAATGGAGAGTTTTGCTTTTTCACTCAGGTGATTCTTCATCATAATAAATCAAAACAGACTGCATCACTTCAAGATGTTAGTTAAACTGATACTCTATAGTTTATGTTGGAACAAAAAGAGTGGGCCTCCTTTGAATTGTTTATGGACCAGACATCTCTATATTCTGACTTAAACAAGTTGAGGTATAGAGTTGACCATCTGGTTTTACATTTTTCTCAATCCCACTGAACTGATAATAGATTTCTTTTTTTCAAGTATGAGTAATTGTCAGTGGACTTCACACTGACAATGTGTGAAGTTTGTGAAAAACTTTGCATTTTTTCACAAAATGTGAAAAATGCCACTGTATATAAGAGTAGTTTAACATAAACTGAAATGGATTTTAATAAAAGACAAAAAAACAAGTCGAATCTGATTCTTTTGTTATAGCAAATTTATCACTCTGCCAGTTGAAGACAGCATAAAGCAGTTTTTTCTTCCTGTGCCTTTAATTCAGCCTAAGTCTCACAGGGCAACATCTCCAGCACCATCCAAACATGACGAGAAGAAAAAAAATTTGTAATTTATACACTATTAACACATAGGCGTATCTTAAACATATATAATAATATGACATAATCAAAGGAAGACTCAAAAACAGAAACTTTTACCACAAGCCCTTCCTATGTTAAATCCTTCTTCCAGGTCCAATCTGAGGTCAGATTTTAATATCTAGATCACTGAAATGTAAGAGTGGAAATTTACAACTTAGTAGCACCAAATGGGGTTTCACAGGGAACTGTTCTGGGCCCCATCCAGCAAAAATCACATTAATATAATTATTACGTATGATGAGGTGACTGAAGTATCCTCAAAATGTAATTTTGAAAAGCCATGACATTTTCATTATGATCAAAAAGGAAATCACACAATTAACTTCAAAGCCTATTAATTCATTTAAATTAAGCTTGTTTATGTATAGCATCAAATTAAAAAAAATACTTCTGAATACATTTCACAAGACAAACACAGTTTGTATCCAGAAATGTTCAATCCAATCAGTTTATAAAATCTAATCATAAATAGATTCAGATTCTTAACTTGGTCTTATTATAATATGAGGTAAAATTTATTTTACAATGCACCTTTTTAAGCCCTCTCTGTGTATGTAACAGACCATTGAGTCAAATCATTTTAAAAATCAGTTTTAGTAGATTGATGGAAAAGTCTGGATCTAAACCAGACACAAATCCACTGTGAATAAAATACCACATCAAAATAAAGTAGTTAAATTAAGTGCAATAGTTGGGAAACATTTTATTTCTGGTTGAAACATTCAGAGTAAACAGTTGTACAATATGAAAGATTTGGACTGGAGAAGTTTTACCTGCAGATGTACTCATCTTATCAAAAGCTCTAGTAATTTTTCAACATACTGTCTGCCAGTGAGTGCTAATTGATTAAACTACAGATTTATAACTCTCGGCCAGAGAGTTATAAATGGACCCAACGATTAACAAGATGATTTTCTCATGATATGAATCTCTTCAGGTTAAACAATTCAGTAATTGTTTAACCTGCCACTATGTTTTTGGTTTCTAGTTATATTAGATACCAAAAACATATTGTAATCAAATCTTTGAAATTTGTATCAGACTTTCATAAACCTCTTACAAAATATTTTTGAGAAATGATCATCCTTGTTTAGGATGGTCTTGGTTTAGTCTTTTAAATAAGTATTTAACTGGGTGAAAATAAGTTTTACAAACTCTAAAAGATGGACATCTGTCACTTGATTTTTGATGTAAATCACATACAAGAGACTGAAGCATTTATTATGTTTCAATGAAAACGGCCTTTATTGAATTAAATAATCTACATAAAACAGCACATTGTGTCCAAATGGTTTGATTGTCCACCTTTCTTGGAAGTACATTAGCGTTTTATCTTTTAAAAAGATACTTTCCTTCCTCTATTGTTCTCATTTCCTGCAGGATTCTGCATTACACTCCAGAATGTAAAAGCACCACGGCAGCCTGCAGGGTTAAGTAATTCTGCACCATCCAGAAAGACATTTGATTTCATTTGTAGTGTGTCTTCCAGCGGGCGGAGGTGAGCCCACCTTTGGCTGCGGGAGGAGTGAAGCGGCACACATATCTACTGTGGGAGACACAAAATTGACAATGCATTTATCTTTGAATAATGTAA
The DNA here is from genome assembly GCF_002775205.1 of Xiphophorus maculatus. Classification (NCBI taxonomy): domain Eukaryota; kingdom Metazoa; phylum Chordata; class Actinopteri; order Cyprinodontiformes; family Poeciliidae; genus Xiphophorus; species Xiphophorus maculatus. Next base: position 16,576,411 of record NC_036449.1, read on the forward strand.
ATGTCCTGAGAATACGGTGGCAGTGGTCCCGGTGTGTCCACCGAGGGCGCGGGGCTGTCAGACGGTGAGCTTCCTGGCCCTGCTGAAGCATAATGTGGCCTCCGGCTCCTTTGGAGCATCCCGCTGCTCTGCTCTGCTCCGTCTCAGGCCCACATACCCGTTTCGGCACAATGCACTGGCTCCCCACTTAATTTACACTCTGGTAGGAGAGGGAGTTAATGCAGAAAAGCCTGCCAAGAAGAATCTCATCTGCTCTCCCTGTTTAAAGGTGAAGCAGTTTAAAAGTAGAGGTGTGGAAGGGGATGGTACTTTTCCATCACAGCCCATCTGCTTCTTTAATCTCTATTGCTGTCTGATCATCTTTACTCATCAAGCATAAAATAAAATTCGACACATCTGTGATGAGACTAAAAACATTTGCAGTGGCTGAAAAACAACTTTTATTTAAACCACTTGGCACAATTTGAATGCTTCTTTGAATAGCATGAGTTATTGTGTTGAAGAAATGTGCCGCTTAGCGACTAAAGCGTGTATTGTTTAAAATGGATGGTTCCTGGCAGGCTGACAGTGCTGTTCAGTGAGGCAAAGTGCCAGTAAATTGTTTGTCTTCTGCAGTGCAGCCCTATAATTCTTCTGGGAATGAATGGCATTGTGTTTGCCAAAGAGAATAATGATAGATGGAATAAAATCAAACTGGAGCATTTTTGGGATGCACTCTGACCACCAGGAATAATCTGAATACATGTGTTCCGGGGAAGAATGCAACTATAATCTAGTCTGTGTCTAATATTCCTAAATGATGATTCATATGATGTTTCATTTACAATCATTCTAATTGGAACTTGACTATTCACTGTTCAGGCTTAAATGTAAACACATAGCAATGCACAGATAGGGGATGTCTTTAATTTTCCCAGATAGGTTGTGCTGAATAACCCATATGCATATACTGGCACTTTAAAGAGAAAACAAATCGGGCTCTTTTGAAAACCCAATCCGGTGTCAAATATGGACAGAACCAACCCCTAAGTTGATTACAGCAACAGAGTTGGGTTATGAATGTTTATAGGTTTCCAAGCCAATTGCTTCCTCAGAATAATGTGCACATAATAAACCCTAGGCTTACTGAGAAAGTAATATTTTTCAATGGACTATTGAATATTGTCAATGGACAAGAGACTGAGTGCACAGGTTATCAGTCCAACACAGAGCAAAAAGACATGCACAATCACACTAACACTTAACGGCAATTTAGACTAAGCAGCTTCTTGGATTCATGGACAAAACTAGAGAAAACCTGCATGTGTGCAGGAGGGACAACATGTAAAAGCCACACAGGAGGGAACACTGTTAGCTACTGTGCCACAGTGCAATGACATATAAGAAAACACAGAATGTCTTTTCGTTTTTGTTTTTGTCTAATGTCCATCTACTACATGATTAACACAAATGACTGAAATTAAAATTATGGTACATAATAATTCCACATTCGCATCGTTTTCTGCAGTAGAGGCTTTCCAGCCATCTGTGTTGAGAGTTCAGCTAAATTCAGTGAGAATAATATCTGAATATGCTGTCCTTGGATTTCAAGTGTTTCGTGGCCACTGCTCCTGTTCCACAGGAAGGGAAGCAGTGAAAGCCAGGCTGTCAGTAGAAGGTGATTTGTTGCGAGCTCGGCCTTGCCAACTGTGAGGCACTGAGGTGTGACCACTGAGATGCCTAACATCTTCAGCTGCCTCAGGGCCAGCAAGTCAATTACAATATACTGCCTACCTAGAGCAAAGACATGTGCTCAATAATAGACCAAAAGCAAAAATAAAAAATCTCAGAGCAATTTGCAGCAATGGACACCATATCAATAGATTTTCATGATGAAATGTTATAATTTTAAAGTTAAAAGCAGTTAAAAAGCTAAAATTGTCCCTATAGTTTTGATCCAAAGTCAATCTGCTGTATTTGCAGCTTACTGTATCCCAGAAATGGCATTTTGGCTGCTTGTAAACCTCATCTCTTTATGAGGACCATGTGTGGGGAAACTCTAAGTGGGTTCCTGTTCAAAGAAAGCATGCAAATCCTTTTGTGTAAGACTTTATCATGTGGATGCAGATGTGCTTTTTGTTGGAGCCTTGCACCTCATCCATTACAGCAGGGCTGCCAATGAGATAGCTGAGAGTGAATCCATTCAAAAGGACCATGACAGAGCCTGCTGCTCAACTGAACTTTCTGTGAACTAGGCTCACCAGCGGGGTCCATGCATCAAAAAAAATAAGTAATTTCTCTTCTCCGCTCTGGCCTGTGTTTCATACAGATTGCTGCTATCAACACAAACGGCATCCTCATGTATCAATCTGTCAATCTGATATTCATTTGAGCACTGTTTCTGTCTCTGAAGATTCAATCAAGAAGAGAACTGGAGTGAGCTGGGAATTTTGTGAGTACTGCATCTTGTTGAATCTAGATTTCACAAGGCAGCCTGTACTAGATATATTCACAATGACAGAGAGCAAACAGTGTGCAGTGGTTCCAGTATTGTGAAACTGAAGCAGCTGTGAATAAGAAAAAACGTTTGTGAATACTTCAACCTATAGATGCATTAGTGGGTCAAAAATGACCTGGTGAGGCTGTTTTCTTGCAATATCTTTTTAGCAAATAGTTATCAGTTCATATATTTACATATACATACTGTATCTGCATTTTTTGAATCTTTGCAAGGACTGCTCTAAGCTGCTTTTTATATTGAAAGCATGTTATATTTTATTTTTATTTTGTCTACAATTGCTACTCAGTGGTGGTTGTTGTGTGTCTTGTCTCTATGCTGCTGAAACTGCGAAATAATTTCCCTGCTGGGATGAATAAAGTAATTCTATTCTATTTTATATTCTAGCTATTCATTAGTAATGTGTCACTGATCTTATGCCTTTTAAATTTTGATTTTACCTCTAATACATTTTAAAATGAATATTTTGCAGTAGTATTGGCACTACTACAGCCGTTGCCTACTTGTAGCCCTCACTTAAGCAATGTTAGTAAATAAGTGAGTTTTGGGTTCTTTGCTTCGGTATACCCTCTACTATTCTCTACTATTTAATATGAATATCTCTTTAATGCTTTTGGATCAATCAACATTGAACAATACTACAGTAAATTACACTACACACCATGTAAAGTAGATCATAGTAACCCTCCTTTAATTAGGCAAAATAATAATAAAATAAAGAAATGGCAGGTTTTTGGGGTTTCAGGCAAAACAGAAAAAAAACCAGAGCATTGTTCCAACCGCACAATGAATCTGCATATACAGTGTAAAACACCAGTTATATAACCCACTACTGTAAAACTAAACCCAATGCCGGCAGAAAATATATCCTACGTTGCAGGCCTGTTCAGATCCTCATGAATGTAGGAGTCCCACCGACTCCACGGTCCACAGCCTAACTTCTCCTTACGACAAGTCTGAGCTTACTCACTTCGAAACCAGCTAACTGCTCCTCCTCTGCTATCACCTCTCTCGCTCAACCAACTCTTCTTTTTGTCTTCTTCGCTGTTTTTTTCTCTTCCACCTGTGGTACCTTCAAAGACCGTGCTCCTGTAGGAAAATACAGTTTTCGCTGGCCTCTTTGCACCTAAGCTTCCGCGTTCGGGGAAAAGCGGCTCAATCTTTTCCAATCTATTGAAAAAGGCTCTTTACACTGGGTGTTTGCAGGGCTTGTCCAAGGTAACAATTAATGATGTACATCGATCCGAAGCCCCAACAAGTAAGCTGGAGAAAGGTTTTAAGATGTTCGCCTCGTCATACACAGATACTAAGGTGAGTTTTACTTTCTTTAAACTTTGTGGCTAACATTAGCTTTAGCTTATGCTAGTAGGAAATATTCTCTGACATTTTTCTTGTAAAAACGTGCTATTTAAGTATCTAAACATTTTTCATCCATTCTAACGAACAATGTTTTTACCTTATGTTCAAGTATATTACCTGCGTTTTTTGTCCTTAGTGTCAGAGACCAAGTAACGGGGATTTTACGGTTCAGGCTTTTTGCTTCTGAAGCCTGAGGAACAACAAGCCCATAGCTTAACAGTAGAGCAGCTCTGGTGTCTGAGTTCTAGTTCAGCTGACGGTTCAGGTTCAGAGTTGTTGCTTTTAGAAAAATATGGCTGTGTTCCTTAATGTCTCTGTGTTATTTTGTTTTATTAGTTTTGCATGCTTCTTGTGAAGCAGGACGGTGTTTACAGCAGTGTGTACAGGCGGGTCAGTAGCTCGGCTGTCTGGCTCTGGTCTGCTCAGGCTGAATACAGAAGTGATTCCATGGAAATAACACAGGAGGCTCCTTTACCTTCTTCTTTAGGCTGAAGAAGTTGATCCAGAGTGAAGTGAAGGCTGTAAACTTTGCTGTGCGGCCTTAGCTTTAACTGGTAGCCACGAATATTTACAAGCCACCGTCTTCTTAATTCAGGATCGCTTGGAAATCCATGAAAACTTAAAAGCCCATTATATTAGGAAGACAGCAATGTTCATAGTATAGTTTTATTTGCGTCTGAAATACGACTTAGTCTTTTCTAACTCAAAGCGGAAAAAAGAGAGCCGCATTTGGTTGTGACGTCAGCGTGGCAGGTGCAAAGAGCCCATTCCCCTCAAAGTAAAGATAACTTATTTTTAAACAATGCAAACATATTTTTACTAACTTTATATGAACTTTGAAATGTTAATTGAAATAAAAGGATATAATAAATGAACTTATCCTTGCTATTTATTATCTTACACATCTCTTATGTTTTTACTATCCGGGCTACATACTCTTACTACATGACATAGGCTTGCATTTTGTTGTTGACTTTATAGCAACCTATCATACTGAGCATGCATGTAACGACAGTGGAGAGGAAAATTTATTATTGTGTGTGGATGCGAGCATATGTCTGCATTGGTATGTGTGATTCATTTCCAGTGTGACTTGAAGATAAGATGGAACTGTGTTCATTTCTATTTTTTTTTCCACATTCTGAATTTATTTAATATTTTTATTCAATGTCTTTTTTTTCTGTTAAATTGATTTGTTTTCTCCTCTATTATTTCCTCGTTGTATTTTCTCCCCCTCCTCTTTCTTCCTTTATCTGTTTTTTTTGTTTTTTTTTGCAGAGTTTCTTTTTCCTTCTAACTCTTTACGAAATTGTAAATTGGAAAAATGGAAAGTGGAGGAAGAGCGTGGTCGGCGGGGATTCAGAGTCAGCTTATCTCCTATTGGTCAACCAAGCTCCATGTTTTGAGCTCAAGAAATTCAGATTCTGTTTCCTGCTTGTAGTCAAAGAAGCTTGAAAGGCCGGTTCTTGAAGTTTGGAAAGCAGGCATCAGCACAGTTTGCTGATGCACAGTTTGCATCAGCACAGTTCAGCTATCTGTGTCAAACCTGTTGAGAGAGGCCACCAATACATCAAAAGTTAGAGGAAAGTGAGTTTTGAAAATGTTGTCAGAAGATGTCAGAGTTAGCATGAAGAGCTCCCTCCAGAATTGGATCTTACTAGAAAATTCATTTAGGCTAAAAAGGAACATACATATTTTAGCTAAATTTAAGTGAAGAAGGTTGAAAGTCATCAATTTGATAATTCCTGCTCACCATTAGTTTAAAGTGAGATTTACAAAGTTAGCCATCAGGGACATGTAGATTAGTGTGTTATCAGCATAGAAGTGATGACACACTGATTAGTAGTTAGATCTTCTTATCATGGCTCAGTTTAATCCTAATTTCTTTGGATTTGATTACAAACTAGGATTTCTGAAAGATATGTTCAAATGTGTTTCAAAGACATTTAGACAATAAACAACTATCCCTTTCTTTATAATGACAAAGACTGGGTTTCCATATAAAAAGTCTGTGCACACAATTTAATTTCTGTCAGGAGTCAGGCTCCATGGCCACAGTGTTTTCCTCTTATGCCTTAGCCTGTGATTTTCACTGAGTATCCTTGTGAGCGGGAAACACAGTTAGTGATAAAGCCCTTCCTCTCCTCTATCCTCTGCTTCTGCCCTTAAGGTGCATTTCATCCACGTAGAAAATGAAGTTATAGCTGAACTTCGACCAATAATCTTGCTTGCCCAGGGGAAAGCTCGCCTTAGTATAACCAGACAGCACAGACTGCACAGTTCCTCACAAGTCCATCAATCTTCCTCTGCTCTTCACATACATACATTACATAACCCCATTTGGAAATGATCTAAAGATGAAAATAGGTTCCTTCTTTTAAAGATGCTGAAATTTTGTTATAGTTTATGGATTTTAGAGTTATGTTATACCATAATGTGTATAGTTTGCTGTATCTATTACTCCAAGATCTTTATTGTTTCAGATGCAGCAGCTTATACAGAAACTTTGTATCCCACATACACATGCTATGTCCTTTGACTGCTTGTCCTGGAGCTACATATGGAGGGCTTGGATTGTGTCCAAAAAGGCTGCAAGAACATCCTTCTCAAGAAAAATGTGTTGCTGACAACCTGCATGAAGTGCCTCTCGAAAATGGGCTGTTGTCGTTCCTAATGGCATGTAGCAGAGCAGAGTGTGTTCATGGTTCTTTTGCTATACGTTGACTGACAGCACTCCAGTCAGGTCTGACTGACAGGAAAATAAATTACATAATTTTCCTCCCGGGAAGTGCTGACATTAGCCGTTTTTAGTCAAGAGTTCGATGAATGTGACTTTCTACTAATGTGGTTCGTGCTCACACTGTTTCCCCAGAGTTAGTACTGCATGTGCACACAGCAGGAACACATAATATTATGTCTCATTGAGCATGACTCTATTACGCTCCATGTATTCAAAACCTGACCTCCCTAAGTCTCCGGGAGAGGTTATTAAATAAGTTGTATTTGACTCTTACATGAAACGCTCCAGAAACAGCAACTTTTTCTGTAACTTATTTCTGCTACTTTCATCCATGTTTCAATCCAGTTATCCTTGGAGGGGGCTGGCACCTATCTCCAGCAGCCTTTGAGCAACACGGGCCCACACAGGCCAAAACAACCATGCACATACAAAGTCATACCCACGGACAAGACCAATTATGATAAAAGTCATGTCTGTAGACTCTAGGAGGAAGCCAGGGTATCCGGAGAGAACCCACACATGCGTGGGGACAACATGCAAACTCCATGAACATGAACAAGATTCAAAACTCAGACCCTCTTACTTCAAGACAACAGTGTTAACTGTGCAGCCAATTGTTGCAATGGATGTAATTTTTACATTATAGTTAAAATCAGAAGTTTACATATGTTGTACGAAAGGATACAGAGGCCCTTTCTTACCACGTCCCATCAAATTTGACTCAACATTTCCTTTTAGGCTCGACAGAGTGACCAAAATTATTTTTATTTGCTAAATGCCAGACTTTCAAATTAAAAGTATGGTTTGAAAGGCCACTTAGTGAGGAAGACGTTATTGCTCCGGAGCAAAACAAGCAAAAAAACAAGATTATGTATGCAATTGTGATCTGAAGGTTAACGAAAAAGTAGTTTGTCAATCAGTTACTGATGAACCAAAACCAAATAAAGTTATGTGATGTATTATTCAGATTTAGATTAAAAAGTATTTTTATTAATCCAAGAATTTTGTTTCAGATGCAAAATGAAACAAAGTTTTGCGGCTGTCATTCTGCAGAGCCTACCTGCAAGAAGGAAATGCTAAATGGAAAGAAAATAAAGATTAATTGTGTAATTTCTGCTGATAATGCAATATATATGAACAACACTGATTATGTTGGAACAGTAAACTGGGCTGCTTCATGCAAATGCCTCAGTAGTTATGGCACAAACACAGGAAAGTAACTGGTCATTTCAGTCTAATTTCTTTTGTAGAAATGCTGAGGTGTCAGTTACATGCAATGATATTTGATAAGTTAGAATATTATTGAACAGTTAATTTACTTCACTTACAAAATGTACTAAGCGAAACACGTTATGCTGATTAATTGCACACAGACTGATGTCTTAAAGCCTTTATTTCTGTTAATTAGGATTTTACACTTACAGCTGTCGAAGACATGACATAGAAGATTCGAAAACAGTGTGAGACCAGTTAAAAACTGTTCTAATACAAAAAAGTATGCTTAGTACCCACTAAAAGGTTGTTAATTTTAAAAATGCTTTTGATCTGACAGATATGTTTCATGGGAACACATATTTATGGTGTATGGCTGTATAATCAGATTGATATGCAGTGATTTTACTGACTTTATTGCAGTCATGTACTATAGTGTGCAAATCTAAAAAAAATTCCAGTACTGAATTTGGACTAGGTATCTACAACTCTTATAAAAGATCAGCATTTGTGCCAAATCATCTTGATTCTTCATATCATGCTAATATTTTCTTATCACAGTAATCTGACTAATTTTCCAACAACCTATAGGAAGAACACGACTATACCTCCAACGTATCTATTTGTAGTTTTATTTCGACTACTCCATGCAACTCAGTCAGACCTGTTGTTCATTATCTTCCCTTCGTTGTTTCTTCCTTCTCTCCTCAGCAGTTTCAGCCAGCTGCTTGTCACATGATGAGAGCCACCTTTGAGACGGTGCGCTCTCACAGATCATTTGTCTTAATTAAAGTTTAATGAAATGCGGCTCTCTTTACCATTGTGTCTCGCTCATAAATGAAACATTGTACTTCGCATCATTGCTCTTACCTCCTTCCTTCATGCATTGTTCATGCAACACTACTGCAGCAAATAGTATGAAGGCATAAAGCTTAAACTCTAGCTTTAGTAGCACTGCAGTCAACTCGTAGCTAAACTCCAGGGAAAAATACATAATCATTTTGGTTACTGTATTTGTTTTATGTTCTTTTTGCATGCATAGAAATTCAACATTGTTCAGTATTCAATATTGTTGACTCAAATGTCAGAAATGTTTCATGATGTGAATATCATAAAATAATTCTAATGGTTTTGTCACCCATTTTAGAAAATGAAACATATATTATACACAATTTTTACACACCAAGTGAAACATTTCAAGCCTTTATTTGTAATGTTATGGTTTACAGATAATAAAAACCCTGTTTCAGGAAGTCGCTCTGTAGTTGTGTAACAATGTAATGACATGTTACATTTAATGTTAATGATGTTAGTAGGATACATTTTCTATTCCTTGCTGTAAAACTGCATTTACCTGCAGTGTTGGGGAGGTCTATGCATGAGGCCTTTTCAGGTGGAATTACATCAGACAGTAATTCACAGATAAAATTAAACATTTGAATCCTTTTGCTGAACCTATTTAGCAGTTTTCCATGACCAGTTAGAAATGTTAATGTACCAGCACGATATCACTCAAACACTTACTGAGTTTGGCAATTCAAGTAAGCTGATAGGGTGAATCGTCAGACAGGAGAACTTTTATGAAGCACAGATTGAAGGTGAGCGCCATTAAATATGAATAATGCTGATCCAATGAGTTTAATTCCCATCTTTGTTTAATATGTCACTATTACCTTCCTTCCAACTAGCTTTTTAATGCTCCTGTCATAAAGCCTGTAACACGTATTTGCTAAACTCACCCTGACCTCAATGTCTGTGTGCTCTGGCTTTAATTTGCAGCAAATAGACCTGCAGTCAAAAGCTGTACCCCAGCTGGTAGGGTGGATAGTTCTCAGCACATTGGAGTGTACCAAGCCTGTATTTATAAGATGTTTCTCATTGCTGCTTTCATATATTATCTGTAAAGTATGAGTATATGCATCTCCTGCTGATGCATCCTGGTGATGCTTTTTACTCAGAGATTGTGAAGTTTTCGTAGGCATCGTTGGGCAATGTTCTAGTAGCTGCCTGTAAAGTCAATGACTGCTGGAATATTTGACCTATAAATCCTGCTTTAATCTACCTCTTAATGTAAAGTTTCAGATCAATAAAAGTAACATACATGACGTTCTTATCATATATGTAGATTATGCAGAAATTTCATGTTGAAAAATAAAATTATGTTTATGTTAGAGAAAGCACTCATCATGACAATATAATATGGAAAACAACAAACAAAATCATGCTCGACATGCTTCTGTTTCCATCTGACCTCTTGGAACTGTTGGTTGTTGTTATCTCATAGGCTCCATCCACATGGGTACATATTTTTCTATAATGGGAAAGTTTTCAATCATTTGTGTCCTGACTTCACATGGAAACTGCGTTTTACGGGATCCTAAATGTTGGGTTTTTTTTAAACAGATTCCAGAGTGAACAATTTCCCCTTATGTATTCACGTGGACAGTAAATACACATTTTTTTAAATGTTGACATATTTGCCAACCTCTAACCTGACCTGTAGAATAATCCTCATACATAACACAAACAACGCTTGATGACATGTTCATCTTGTAGTTCATAGTTTTAGAATCCAATGCAACACAGAGAAGAACTCAACTTTGTTATCACTCCACATAAAAGACTCCACTGTTGTTCACGGTTCTTGTTTTCTTGTGTTTACTGTTAGCCTTGTCTGGAGACATGCCCCACTCCATGTTAATGGTCATTTACAGGTCTAGAGGACTAAAAACATCATTTTTGTCCATGCTTTGGGGATGCAGGTGTTTTTGAAACTGTAGACAAAACCTCAGTTATCTCAAATTATGCTCTGGACCTTTCAGGTCATAGTCCCTATACAAGTTTAGTAGTTTGTTGTCAAAGCTCATCTTAACTCTATTTCTCACTGGCTTTTAAAACACAGAACAAGTGTCAAATATTTTCAATTAAAAAAATGTGCTGCAGTGATTTCTTTAAATATAGCATTATGTTTTATCATGCTGCTTGAGTTTCTATTTTCTCATTTTACATGTACCACTTGGTTTAATGTGTGCCCTAAATGAGCTTGACTTGAGTCCCAGCCTTAAGAGTGTTGCTTTTTTTTCCCCAATATGCTAACAATTGTCCTTTCTTGAAACAAATTAATACTGAACAAAAATATTTTTAATCTAAGCTGGTTTCTGGAAAACATTTTTTAGATCTTCATTGACATATTAGTGTTGAGACTATAACAGTAAAGCTTTAAGAAGGAATGTAAGTTACAGTTTTCAACTTGATGAGCTTTAGTGGTAACTGGGCTGTCAATTCAGCCGTCACACCTTTCTGACCTTTTCAGTGTGTGCGACTGTTGTGTTTCTGTACACTACCCGGAGGAGGTGGAGCTGAACAGCAGTGTTCATGTCTTCTTCCTGAGTTTCATGGCACAGGATGAACTGGGAGGAGACTTTGGCTCTCCTGTGCACCACTTGTGTCTGAGTGCTGTGCTTTGCACTGTGGCTGGAGGGAGGAACACAGGAGCGGACCCCTGGTTCTTTCATTTCATTTACTTTCAGGAAGGGTGAAGGGTAAAGGCAGTGGATTGATGAAACACGGTTAGCGAGCTCTCATTGTGTTTTTTTAAGGGACGCCTGCATGCCTTCACGTTTCTCTTTAACTCCGAGCACAGGGGGAAATTATAATTAATCTGTTAATGACAGTCGGGCCTGTCATAAGCTTGGGGAGTGTATAATAAATTGCTGTAATAAAAATTAAGATTGCATGCATCATTGAGGCCTTCAGAGGGTTTGTTTAATGTAGTTACAAAAATGGTAGCAGCTGATGTGGCGTCCACTGCTCTACCAGGAGAACGCTAATTTCTGAGTGACACTTAACCTGCTGCAGCTCAACCACAGCCGAGGGAGGTAAGGGGAAACCTAATGAGTTTTGCTGCGTCCCATTTTGAGAACCACTGAGCTGGATGGCCTGGTTTGTGTCCAAAAGACAAAAAAAATTACCTAAAATTATAAAATGTAATCTCCTAATTGACACTTCTTGAATGTCAACCATATTTCAAAGCGTGACTTTAAACATTTCTGAGAAGCAATGGGTTGACAAATCACCACCCGCTCTAAAGAATAATTCATAAGGGGGGAAAGGTTAGGTTGTTCACTCTAACTGGAACATGAAGCATGTTCCAACAGATGCCGTACTTTGAGTACCAGAGTATTGTAACAGCAGAAGAGAACTTCCTTCACTTTGATGAGAGACAAAACTCCGTCTGTGGCGAGGTTCCCATTAGTAAAGAGGCTTTGACCTCTGCTCCAAAGCAAAAAGGTCAAATGTATGGTAATGAAGTGCCAAACTGGAGATTTGTATGTTCAGATTTTTGATTAAATTACTTAAAGTTTTGCAAGTGACTGATTCTTTATGCATCAGTGTACATGCATGCATTCCACAAAAATCTGCTGACTCCCTAAACCAGAAGTTGGCTTTCCAGTTTCCTGTCTTTTCACTATGACTGTTTCTTCTTCTCTGCCCTTTTTACCCAGAGATATTTGTCAAGGAAGACACTTGGAACCTTATCTTTGGCTGCCTTGTTTGGGACACAAGGGACAGCAGTTGAGATTTAGCCTACGGGCAAGCTGGTATATTGCACTTGTAGCCTGACACCAGTTGACATAGCATAGTTGCCCAGGTCACGCTACAAAAACATTGCTCTCTTTTTGGACGAAGCCCCCAAACAAAGGCTGTATTTTTTTTGACAGGCAGCCCATGGAGCTGTTACTGAGGCTAAGCTCACTTGGCTGGAATCTGTGGTGAACTTTACTTCCTGTGCTGTTGAACCCAGCACACACCTTATCTGTTCAAATGAGGTGACGCATGGATTTTTTTTATTTGTATAACACAATAAATAAAACGATTTCAATTAATTTAAGATTTTGAAACAATACCAACAGTTATTGACACCCTTTAAAATGTGTTAAAAGCCTTAACATACATTTCCTTTATATAATTTCAAAATCTGTTGTCAAAATCTTAATGTTATATGAAGAACAATACATTTTTACAGTGACAAAGCCTTTACTTCAAATGAGAATTATACTTTTTACTGATTCAATGACAGATTTAACTATCTGTCATGTAATGTAATGTGAAGGTCCGACTGTGATCAATCATTTAGTTTTAATAACGTCACAACATTTTTAAAGTTTAAAATATTAAAGTGAAACTGTGTTGAAGGCTTCTCAAAAATAATGGTCTCATCATAGTTTCAGTATGAACTCTTCATTTACGAAAAAAAACTCTCAAATGATCTAAATCAGATTATTATTATTGTTATATGATGAACATTAAATAATAATAATAAAAAAAACATAATCCATGTCTCCAGTTAAGCACTGATAGTGATTCTTCTGTTGTGATGTTTATTTTAGACGACATTGTTTATGTCATTTTCTGCAGTGAAAATATATCGTTTCAAGGCACGGTGGTGCAATTATATTGTTATTTACAGTCACCATAATATTAAAAAATGAAAATCAATATTCTGTTGATGGTTTAAATAAAATTATATCAGATGTATTATTTTCCTTTTAAATCATATTTTATTGGCTGTAAATATTAGTTACATTTAGCTGTCTTTTCAAAACATTTTGAGTTGTTTTTGTAAACTTTAGTTGCTTCCTAGTTACAGACGTCTACCGTCTTACCTCATATTGTGACTGTTTCATTTTTCTAAAATCAATTTATACAGATTTTGACAACCTGAAAATATGTATGGCACAAACATCTTGTACCACCATACACTTGCAGAAGCACAACATTATGCTGTTGAAGCATTGTTGAAAATCTAATAACCACCATCCTGTACTCAAAGTAGGTCAGGTCAATGTTGTGAGATTATTTTCACCAAAAAAGGTTAGTACAAAAATGTTAATTCTGTAATTTTGTGAGCTTTTATTCTATGTTTTCTTTTCCTTCAATCTTCAATCTTGGAAATGAAAAATAGTTGTATATTTGAATGAAGGTTCAAAATATGAAACAAATTCTTTACATAAATGAGTTAATAAATATTTAGCAAATTCTTAAAATGCCAAAAATTACATTGTAAGAAGAAAACCTGTGCAGATGACATGAGAAATTTTTCTAGATATAAATGAAAAATGTAAACTTTATTTTAGGAAAGATTAACAGCATAAAAATTACTATCATAATTTTGAAGTTAAGTGATTCACTGTTGCTTAAAGACTTAACCATAGTGACACATGATAGACTTAAGCAAAATTCAGCGTCAGCATGGTAATGTTCAAAGTACCAAAAACACAAAAACAGAAGGAGCTCCACATGGCAACAAAAGGCAACAGATCCAATCAGCTGGCTGATGGATGTGGGAAAGTTACAAACTGACAGTCACAGATAGGAAACCCAATGGTTGTTAAACTTCAGAAAGGAGAAACCTTAACTAGAGCTAGATTGTGATTGCAGCCGTACTCTGACCTCTATAGTTTGTGTGGAATGCAGAGTTTTTCTTCGTTGCATTTGGGTCATTTACAGTCCTTTAAGAGATTTTATGTGGATCACGTCATAATAGCAGCTAACAGGTATCTGCATTCTGAATTACCTGTGTTGTTTATTATCATGAACATAATTGGTATTCACTGTCTGAGAGACTCAGGGATTTATGTTAAAGTGGTGAACAACTCACAGCCGATAGCTTCACAACTGCTCTGTAGAATAATTATATATAGGGGTGGGTCATAAAGAGGAATTATATTTAGATTTTTGTTTGTTTGTTTGTTTTTTACTGAATTTTATTATGTTACTATGTAAAAGCAAATTAAAAAGGATTTAAGAGAGAATGTAGACAAAAAATGTTAATTGAATCAGTATGACTTGTACTATTTCAAATACATTTCAAATATAGGGAAAATTAATAATACTTGAAGTACATTCTGTACCAAACTGCTTTGCCAAACTAAGAAAATGAATTTGAAAATTACCAATAATCTGGTAGAGGGTATTCTTGCTACCTGAGAGGGACGCAGAAGTATAAAAGTTTTGCATTTTGATTATTGTGTAAAAATTAATCTAAGTTTAAACTACAGTTAAAACAATAGTTTAAACTGTCATAAAATATTTTTTATGACATCATTATAGATACTGCTACTTTTCAACATTTTAGCATTTCCTCACCAACACACAGAATATCTTCTGTATTCCAGCTATCTATAAATTATCATCTGATGTTCAAATCCAGTATTGGGATCAGATTAAACCCAGAGAACCTGGATTGAAGCATCTGATCTTTAGACTGTTTGTGCACTTAAAAGTTGGATGTCTTACAATATTTCATGCAGCAGTAGAGTTACTGCAAAAAACAGGAATACTGAAAAAAAGAAGCTCCACATGGCTCCAAAAGGAAAGCAAAAGACAGAAATAAATAAGACTGATTCTTACACCAGATGGGCATAAGAACTATGATTTGTAGCAGATTCTCTATATGTTCAGTTTCTTTTATGATATGTCTCCAATAAGGTGCAGAATATATTCTTATTGATAAATTAAGGAATTTTAAGATTTAATGTTTACATTGAGTTTAACCCTGGTTTTATTAAATTCCACAGAGTTAATGCTGCGTATATATTTTTTTTGCTTATCAGAAATAAAAATGTTTCACATGGCCTTGATGCCAGTCATAACAAAAGTAGATTTTACTCAAAACATATTTAAAGACATTTTTAAATAAGTTCCTTAAAACCTTGACAATGTGTATTTGGCTAAATCATAAAGATTTGTACCCGAATATAATAAGACCCAGGAAAATGTAACCTGCAGCAGAAGGTCTTCCACTGTGATTCAACACCATCTTTCTGCGTTGTTGTCGTTCGCTCTAGGAGACTATTGCTCCCAGGGCTCCCACAACAATTATAAGCCCCTATTCTTTCAGTTAGGCTCATGACTCCACGCTCTCGTCTTTGCTTCTTACCTATCTTTTCTGTTGTGCTGTTTTAGCAGTACATAAACCTGTTATGCATCACCCACCAGCCATGAAAGATAATTACAGACCAAAAGGAGCAATGGGCTTAATTTTCCAAATTAAGTGAAACTTAATAATGCTCGCTGAAATTTTGGCAGAGATTAATGACTTGAAGACAACTAGGCAAAAATGTTATGTACATACAGGTCAAATGCCTTGTATGGCAGATAAATAGTCTACTTCTTTTCGTAACAACATTTGTTTTGAACAGAACAGTACATATCTGGATAAAACCATATCTATGAAATGAAATGATCCATGTACATTATTGAATTTACTCTCGTGCTATTTTAGCATAAACTTTCCATCAAAGCATGTATAAGAAGCAAATAGGCTGTGCCTGTTACATATAAGGTTGAATCTGAAAACACCCCCCAATGCAGCATCCACTTTTTCACACATTTAGGGAAAATATAATCATTCTTTTTAATTACAGCACCTAGGCACTCTATTAAAATTCTAATTCACCTCATCCACCTCGATTGATCTATTCACAGTGGGTGGCTGTGGTGAAATGCACTGTATAATATTCATGCTGGTACGCCTTGGTTGTGCTGCGTGTCAGAAGCCATCTTGCAGAGAATCCCTCACCCACCTTGGAGCGCAGCCTGTGGAACTGATGAGGTGAAGAGCATTGCTCTGCAGCTCCATGCTAGTAATCACGGGACTGAAGAAACACATACATCATCCGCCACACAGGTTGGCATGGCGAGTGAAAAGCCTTCACATCACGTAAGATGTTGGACAAATGATGGCCATACGTGTGTTTGTCTCCTCACAGATGGCTGTGCATCTTCAGTCAGGAAAAAGCTGAGTCTGGCACTTATTCCCCTCCCCCAATCCACTCCTTTTGCTCCTTCTTCCTCCTTGCCTCCATCAGTCTTTTGTAGCACACCCACACCCCCTCCTTTTTTTTTCTCTGCAGGAGGTTTGATATTGGCAACACAGTTAGTGCCCTCTATGGAAATAACGGTGGAAAAAATGACATAAATTATTTGGCAATTGTTTGACACATGCAGGGCATTGTCCTTGCTATAATCATCAGCACTCTGTCACCTGGAGGTATGAACGGTGCCACTGCTGTTTTGTGTCTCCCTGCTAAGCGTCCTGAGCTGTTCAGGGTTCTTGCTCTTGTCAGTAGAGAATACACAATGCTCACACTGTCCAGAATGGGAGAATGGAGGAATGAATAAAGCCATCATTTATTTTTAATGCAAAAATCATAGGCCAGCCATGTCTTTAAACAATCGATTAATTTGTCCAATGAGACGTTGTGCATGATGGTAAACAAACACTTTTTCCATGTGTCAGTTGGAGATGTATTTGCAAAATGCTGCCACTTGATTCTTACAGGAAATATAAAATTTTATGCACTAGGAAGAAGAGCAGGGATCTACAGTTACCAAACCCAAATAGTCCAGTTTTAAAACAGATGCTATGATAGCCCTTTAAGTAACATTTTGAATACCGGTACATCAGGATCATTCATTTATGTGGTAGATATTGTGACATGTATTTATACACACATATATATCTAGGGTCCTCTTGCAGTGCTCAAGAGCACCCCATGTGCCTGGAAAATACATAATAGTGCCCCATTTGATAAAGCTTAAGAAAATATGGCAGCTCATACAATCCTGGTGCTGATACAAACCATTTAAAATGTCAGCTTTATTATCATTTTATCTTTGATCTTCAAATAACCTAAAACCAATACAATCTACATTTTCTCACACACAGTGTGACATCTCCTCTGCTCCAAATATTAAAAATATAATGACCAATTATAGGAGGAAGACAAATGAACGCAAATGTTAATTACAGTTCCTAAAGTTAAATTGGAATATAAAACATAACAGAAATCTGATTGTTGCATCTTCTATCGATAATTGCCTTTTAATGTTTGCATACTTGTGTAATGGAGAAGTATTTTGAAACAAACAAACCAAACATACAAATAATTGCTGTGTAAAAGCATCATAGGTCTTGCTTACAGAAGAAACTCATTTCATGGGATTGCAGATTCAAACACATCCTAATAGTGTTAATAATGTTCTAAACAGATACTGAACTACGGGTCTAAATAAATAAGGCTACACATGTTGGAAATAACATCAAAGACCATCAGAAAGTAGCAGACGTGGTTGGATCTGCATGACATTCTCAGCTGCATGCAATCAGAAATGAATGACAACTTGTTGTATTTCCCCAGGCAGTGAAATTAGAAATCAGTGTTCATACTTGCATTAAAAGCTGCACACTTTGGAGAGCATTTGAGACTGCAAGACAATCTGTTTAGTTTCTGTGTTAAATTTATAAAGAAATTCACAATGTCAGCCAGAAGCAACATTTTAGTTAGCCAATGTAAAGACTATTGCTAATAAAATGTGTATGATCTATGCAGCTCACATGTAGCATCCTGCAGTAAACAAGAACATCTCAGAGAGGCTTGGGCACATTGCATGCACCATAACACGATGCATTATGGTGCATGGATATGAGATACAGAACTGGATCAATACATGATTAGATGAAGAATGATGCGCAGCCGAGAACAAGAAAATACAACAGGAGACAAAAAGGGGTCCCTCCTCATGAAAAATGCTCATTATCAATGGGGGAGGTGTTTTGTCGAGATGTAATGAGATACTGTCATGCTGTGGTACAGTGCAGAACAAGCAGAGCCACCCCTATGCAGCCTGTACTATTCTATAATGTCCTTGCCCTTGATCAGTTCCTGCTGCCTTCAATTGCACTGAAACCCATTATAAATTAATCACCTCATCCTGCAATTTGCATAAAACACACACAGCACCATTTTCACTCACCTCCGTCTATGAACCGGATTAGCAGAAAGTGCATTAAATGGCGCATTAAAAAAAGCTGATAGCAAAAAGCGATAATTCAATGGCTGTAATGGCAATGGAAGCTGTATAATTAATGAGCACCTTGCAACTATATCTTAGCAACAACACATTTCGTATTGGTAGCTTCTTCTAATTTCTTCATCTAGCTCTAACTCTGCTGTCACAATTTTCTTTTTTATGTTTTGACAGATATATGTACACTAAATTATGATACACATGAATTTTTTCCTGTCCTATCTCCCCTTGTTTACTTTGGCTTCACAAAAGCACTGCAATGTGCACCTGCTTACCGAGATTTGCCCTGGAGTGATGAGGTAATCAGCTATCCGAAAATGCCTGGAGATAAAGCAGACAACGAGGAGCCAGCCATGACAATAAACTTCGCTGACAGACAGAAGATTGATCGCAGACTTTTTATTTAGATAAACACAACTTTGAGACAAAAAAGGCAATTCATCTGATCTGTCTTAAAGTGTTTTTCTGTGAATCAGCAAAAATAGTGTGTTCCTTCCTGATTTAGATTAGCAAAAACGTAGCATAAATCATGTAATTACATTGTCAAAGCAACATCTGATATTTCCACACATTTATTTTGCTTTCTAAAAAGTGCCTTAATCTTCATAGTCAATTTAGATGTTCCCAAATTAGTCTGCTTTTCATTCTCACCAATAAGGATTATGTACAGATTAAACATATAACTCCCCATATCCTAATGTTTTATTTGTTAGTTTTAACATGCAGTGCCTCAAAACATTATTAATAAACCTTGAGGCTTTTCACATTATGCATTGTAATACCTACTAATTTTTTTATTTTTCTCACACTGGGGGTATTTTAAGTAGAAGAAAATTCAAAGCTGTGTGGAAAATGTTAAGTAGAAGATTTTTTTCTTCAAATAAAATCAAAAAATGTGGAGTGTATATGCATTTAGTCCCATTTACATCTTTAACCCTTAAATAAAATTATATGGAACCAGTTTCAAAAGTCACCTATGTATATGTTGTCTACCTGTGCATAATTTAATCCTTGTTTAAATACAGCAGTTCTGTAAAGTCCTCAAGGGTCTGTTAGAGATCAATAATGGGCAAACAGCATCATAAAAGACAAGGAAAACTCAATGTGAGCAGCATTGCTATTTCTCCGTCGTTGAATATCTAACAAAAAACTGATTATTCATCACCTGAAAGCAGGAAAAGTACAGGACACTGGAAACCTGCTGTGACATGGCCACCCACATAAACTGACAGGGCAAGTAAAGGAAAGCATTATTCAAGGAAGCAGCAAAGAGGTCTATGGTAACTCTGGGGGAGCTGCAGAAATCCACAGCTTAAATTACAGACATGAGAAGTCTCATTTCAGTTTGTGACAAGCCATAAAGGGGACACAGCGCAAATATCAAAGAAAGTGCTCTGGTCACATCAGACCGAAGTTTTACATTTTTCAGACATGCAAATTGCTTTACTAACCTATAATTCAAAGGCACTTTCTAGAGAAACAGATTCAGCTGCAGCTGCGATCTCATGATTTATCTTTTGTGTTTTTTTATGACTGTTCTTACGTCTGCTGTGCTTGACAGCTCAATGGGAGCATCCTTAATTTTGTTTTACCTTCTGGTAGAGCCTAATGGCAATAAAGACTCATCTACTTTAAAAAAGAAGAATGAGCATTTTACTTCTACTAAATAATAAGCACCTCTTTGGTTTGGTCTATCACAAAAAAATCACCATAAATATCCCAACAAGAATTTTGTAGCCTAAATACTTTTACAATAAACAGTACTCAAACAACATCTCTTCAAACAGACGTTTCCTCTGTTATAAGCCTTGAAACATCCATGGACATGCAATGAAGAAACACCAGTGTGCATTCAGTATAATTAAGGAATGATCTGGCTGCTTAATGGGCATCGCGCCTGGGAAGCTGCCTGCCGACCAGTTGAGCTTGGCAGGGAGGAGTCTGCATTAACAGCACAACAGTAGTTATTCTCCCAGTGCTTCCCTAAATGTCACAGTTTGCATTTGTCAGATTGCAATGTATCACTTAGAGGGGGGTGATGGGAAACCCTCCAAGAGTAACCTTGAATGGCAGCCAATCGGCACGAGACCAATGGCCTCCCAATTCCTCTGCTTCACTGGGCCGGTGGTGCACTCTACAGTATATTTAAACACATGCCAACACCCAAGAGGAGGAGAAATAGCACCTGACCCTTTGAAACTGATACCCTCGAAAGCAAGGGAGAGGGGAAATTGTTTAATGAAGATGGATCACAATGATGGCTTTACATTTCATTTCTTAACAGCGAGCATACGGCTTTATTACAGCCAGTTCTCACCTTTGTCCTCTCTTTCCCTCACAAGGTACTCAGGAGGCTCTGTGCACTCATTTTGGGTTTTTGTGCCCTTTTTGCAAAGGCGTGTTTGTCTGTATATGGGTGGGTATGTGTGGTGTCTGTGGCTTCCTGAATGTAAAATCTAGCTGCTTTGTGGATCTTGCTTAGCTGGCTAGTCAACGGGGAAATGTTGACAATTCAGCCCAGTTCCATCTGGCCACGTTCTTCCTGGTCTAGCTGCTCTGTGAGGTCTCCTGTGGAATGATGTCCTCTGTCAGCACTGAATGTCACAAATCCTGCACCATTACTGCTGAGCACGGAGACCGACAGGCTGCAAGCAATGACAGAGATTTGAAATCTGCCTTTACTCGATTGGCAGTTTCCTCTGCCATGTTATGAAAGTAATTCTAAGAGAAATTCAAGAGGCGTACTGCACTCAGATCCCTTATTTTAGTTCCGCAAGTTTCAAGACACAAATAACAGTTTTCTATTTTGACATTCAAATTCATTGTAAGTTGTTACAGCATTTTTGTGGTTGTTATAATAATAAAAAACAAACAGAAAATTCAATCTCCCAGTGCGCTACATCCAGAAAATTCTGTGTCGTAAATTTGTACACTGAAAAATATAATTCTTTGTTGACGTCTGAGTGCAGATAAAAAATAAATAAATGATGCTTGTTTTTAAGAAATACATTGATTCCAGATCTGCTGTTTGACTCATTTAGATACTTTATCTCTTAAGAACCACAAGAAAGGGCTGTGTATATCAGAGGGGAATGCTGTGCTTACACTGTGCCAAAAAAAGGGATGAGTACAAGCTTTTATGGACGTAAACGTATGGTGGTGTTCAAATAATAGCAGTGTGCTTAAAACAGTGAGGAAAGTTCCAAAAACCTTATAAAGCTTTCATTACACGCCATGCAAATGCGTTGGGAATAGTGCCCATTCTTTTTTCAAATCGTCACATGAAGAAAACTTTATAAAATTGTCATTGCAGAAAATGTGAATATTAGGCTATTCAAAGTTGATTATTCATCGTAAGCATTTTTTCTTCATAAGCTAAGATATTTACTGCATCAACAGAAGAATGCTAATTTGCCATGGTGCTGTCTATCACTGGCCCAATAATTAGTTGTTTACCCGCTGTTTCTGAAAACTGCTTTATAATCTGTGTTATATAGAAGATAGAAGAATTGACCAATTCCCAGCAGGCTACACCTTAATTTTAATCTTGTTGGTCTGGAACTGATATGTTGTTTGCTTGCTGGGTGTTAGAGATCATCTTGATTTACTACCTGTTTCAACTACATTTCTTGTTTGTCATGAGGTAACATGACTACAGCAAGTATTTTCGGTGTATTAAAATAGATACATTATCCCTTGTATGCAATAAAAAGGCTCAACACGAGTACGAGAAGCATTTTCATGTCATGTTGACAGAGCCATAGTGGTTCAACAAGGTATTTTGGCGATCTTGCTTTCACTAGTCTATAAAATGATGTTGTGGTGGGGCTTGGTTATGACTTGGACAAAAAATGATAGACCAATGCTGTAGATGATGTTGATTGTGCTCATCTTCAGGTGAAAAAAGTTGAGAAGCTGTACAGTATATTTATAATGGACATCCAGGCAGGTTAAAAACAGACAAAAACAAAAAAAACAGTGGTGCCTTCATTGGAGCTAAAAAGTTAATCACCTTCAGTGTGACCCGCTCGTTGATCCTGGAAAATGTTTGACACTGAAAATGACAAGCTAGAAAGATACAAAATTAGCTGAGAGGATTTAGTAAGTACGTGTGTGTTATTGTATAAGTATGTATATAATTTTGTTATTTTAAGATTTGAAGATATAGCCCAGTGGTTCTCAAATGGGGGTACGCGTACCCCTGGGGGTACGTGGAGGTACTGCAGGGGGTACGTGAAGCTTTTCAAAATAGCTTTAAAAAAATCAGTAGGCTCCTCCATAATAAGTCTTGGGAAAAATTATTTTGTAAAAAGTTCGATAAAATATAAATGTGTGTTCATGCACTGAATGTTATATTCAGTATTTACAGGGTATTTACAGCACTGTACCTCTGTTTTATTCCAAAAATGTTTTGCCCGTGTCAGGGGGTACTTGACTAAAAATATATTTTTAAGGGGGTACATCACTGATAAAAGTTTGAGAACCACTGATATAGCCTATAGGAAAAATTTATTTCTGAATTACATCTCCATCCAGTTGATGGCGGTAATACACAAAGTTTGTAAACTGCCAGAAAACGGTATAGAAGAAGAAGAAGAGGAAGAAGAAAAAGAAGAAGAAGAAGACAAGCTAGGATGGATATGACAACTGAGGCAGGAACACTGCATGCGCCCCTGCACCTGTTTGTGCTGAAACCAAAAAGTAAGTTAAGTCTAATGTGCGTTTGTGTGCATATTTATATATATGTGTCTATGCATGTCAGCACAGACTTTACTGTATGACTACACCTACAGTAAAGCCTAGGTGTAGTCACTTTACTACACCTACATTTGGTCCAAATGAGTCCAAATGATCATTTGGACAGAAAAGTACGAGTTTTCAAAAAGGTAGCAACAATTTAAATCACTTTTCAAATGATAGTAATGGTAAATTAAGCATAATATCTGTCATAAAAAAATATCTGATTTAAGTAGTGTCAATCAAGAAATACTTTGCATCATCTTTAAACATGGTCAATTCTTATGTCAATCTTACTTCGTTATTCCTTCCAGGAATTGTTGGATTTAATGAGTCACAGTAGGTGGGCTTCCTAAAATGAGCCAGTGTTGTTAAAAGGGACAGATTCACAAGATTCCTACACCCTTCAAAGTACCATGAATCTCATCTCTAATTCAAAACAACCTAATCGACTGGTATTCTGTGCATGATATATGGTTGTTATATATGTTGGCCTGATTTTACAAACTGGCTGGAGATAAGAAACGTCATCTTTTTAGCTGAACTTGTCAAGAAAAAGAAATCTGAGGCCACTGAGTTCAAGATGTATGTTTCTCAAGATGTATGCTTTGTTCTTGACTTGAAACAAACAATTTTTTGTACTAATGCCGGTGTCAAGAAATGTAAGAGACAGGTTAAGACTCATTCCAAGCACATGTTGACTGTACTCAAATGTAGCACAATGACAGCAGTTCTTTAAAAACATAATTGTATAATTACTTGTGTACGTAGGAAAATGCATGACCTTCAAAAAAAATATAGCATTTAGAGGTGCAATTAGTTTCTTTGCCGAGAGTAGCAATGCTCTGGATGTCTTGGATGTTGCTGAGTGTGCACTTCTTAGATCTCAACCAAAGGCCAATGGTTCAAATGGACAAGACAACCCTCAGGCAGAGACTCTGAACTCTTGTCACCTTGATGAGACGAGAACACAAAGCCTCAGCATGCACAGCATCTCTCAGAAACCTCTTACAGTACTTGTATTGAATATTTTTACATCACAGGGAGATTTTAATCTACTTATGGCACCAAGCATTCTGAGGATTTGAGGCTGTACTGCAACAAATTTAATTTAGCACCGTAGGTAATTCATTTTTGTCTGCTACATCGAGATATAGATAGATACGGAGGTATGGTAGTTCCTCATACCATGGCGATTGAATTTTAAATGAAAGTTAATAGAAGTTTCAGTCATCAAAAAACTCTGAACTTGCTCCGTTTGCGCACCAAGGGGAGCGTTTGTCTGGTATAACAAAGATATATGAGTCCAGTAGCTTGCTGGTCTTAATTAGGTAGCTGCCATCAAATGGGAATTATATCATCACATTGGTAAGTGTGCCACAACATACTCACCCCCTAACCTTAAACATCCATGAATTACAATATTAACAGGCCAATAGAATGCTTAGAGGAATAATTAATGCAGAGCTAAATTGAGTTTGAAAAGCCTGTGGTTTGCCATATCATTGGAACAAACTGTCAGCCAGAAACAGCAGCAGAGTGATTGGGAGGGTCAGTGTGTAATGTCCATGCGATGAGTACTGCTGCTTTATGACTTCCATTTGCTCCGGTGTGGGCAGCCTTCCCACTGGTCCTCACTAATGATGCCTCTCTAATGCTGCATGGAAGAGCAAAGCACGGGAATGTAAGTGGAGATAGGGGAGCCACTTGGGTAAAAATTAAAACATGATAATTGATAATATTTCAGTGTAGCTTATCAAAATTGCTCCTTGTTGCGTTCAAGAAGATTATCATTGAATGAATAATATAACATACACATTTTTCTTAATTGTTGCTGAGCAGATGGGAGCATTTGTTTTCCAGGTTGTGGGATCATTGGCAAATGCATTCAGTGTAACTATTGTGGACTTTGGAGGTAAGAATAAAACATAAGATGTGAATAATAAGGATGCAACACACCCAGAATCTTGTCTGTAGTTTTATAATATTTAGATTTTAAGCAGTGTCTTTTTTTTTTTTTTTGCACTGAAGGATCTTAGTGATAATATATGATGTTAGCTGAGTGTTATGGATACAAAAAGGGCTGGAAATCTTTTCATAATAACCCAGTACAGTGAATATGCAATAATATAAGTTGCCCTAAAAGTTGCCCTAAAAGACTTATTTAATGTCAAGCCAGAGAAAGCACATAGTTTTCCTTGGTCATAAAGTGTGTAGAGTAACGCTCCCATACCGCCATCAGTTACTGTGAGCTGTCAGTCATCTTAACCTTTTTACTTGGTAAAAAATAACGTGAAGGCAGGTGTGTGGGTATTTTTCACTCACAGAGAGTCGTGACTTAAATACCCTGGCGGGCATGTTTGTCGGTAATATGAACACCTTTGCTGATAACCCCTGATTAACAAACAAAACCACCCAGAGCTACTTCACAGAGAGAGCATCTCTCATATTCATTCTGCTGTCTTATGTCTTTCATGAGATAGTAGGCAATGAAAATGAGATATTTTTTTTACTTGCAGAACATGTTAAAAAAAATTTTTTTAACTTGCAGAAGCCCATTAAAATGCTGTCTACATCGTTTTAAACTGTGTGATTGTGAGCGTGAGTGGGAATAAAAATAGCAATAGGTATTTTGTTCCATATAACACAGTACGAGTGTAACAGGTAAACCTTCTATGGATGCAAACTCGACTAAAAACCCACCTGTTTAGGATTGTATTTGAAACGTAATCAATTACAAATTTATTGATGGAACCTGACTTAATGTTGTGTTTTGATTGTTGATTATATGTTGCATTGTGTTTTTGTTTGATATGATGTAAAGCACTTTGAAATGCCTTGCTGCTGAAATGTGCTATACAAATAAAATTTGATTGATTGATTGAACATTTACCTAGTATGCTCCATCTATATTTGGTTGATATTTCAAATTGATTTAGAATTTCAGCTTCTATCTTCAAAGGATCTTCCTGTAACGATTATACTATGATTCTTTGAGCCTAAAGTATTTCTACGTCAGGATATAGTTCTCCCAGAATTCAATACCTTAATATGTATGAGCCTAAAATTTAAATAGTTTCATTAAACTACTTACTTTTTTTTTGTTTATTTCTTATGGAACTGAAGTCAGAAATGTAAGATTTTTCCGGTAACAACAAATAGAAAATCTTTTGGACTGTAATTTTACAAACCAATTCTCTACATCAGGGTAGATTTATGTCAATGTGTTGTATTTCATAGTTGTTACTGTTAGAAAATTTGCCTTTAAAATGTTCTGAAAATGTCTTATATTCTCAGTATAGACCCAGTTTAAACAACTGCACTTTTTGTTGTCTTTCTCGCCATGAGTTCAGAATCATCCAGCCGCAGTAAGGATGAACCAAAGGAGCCATTAGAGTAAACCACTCAGTGTCACGGTGCTTTGACTGTGGCAGTGTTGTGCTTCGGAAGTAAAATAATTGCAGGAAGTGAGGGATCCGACTAAATCATGCCAGTCTGTGGGAGCAAGGGCAACAGACAGGAGCTGAACTGTTCGGCCATGATGTCTATAAGTGCATTTCCTCCGCCATGCTCCTCCTGATCCAGCTGTCCCTTATATCTTGGATGCTCTGTTTATGTTTGGGAATCAATTGTTATTGTGCATGATGGATGAGCTGCTGGCAGACCTGCCCTCTCTCTGGAGTGGAGTCAGAGGTGGGCCGATTTTAAAGGATAGCTTGTCTGCTTTAGGACCAATGAGGAACTACAGCATGTTAGAAATATATAACATTAAAGATGCTTTTAAAATATGTTGAAAAGAGTAGACATGTTTGTTATGTGTGTACCACTCATAAAATGCATAAATCATTCAGGTTTTCAGATATTAAACTAATTCTAATGCTGTCTAGAGGAGCTCTTATGATGCAATATAGACTTTATTAAGGGTATAATTACCCTACCTTAATAATCAAGATCTACTGTCTTCAGAGAGACCTGTAAATATGTAACACACAGGTGACCTAGATTAGATAAAACTATTTATGTGTGTTTGTGTCTTCCTCGTCTTATACAAATAGGGAGAGCCCAGTAATAGTCGTTGTCTGAACGTGCACTTTCATCCTGGTGCTTTTTCTTGCCTCCAGCGATGGGAGTGAACGACCTTTTACTGTCAACTTCCAACATGACAAATTACAGAGGCTGGATGACCGTGTTTTTTAGGAATGCAAGAGTTCACTGCTTGGTCAGGCCGCGAGCAGGGCACCAGGCCCCTACAATGGAGACAGATGTATTAATTGATAGATAAAAGTCACAGATACATTGACTGGGGGCGTTGTATTTTTGGGCAAGAAATGTGATCGCCAACCAAGGCTTTAAAGGGTCTCACTATTCCATCCCCACAGGGGTTGCTAAAGCAGAACAGACCACAAAAACTGGATCATGTACCCAACATCGGAACAAGCAGCTACTGGGATGAACCTCTGCTGAGCCTCAACAGGCTTTGTCTGAGTACAAAGACAAAATTATGTCCAGCAGTTACTTCTGAAATAAGCTTGTGTGTGGGTTTCTTTTTCTTTTTTTAGCTCCTGAGCTTGTGGTGAAAGCTAAGAGGGTGTGTGTGACGAGTCTTGGCAAGACATGCAGAGGTTGCACACGTGGTCTGCTTTGCTGTTTGATGTCACTGCCCTGTTTAATTGGAGATCAGTAGGGCCAAACGCAGCTAGAGCTTCTCTTTCTGACCTCATCGGGTTGATCCGTGCCATCCACTCAGCCCACTCTCCTGCAACCACATCCGTCACCGCCCTGTCAGCTGGCTCCAACAACCCGTCAGTATTTATTGTGTTGATTAGTCGATACATCTACTCGCCAAGTGACTTGCCAAGTTTCTTGAGATGTACACCTGATGCTTCATTTACAACCCTTGACCTCCAAAACTGATGCAGTGATTTTTTTTAAATTATTCACACCCATTGAACTTCTATATATTTATCATGTTACAACCAAAAACCTCTAAACATTTTATTGTTTTATTATGTTATACAGCAACACAAGATAAGGGTGGTATACATTTGTATTCAGCTCTATTTGTTCACATATCCCTAAATACTATAAGTGGAACCATAGAGTGCACCTGTGTGCAAACTGAAAACTTAACACTCCATCTCATTGTAAAACACAGTCATATAAGCATCATGCTGTGGCTTTGCTTTTCTTCAAATTATAGACACAAATGTAATGTGTTTTGAGTCATTAGGAATTTGGATGTAGATAAATACAGAACAATTCTGGATGAAAATCTTTCAGAAGCTGGAAGAGACTTGAGCTGAGGTTCACCGCTGAGCAGAATAACACTAAACTTGCAGCTAGAGCTCCAATGGAACAGTTTAGATCAATTCATATTTGTGTGTTAGAATGGCCTACTCAAAGTTTCGAGCTAAAGCCAATTAAAAAGGAGTGGGAAGTTTGGAAAATTGATGTTTTCAGGTGTTATACACTAAATATGCAGTCTGATAGATCTTTGAAGAAGAGTGAAGATTGGCAAAGAAGAATAGACAACAACTTCAGTGTACAGATGTGCAAAGCTGATAGACAGATACCCCGGAAAACTTGCACTTTGATTCGGGAGCGGTAGATGTAAATGCATGCTACACTTCTCAGAATGTTATTTGTGGGGAAAATGGCATGGACCATTTTCTTTTCTCTCTACAGCTATATAATACTTTGTGTTGGTCTGTAATGTAAATGCAAGTAAACACACCAAAGTCCGAGAATGTAATTTGGGAAAATGAGAAAACGTTCGAGCTGTATTAGGGTACTGTTCTTGCCAAAGGACATGCCAAGTTTCTTGTGCACTACATCGGATGCTTAATTCAAACAATTTTAATCCAAAAGCTACACCGAGGTCATGGATATGTTCAGTGCTGTCCAGAGTCGCCCATAAGCCACGGAGAGGTCTTTTGTTCATCTCGTCAGTTGTTCAGCCATGTGGAAATCATTACATATTTACTTGCAGTGTTCATTTTGTCCCGCACAGATTGGATCATTACATGCTCCTCATTTGTTCAATGACACCACTGTATTATGCAAATGCCTGTTGTAATGGATTTAGTCCCATATAGTCCAAGTATTATTGGTGTAGTTATCACATCTCGCGGTGTAGCCAACAGTTAGTGAGCTGAGAAAATGAAACAGAAATTGCCCATCCACATTTATGGCACTAAGCATTGTAGGAAAAATTATTTTCTTATCCACAGGGTTTTAAAAGACTCATAAACAATCATAAGGCTTTTCATGCGAACCAAATTCATCTTGGTCGTCATATTAACTGAGGTTTTGTGGGTTTCAGCGGAATTATTCCGTAGACTCTTAAATCTGATGAGTTATAAGGAATTTTGTTATTTTTTCTAACCTAATCCTGTGCCAAATATGAAACAATTGGTTACCGGGTTGATTTGACACACTAGGGTTGGTTTATGGATTTGACGCAGCATACTGGTTAACCCTAAACATGGGTTAAGTAACCAATGTAACATTCGAGACACTGAAAAGAAAAAATCCACATTCTTAAGTGCGATACATAATAATCTCTTATACTTCATCAGCTGAAGCTACATATTGACACAACTGTATAGTGCTTTGCAAAAGTGGCCTGCCTATGAGGACTAATACTGAGGCATCTTTATATTGCAGGAACTCGTATGTGATTTCATCACATCCCTATCTTAGGTTGTTGACTTAAAATTAAAATGTCCATACTATATATCCTAACTATCCCTTAAATGACATTAACACCATATTATATCATGCTTTTGTTAATCATCCTTAGAAGTTGACCGAGGTGTTTAGTTCAAAATGGCAACCCGGGAAGGACCATGTGGCTTCATTTTTCTAACTCACAATTTTTGAGCTATTGTTTGGTTAAAATATACAACATCTGTCCCAGAAATATTATCCCTCCATCTGGGTTAAAGACATAACCCATCAGTTTCTAGTGCGTACAAATGAATAACATTCCTCCATCTTTCCCACAGTCACATCCCACAATGTTTCTGATTATGAAAGCAAAACTTTGCATTTTAGGGAACATCTCATTTGAAAGTAGAGTCAGTGATATGCAGAGGACGCTGAAGATCACACATCTGTTTGCTATCTTCACTAGCGAGCTGGAAAGACAGTCCTGGGTGTTTTTAGCACAGAGAAACAAATGTTTGGCTAATAAAACCTCTCATGCAGGCTGAGGGACTCAGCCACTATGTGGCAATATCACTGAAGGCTACCTAGATTCATGGTTAGTCGTCCAATAAAATAAACAGCCAATAAAACATTGTTCTGTAGCTCCCCTGACAGCACTCTAACATCATTACACTTTCAACAAGCTTCCATTGAAAACTTGAATACATATCCGACTGCTCCTTATTACTTGTAGTCACCCACATGGGTCAGGACAACGTTTTATGGCTTCCTACTTAATATCGCATATCTCACTGCTCTTTGTGAGAGTACCGCTCGCTCAGTGAGGGCAAGCATCTTGTGGGAGATCTGGGGCTGATTTGCACTCACTGTTGCTTACATGAACTCCACTTCCACCTAATCACTCTACCTTGACATCAGTAGCCAGAGAGCATGTGGTGGATATGTGTTTTCCAGCCACTGAGGAATTGTCTGGAACTTTACGTATGCAGAAGTAATTGCAATATGGAAAGCAACAAAGTGAATATTCAGCAGATTATTAAATCTGTTTATTAGCAAAACAAAAAAGATTATATTAATAAACTGGATCACAGCTGTCAAATCATATTGTTTTTATGACAGCTTATCAGTTTCATCTTATTTTGCTGAGTTTGTCCATTCAATATTTTCTTCTTTTTCTAGAAAAAGATCACTTCTCTAAGGTCAATCCTTTTGACCCCTGTTTTTACTACAGTGCTTAACCTAGTGTGTATACAAAAAGTTTCAAGAGGATTAGGAAAGTTCTTAATAGGGGATTATCTTAATCCTTCTGTTGTCCTATCTAAGATCTGTTACATGAGGGATCAGACAGACAGGAGTGGCTGAAGGCAGTTTAGTTAGGAGCGTGGTGCTTAAGGCATGTAGTTCCACATGTTCTAATTAATCAAGGATCACTGTTAAACTTCAAATATAAGTGCTGCATGTCAGTTTCAGCTCAGATCAGTGAACAGTGGGAAATACATCACACCAGCAGCAACCAAAGAACATTTATTTTTTACTCCTTTAAAGGTGCCATTTTTTTTTGTTAAAATCCATAATTGCAAACTGATGACAGGAATATATATTCTGTCAGTATGTGGTCCAACATCTATGTGTGTGTATATGAGGGTGTGTGTTTCCTGACACGCTGCAGTGATGTCAGACTCCCTCTATAGGATCCCAGAGGTAGTTCAGCTCTCCAGTGGGGTATCACTATCAACCTGCAGAGCTTGTTTTCGTTTATAAATGAGTGATTCCTCATTTGTAAGCAACTGTTATGTTATAGTAGCTTTATAATATTTAAGCCCCTACTGTTTGGAGCAAATTGCTAATCTAAGTATATGTATTTTTGTGCATCACACCTTGTGCAATGTAAGTCCATCCAACACAATGCTGTCTAGCAATTCATCAGCTTATGACATTTTATTAGTAAATAACAATCCTTCAGGTTGACCTATCCGAATGTGTTGATGAATATGCATACAAAAGAAATAATTGTAAGCTTTAATATAGTCAAAACATTTTACACAATAATGAACTAACACAATATCAACACCAATAGTGACCAATATTTTGGACTTTGAATGAGAGATGATAAAAATACCATGAAGACTCATTATTAAACTCTGAAATAAGTTTTCAGAGTTTAAGAATGAGCATAAGTATATTCTAACTACTAGTAGTAGATACTATCTATAATAGATACAATCTAATTTCAAGATATTTCTGTGCACGCTATGTGTTCAGCCACAAAAGGATCATTTTGACAAAAAAGATTGACAGTGCTATATGTGCCAATGGTGTGCAATGGTCCAAACTCTTTGAAATGCTAATAAACAGTTTAATTCAAAACATGTCAAATCTGAGTAAAACTAGAGCACACTACTTAACCAAAAATCAGCTGGGTAAAGGTTCATGAGAAAGACATAACTGATGAAATCTTGTTTCACAGGCTGATAACCTTTCCACAGTCTACCTCCCCCCCTCACCCAATTACCACTGCTGGTAGTTTTAATTCCTATTTGGATCAGGTGACTCGTGAAATATGACTTGTCACCATCCTTGATCAAGCCAAAATACCTTCTTGGTAGTAGATATTAGTTTTTGGTGTCATATAACCACATTTCCCCCAATGCATAATGGCTATAATTCATTGTTTATCTGGCGGATTGTTGATATGAATCATCCCACTGCAAGCAGCTGCATTTTTTTAATTAAAAGTGTAGCATGAAACAACAAAACGTTAACAGTACTTAATAACTTGCAAAAATTATCCACATGGACAATGTTAAGTAAATTTAAGTAGACAAGATTGTATTACAGTGTGTCACAATCAAAATTACATACAAGTCATTTCAACCCACTTGCTGCAGACTTTCTCTCAACAAATCTACAAGAAGCCACCTTGACTGGCCAGCATGAAACAAGACATGCGGCTTGTGCTCATCACAACACATCCCGCAGATCTGCCCAGGCTTGGCTCCAGAAAGATATTGTTCTTATGTTCAACACTCACAATTAACCATCCTGTATTTTCCTGTCGGTACTGATCTGCCACCATGAACAAAAGTCATCACACCATCAGTTTTCACGTATCCCAGTCACTCTCAAAGCGACACTGAGTGGCCACTTCAGGCAACACTCTATCTTAAGTTTTAGCATTTGACTCCTTTGTGCATGCGCAAGGCTGCCGCCAAAGGCCTTCGATGTTCTCTCTCCAGGTTGAGCTCCTCTGTGTTTACTCCTCTAGAAACACAAACAACCCAATTTGTTTGGGTCTTAATTTTGAAGCTATCCCGTTTGTCAACTGATATAGGTGGAATTTCAGCACGGGCCTCGCTGTGAGCCAGAGCAGAGACGCAGGGGAGGCTGACAGCGCTAATGGCTGTAGAGATAAGTGGAAGAATGTTGACGCTCCAGAAAGCCACAGGCAAAGGAAGAGGATGAAAGAGAGAGTTCACCACTTAGACCGCTCCCTCACTATGGGGGATGCAACCAATATTTATCAGCTCTCTCTCACTTCAAATTACTCCCTTCAAACGCTGCTTACAACAGTGAATAAATAAAGCTGATTCATAGAATTTTGCCAGCCAAAAGGGGTGTTAGATTATATCCTATTAAGGCTGTGAATGTTTTCAACCATTTGCCTGCTGCTTCAACATAGATCAGCAGCAAAAGAGAGACAGAAATACAGTGGATTGTGAAAATATTTATACTCAGCTTCTAACATTTTGTCATGTTACAATCACAACCTTCAGTGAATTTTATTTTGTTGCATCATGTAACAGTTGGTAGCACAAACAGAAAGAAGATGCTGGGTTCGACGACCAGCCTGAGGTCTTTCTGCATGGAGTTTGCTTTTTTTGGGGGGTTTTTCCACGTGGCTGTGTGATTTCCCTCTGTTTACTCCAAAGTCCTTCCACGGTCCAAAAAGATGACTTTTAGATTAATTGATCTCCATAAATTGTCTTTAGGTGTGAATGTGCATGGTTGTCTAAACTTTGTGTAACCCTGTGATGACCTGTCCAGGTTGTATCCCACCTCTCGCTCAATGACTACTGGAGATAGGCACTACCCCACAATACAGACGATGGATGGATATCCTAGTTTACACAATGTAGAGAAATATAAGGTACAAAAATGCACAGATTAAGTATTTTTTTTAAAAATCAATTATTTTGATGTTCCTACATAAAATCCTTTGCAACCATCTGTCTGACAAAATAACTAAATGGTACAAAAATATACCTTTGATTCATTTAATCTCATAATAATCATCTAATAATAAGAGTATTGCATTATTTTAAGCATACTAAGACATGTTTAGGTGCCTTATGTGTGAAGCAGCGAAACTCCTTCTCTATCACAGGATCTCTCAGAGGAAGAGGGGTGCACTGCCATGGCATGGCACAGTGGGCTGGACAAGGGGTCTGAGGAGGAAGTAGACCACTGCCTCAGAAATGTTGTGTCATTCCACCACCAGCAGGGAATCCACATCTATCAGAGCATGCGCTCACCAACTCGAGTGCTCATGCTTGTCATAAATATTTGCATGGCATCGGCTGACATGTAAGATCCTATCATAAGTCAGACAAACTCATCATAGCCCATTACATGCAGCGTTCACAGCGACCAACAAGACAGACAGTGGCTAAGTAGAGAATAATGGGTGACTCCTGGCCCGGCAGCAGCTACAGTTACAGAGACATGGGATCATTCTGTCATCACGCTTTTAAACAAAATGTCACCCCAGCTATTACATTGTCATTTTTAGCTGCTCTGTCACAACCCTGCAAGTTCCAGTGACAGATAGTTCTGCTGCATGCCTCTCAGCGGTTATGCGCCTGTGCTATTTCCCACGTACTTCACTGTTTGCCTGACTGCGACACACATCACTCTCAATTGTGCCTTTGTACAGCAGCCTGAGGAAGAGGCTCTGTTATTTCTGGTACATGAATGAGTCCATGAGGTGCTGCGAGTCTTGAGACAAACCTGTTCATTTTAGTCTTGTCCATCAATGCTTAAAGTATTTGAAAGGAAGAGCAAGGCTTCATGCAGCACAATAGGATGTATATTTGAGTATTTCCTCATGCCTAAGCAAAAAAATAGGGCGGCATCTGTGGTTTGTGTAAATGCTAAAAATATTCTGAGTAAATGCCATGGAGAGCTTTGACTCTTTGACCAGCAGAGTTTGTTATTAAGTAAATCAAATAATTTTGCTATGCTCATAAACATATATCTGCTGCTGAAAGGCAACTCCTATAAATGGTTCTCACAGATTTGTAAAAGCTCCCTACATCTGATGAATTCAGAACTGGAAAAAGCCAATTTTCTAGTCAGAAAAATAAACTGGAATAGCCTATAAAATCAGACTTCCTAGTGGATACTGGTATCTGGCATCTCTGACTAATCCCAGTTACGACTTGTCAGTCTGACTTTCTGTTTTAATATGGCCACATAAACAGTGGTGAAAATGCGCTTATTTTACAAGCATCAACTTTACATGTGGTGCATGCAACTATAAACTGAAAAATAAAAAGTGATGTTTGCTTATAGAAAGTAAAGCTTAAAGTGATGTCTGTAAGATCTACTGCAAATGATGTTTATGTGTTTCTTCATGCTGAAATTCCGACTTCACCTCAGGTCTGATGTCAAACCCAGCTTTGAGTTCTGACTTCCGAGATAAAACAAGCGCAGCGTGGCATTACATTTTACACAAGTGGACTCTATTTACTGATTTGAATACTTCAAAAAGCAATAAGCTTGATTTTATTCATGTGCCTTACAATAAAGTGGACTGAAAACAAATGCACACCACACTTTTCAGATTTTTATTTGTAAAAGATCATTAAAGTCATTTCCTTCCTCTTCCCAATATTGCACCAGCTGTTGCTGGTCCGTCTCTCCAAATCCAGGCAAAATCTATTGAAGTTTGTGGATAACATGATAACATATGGATAACATTCATATCATATTCTTATGGTATGAATACTTGTGCAGAGCAGTGTAAATCTCTTCTATTTTTACAAGCAGAAAAGTTTGCTTTCATTGTCCATATTGACATCTCATCTTGAAGTTTGGCTACATACCTACAATTTATTAGATTCTATGGGATAGATGGATCAGTTCAGATGTCTGTGATCAACATAAGAATGACTTGCATGCATTTATGCCTAAATTTGATGTGGAGAATGAGCACTGTCATCTTGCAACAACAGCGCTGATGTATGAAATATGACAATACTGAGACATTCAAGGTTATTGATTGGCATTGTTAGGAGATTTAAAAGAGCCATATGTCTTCATCTTCAGCAATGACACATAAATAAGTTTGGTGCAGTGTGTGAGCCAAAAGAACCAAAGACAACATTGTTGCATTCTGATGCGCATCATATGGTTACTTCATCACATGTTGTGTCATCATGGTGGGATTCTTGCATGAATATGCAAAATAAATGAATATAAACCATCCTCATGACAAGCACATTTATAATAGTATGCAAGAAGGATGTGTTATTGAAATAGAGATGAGTTTCATATTATACAGGTGTGCACTTAGTGAATGATACTAAATATAGCATAATAATAGACTTATAACGTATGCATCTCTGTTGGCATCACAGTGAATCATGACGCCTGTTGGGATATGTGTTTATGAAAATTATCTTTGTTTTCTTTTATCGTGGACAGGGGGATGCTGCCTCTTCTCAAGGTTAGCAGAGTTGCTCAGATGAACGGCTACTCGGGACCGAGCTCGTATGTCAATGTTTACCCCATTAGTGACAGCTCTGAGGCAGCGGGCCACTTAATATTGTCTGCGCTGGCCCCCGACTGTCCCCACATGCCAGTTCAAAAGTTCAGTCACTTCCTCAAGGGTCTCATCACATACTCACCACATCTTGATTTTCAAAGCTTCACAAAGAGACTCAAGCTGTCAGGAGAGATACCACAGAAAAATGATGATGAAACGCAGGTTTGGAGCCAGGGCCGGTCCAGGCCGACACAGCCACCACTCCTGGCTCTCACGTGAGGGGGGCCTGGAGGATGGAGCTCATTTTGAAGGGCTGTGCAGCGGTTCAGGGCACACAGTTGTACGCATCCAGCCAGAGGAGGAATTGATTGTTCTGGAAACTGATGAAGCTCGAGCACAATTAGATTGCAAGGCAGCACGGTGAGGTGAGAGAGCAGCCTCCCTGCCTCGCCGCTGATTGATGGTAAAATAATAACCGCTGCGTATTAACTGCAGAGTTCACAACCAGGTTAAGGTGGGCCAAAAACTGCTGCTCTTATTAGATTCTGATACGAGTTGCGATGTAAAAAGATCTTTTTCTTTGTGGGAGTGTGCTGTCCATTTCACAGCCCTTCGGAGTTGAGTACAGTGCCCTGCAAGAACATTCATAAGCATTAATCTTTTTTAACATTTTGTTGCACTGCAACCTCAAAGGTGTATTTTATAAGGAATTTTTTGGCAAAACAAATATCGAAATAATTAGTGAGCAATTGCTTTACACTAACAACATTGTGGAGAAATGTAAAGCAGGCTAGGACTTTATATCAAAAGCCCAACCTTTCAATCCATCATTCGAATATGGAAAGAACATAATCCTGCTGCAAATCGATCAGGAAATGGCCATCCACCTAAACTGACAGTCTTGTGCATTTTTTTTAAACAAGTAGTCAAGGAGCCCAAAGCAGCTGTGGGTGAACTACAACTCTGATGGGAGAATCTGTTGGACATTCTACAAGTCTGACTTTTATAAGAGTGGCAAGAAAAAAGCCAAGTAGGGTAAAAGAAAAAGTACTTAAGACGATCAGTCAAAGTCAGAAACTGAACTTGTTGGCTTACATGGAAAAGGCTTTTAGTTGTAGACATCTAAAATGCCACATAACTTATAAGATCTGTATTTAAATTTTAAACAACGGCCAGAGCTATTCATAGAGGACTTGTGTCAAAGGATGTGTATGTTAGAATTTGCCTAGTCAAAGTCCAGACCTACTATAGAATGAGTAACAAGACATGAACACTGATGCTCTATATCCAAGTGGATTTACCTTGACCTATTTTGTAAAGATGATGAAAATTTTAATCTCTAGAGCAGCAAACTCCAAAGATCAACAATTGTATTTGCAGCAAAAACAGATGATGGGAAATACATATGCCTGGCACAATGTCCTGATATTTATTTGTTAAAAAAAAACATGACTACTTTGTGTTGGTCTCTTACATCCAATCCTAAATAAATATATCAACATTTGTTGATGTAATGTGACAAATTAAAAAAAAGGTTCAGAGGGTATGAATACTTCTTCAAGGCAGTGCAGTTTCCTCCAACAACTCAAGAGGGTAACGGGTCAGGAGTCACACCAAGGTGTAAACATATGTTACCCTAACAGATGTGAAGCAAATACATTAATTCACAGTGAAGGTTCAGGGTCCTTCTATGTTTCAGTGTTTCCTATCCTTCCCTCTGCTACATCAATATCTGCTCTAAGCTCCTGAAAAGCTGGGGGAGCTTCTGTTTATCATATTACAGGACTTCAAGATGAATATCGCCTTTCAAACACATGTCAGCGAGCCAAACAAGTGAATGTACAACCATATCATAATTTATGACTGAAGAAATATATGCTGCTCGTGGACAGAGGGGGTTTCACCACGCAGTCTCTCCTTTCTTTAGATAAGGATTACGTGGGCCAAACAGTCAAACAGCCAATGCATTTTTCTTGAGCAGTGTCTCCTCAGCTGGGTGTTACAAAACAATCCCCTCCTCCCCCTTCTTCTTCAAAGTGTGTATTCTGTTGGTCATTTGTTTGCCGGTGCAGTTCCCATGTGGAGGAGGAGCTGAGGCCGCTGGCAATGTTGGAGTGTGCAGGAGGTGAGAGCGCACAGTTGCATATCTGAGCTCCGGGATCCGTGATCATTTATCTCCATTTCTTTGCACATGGTGTCTAGTAATAAAGGCTCAAGTGAAAATGGTGTTTATCATTGGAATGACAACATCTCCCAGATGCCGTGGATGAAATCTAGAAAACAGATAACGCATTACAAACAACAAGTCCTTGCTCTGCAGAGAATCCAATTAGGAGAGCGTTGCATCACGTTAATCAAGCGGAGGTGGACTGCTTCATTTAGGCCAGTGGATAAGAGAGCAGAGGGAGGTCTGGTTCAGGGCGAACAGGGTTATATGCAGTTAAACCTGCAGCATACATCAGCAGTCATCAAGTGTGGGGAGCTTAACCCCCTAGTGGTTCAGCGAGGAAGCACAAGTATTGGCTGC
This sequence comes from Xiphophorus maculatus, assembly GCF_002775205.1. Classification (NCBI taxonomy): domain Eukaryota; kingdom Metazoa; phylum Chordata; class Actinopteri; order Cyprinodontiformes; family Poeciliidae; genus Xiphophorus; species Xiphophorus maculatus. The sequence continues at coordinate 16,615,793 of NC_036449.1, forward strand.
TTTTAATAACCATGAAGGAGATTCTGTTTAAATATGGTCAAATGCACCAGTATAAAAACATCCACCTAAAGCTAATATGTTTACTTTGTTAAAGTAAGACTAATTGCAGTGCCTTGTAAAAGTATTTGTACCCTTTGAACATTTTGCACACACATGCACAGCAAAATTTACTTGCTTTTATTCTTCAAGAAAATGAAAATCATGCATTATCTACTTTTTCCTCAAACATATTTAGTGTTGTTTGTTTGTTCCTGTGGGGACCCCAAATCACACTGAACTCTGAGGTTCCGTAATAATACAATGAGATAAAGCCCATGCGATGTGAATACTTTCGAATGGCACAGTAGCTAATTTCATTATGCATGGCAGCAAAAGTGTGTGAAAGTTTGCACTGCAGCAAACAGCAGGGACGATGTACGTGCAGATGTTTATACGTGCATGTGTCAGTAGAGCTCTGACGGGGGGGAGAGGGGGGGAAATGTGGTTGAGTAGATGTGGAGAGGGAGCACCGCTGGGCCTGTCTGTTCTGGTGTGCTGCTTTCCGGCTGCTCAGCACTTTGCAGGTCCTTAGGGGTACAAAGAGGGGACACATGGCTGGGCCATGCAAAGCTGAACAAAAGGCATCATTTCTGCACTCTGTATGTCTTTTACTTTGTTATTTGTATTTTTATTGTCGTTCCACAGTTCATGCACAGCCACAGACATATCGAGCATTTCTCTTCTCTGCGCTACTTAATGGGTTTAGATTAGTCCCTGTACATGTATTTGTAGATAAGCAGGTGCACATGCTGTTGCCACAAGGACAAAGTGGACATTTGTGCACTCCTCTCTCAGCAAAGCTCCATGCTGACAAAACAATTTACCACCCACCAGCAGGTACTATGTATGGATCACTCTTTAACATTTACATGACCATGCTGTGATTTATTGGTGCTTTGATAATTCTTTGTTCAAGGATGTGACTTAAACTCTAGAGATAGAGGACACCTAATCTGAGGAAATGCGTAGAAAATGTGATTTATGAAAAAAAGAACAAGGTCTCAAACATTTCACTAAACTTTCAGTCTGTCACTGCAAAATAAGTGCATAAGCAGTAGTGATCAAAGCCTGTCTCTGTCTAACCATCATCAATAATTACTTTATAAATCTCTCACATCTCTGACAGCTACACCACTTCAACTCATCTGGGAAGATTTTCCACAAAGTTTTCAAGTGTATTTAAGGGAATTTTTCGATAAGCATTTTTGAGAGATCAGACGCTGATGTCGGATGAGATGGCCTGGCTTGCAGTCTTCTCTTATCCTTCCCAATTGTGTTCTGTTGGATTGAGTCTTTGTGGTGACTGGTCGTTCTACCACACCTCTCTCTTACATGTCTTTCTGTGTCTTGCTTTGTGCAGTGGTGAAGAGGCGACTGCCAAACTGTCCAAAAATTAAACATGAGCGTGAAGCTCTCTATATACTGAAGGCCAAGTAAATTTCAAAAGTCTGTAGCTTTAGACTCCACAGAAGATTGGTGACCTCCATGCTCCTTAGCGTCCACTAATCTCACTCTGTGATGTTTTGTGGCTTACCACATAAGACCTGCTGTCTTTCTTAGTCACTTTCACTGTCACAATCCCAGATGTTTGTGTTTTGACCATTTTATTGTTATTTTAAAAAGCATTATAGGTCTTATCATATTCAGTTCATTTTTCTGCCTTTGTTGTTGTCAGAGAAGTGTTGCCTTATAAGTTAATTTATTTGTGTTTAGTTTCTTTATTCCAGTGTTTAAATCCTTGTACATTTGTTGTAGTTGATTTTTGTTGGGCCAAGTTTCTCTTGATTTTCAGATCAAGAAGTTCTCAGTTCATCTTTCTCTGTTGTTCTTAGTTTGCTTCCCTCAGTTTTCCTGCTTTCTTCCCACCACAGATCTTCTGATTAGTTCATCTGGGTCTGTCGTCATTTTCCACTCCTTCTTTGTTTATTCATTGCAGGATTTTTCTGTTTATTCCCTGCTGCGAGATATTCTTATTTTATAAATGTATACTCTTTTTCTCTTCATTTGGGTCATTTCTAATCACAAACATGGCACATACCTGTAAAAGAATCAAAAAAAGAATAACTTGGTGCAAAAGAAATTTTGGATGACTCAAATAAAGTAAAATAACAACTCACTCTGTAACCACATGTCCAGCAATCAGGTCTTGTAAAATTGATCAGAATTTTTCAACTCCTGTGCAGTTTTCCTCTAAGAATGTCCCTCTAACTTTTCTCTCCCCCAACAGATTTGGCCTGGCCCAGTGAGTCTTTTTTCTATTGTATCCTGAGATAAGTTATTTTAATATCAATGTAAGATAAACTCCATTTAACTTAACTTTCTTTATAGAAGTCATTTGATGTCTGATGTTGCTGTTTCCACTAAACCTTGTTCTTCTATCTGTTAAATAGCAATTCTTTGTTCTTGTCTGTAATGCATGCGATAATGCTAAATTGCATTTATGTACCATACAACTGGAGTGTAATGCAGAACAACTTTTGTGTGGACTCCTAAAAGAAAGTATTGTACATAAAGCACAATGTATGCTTATGCAGAATAATGGACAATTGTTACGGATAATTGCTATAGTACGTAATAAATAGCTGTCTCTAATCTACTGTGAAACATGCAAAATATGTTTGTAAATATTTTCATTATTTTACAGTTTTTGGTTAAAAATGAACACAAGGCAAATCTCCAGTGCCTGATTTGCTTAATTACAATCAGACTCCTGTGAGCAGTCTGTGGTGGCCGGCTCTTCTCCATGGTGTTGGCAAAGCACTGCATTGTTTGTGATGAGCATGAATGCTGACCTCTGCCCTCCCTAGTGGCCTCTGCAACTCCCCTGAAGGTTCACAGGAGGGTCACAGAGTCCCTGTGCCTCCACAGACACTGTGTTGATGGAAGCCCAGCCCCAATGCCTCATCCACCACCCCCTCGTCCTGTGAGTTCGTCTGTCTCAGTCAGACACAAACACACTCTCAAACCAAACAAACAAAACACAGTCATGACAGGAGCACGAGGGCTATGCAAAGTTTCAGGTCTGACAGTGAGGAGTCGAGTTTAGACATATTTGGATCACCCATGAAGACTTTTCTTCATTTTGTCAAACCTGAGTGTATTTTACTGGGATTTTATATGATAGAGTAAGACAAAGCTGCAGACAACTGTGAAGTGGAAGAGAAGGGATGTATGGTTTCAGTGTTTTTGCACAAAAAAATATAGCAGACATATGTATTCATACCCCTTTTTTCTGATATATTGAATTAAATAGTGCAATCAGTAAGTAAAGCTGACCTGTGTGCATTCATTCTGTTTATAAATGCAGCTGTTCTGTGAAAGTCTGGAAGGTTTACGGGAGAATATTTCTGAACAAAAGCCACTATGAAGATCCAGGGTCACAACATACAGTTTGGGATGAATTTAGGCTAGAGATAAGATATTAACTAGTCTATAAGTAGGTGAAAGAGTATGTTCCTGCTTGATTGTGACACCTACTCACAATGCTCTTTAATGCTATTGGCTGGCATTTGCAAAGCAGCCAATCCAGGAGAATTGGCTGCTGGATTGACTTACTTACTGCTGACTAGCTGCACCTCCAAAAGTGGAAATCAGGAAGACTATATTAGCCTCTGTAGTCTCCTTAAGACAGTTTCCACAGTGCACATTAATGCATATTATCACGTATTTGGTGTTTGACCTATTGAACTGGGTAGTTATAAGCATATTTAGAGGTAGCCTCAAAGTTTTCATGACTATCAGGGGTCCATGATTATCTGTGTCAGCCCTGCATACCATAAATCTTACTTTTGTGGAAGAGTCTCAATAATAATAATAAAAAAACAATCTTGAAGTCCTATTTATAGCTTGACACAGGCCATGTAGGGGCCCAGGCAAACAGCAAAAGAGGGAGCATTGATCTACTTGGATCAAGACTAAGCTTTCTGGACCTCATGCAAATGGCTCACATAGAAAATCACCTCAAAGAAACCACCCCCATTTTGAAGCATACCGGTGGCAGCATCATGCTGTGGACACATTTTTAGTCAACAGGGACAGGGAAACTTGTAGGAGTTGATGGGAAAATCCAGCATAATCCTGGAAGTAAACCTGTTAGATTGAAGTCCAGTTGAGAGTCTGTGACAAAACTTAAATAATGATCTTCATATCCAATCTGGCTGAGTCTGAACAACTTTGCAAACAAGAAAATCTAACATTCTAACTGCCAGAGTCTCCAAAATACCTCTCTGGTTGCAGTACATGGCCACTTTAGCAAGAAGACTAAGGGAATTGAATATGTAATAAACTACTTTCTTTTGTTTTAGATTTCTGGTGTCATGTTGCTCTGTAGAAAATTAAAATGAAAAGTAACTGAAGCATTTGTGATATACAGTACAGACCAAAAGTTTGGACACACTTTCTCATTGAATTCAATGAGAAAGTGTGTCCAAACTTTTGGTCTGAACTGAGTACAGACCAAAAGTTTGGACACACAGTTGTGTCCAAACTCTTGGTCTGTACTGTAGGTCCATAGTGTTTTTTACAGTGATCAATGATCATTGCTCTTAGTGTCACAGGGAAGCTTTCACCACCTTAGCTGCTGGGCAGATCTATGCATTTTTTCAGCATCAAGCTCAAACAATGGAAACAGGGTTGATGCTCATCACATGAGATAGCACATGCTGCTAGGTGGAACATCCACTGTGACCCGATTGGGAGATAGACTGCTGTAACAGGGGGGATCATTTTCATTTGGGATGCCCATTAATACCAAAGGCTTCCCAGTCACACATATTTCAATATGTAAATCCTGTTTTTTGAGTCTAAAATGACGCAGGAAGAAGTCTGTATTTGCTCTGTTTGTTTAGGGATGAGCTTAGACCCAGTGTCATTTCATGCTACAGATGATAATAATAGCTGCCACTGCTGAGATCGCTGTTGACATCGTTACTCATGCGTTCTGCCACGCGCATCAATCTTCACACCGTGTGCAGATGCTCCTGAGGTGAATGAATTTTTCACGTTGGAGTTCAGAGCGGGGTCATACAGACTCATACCTGCACATGTGAAAGAAGCACAGCAGGGAAAGCAAAGGACTTCCAGCACTCATTTTTCATTTTCAAAAACATTATCACGAACATTTTGACTTTTTTTTTAGAGCTTCCCATCAGTATGATTCACATGCAGATTTAAAACTAAGTCAGTACCATGATGGGTGGAGGTTGTTGCATGTTTTATCCCAATATTAAATTCCCTTAAATAGCTAATCAAGTTTCTGCACCGCTGCAGATCAGGTTGATCTTTTATCCCCTCAAATCTCACAGATCTAGACAGATCATTTAGATTCAAAGAAGATGTAAGGCACTTTGCAAGATGCATTCTTCTCTGACATGTCCAGTGAAGGTATAAGAAAGGCAGGCTTTACCCTCCTAAACTGTGCGCTGTCATCTTTACAAAGTATGTTCAGAGGGTGTGAAAGGGATCATTAGTTGCGTGGCAGAGGAAGCAGCAGCGTTGTCAGCTACCTGCTATTTACTTCCCCTCATTACTGTACACTGGCTGGTGCTGGTGGGAGTGTCAACATCATTAACATGACTGTCATTAGTCCTGTCCCACACTGCATGGAGAAGTTAGTCCTGTGGAGAAAAATGAAGCGTCGTTCACCACCAGCCACCACATCGGTGCAGTGATTTAAATCCCTCCTTGCAGTGGAATTGAAGAAAACACCGAAGGGGAGGACGAGCTGAAATAACTTCTGCTTTATCTGGGCATTTAACATGCTGATCAGAATTTTCCTTACACTTTTTAGGAGCATGAATGTCATACTAATTTGGAATTTATAATGATTTATTCCAGTCCCACCTTTTTTCTGAATGATTCCAAAAACAAAAAATTTGGTAAACAGGTTGGCACAGAACAGATACAGTATTTGTGTCTTTCATTAGGTCCTGGCATAAATCTCCCTGGATATTTGACCACTCTTCTTATCAGCATTGGTTCATTTAATCTGTGGTCTAATACTGATGAGGTTGAGTTATTCCAGTAGCATTTTATCCATTCAGAAACTCATTTTATTATTTTTGGCATGATTGTTCTGGATCACCCAACTGTGTCGACATTTCATCTAACAGTTGATTTGAGATTAAACTGAAGAATTTAGAGTTGGACCTCCATCCTTATAATCCACCCACTTGCAATGCACCAGCAGCACTTGAAGTTAAGCAGACCCTCAGCACGATGCCACCACCACCATGCTTGACAGTTGGTATGGAGTTGAATCTTTGGCTGCTCCTGCTTAACCCAGCTGAGAATCCCAGCAAACAGGGAGGGATTTTCATTTTGATAATAAGAAAAGCTAGGCTTAGACCATTATATGAAAGGAAGAAACTCAGAAGACATAAAGTGGTGGCACTGACTCGGTACAGGTAGAGTCGGGAGCTGGTTTTAAATGGAGATGTGTTTGGAAAAGTAAGAAAAGGAGTGAAAAAGTAAAAGTAAGGAGCATTTGGCTGAATTTCAATATGTGTATTAAGAAATGAAAGGATCAGTCTGTCTGAGTATAGTAACAATGAGATTTGATTGAAATATTAAAGAATATCTGTATTTTTTGTAACCTATAAAACATAAAAATCTGAATATATAATAACCAGTAAAAAAAATTGTGAAATCAGTTTGATTTCATGATGCAAAAAACATCCTTTTCATCCTGCTTAATTAGAATGTTATACTCCACGGAGGACTACTTAAAGCTGTAAGAGCATTTTTTTTCTACAGAAGCTAAGACAAAAGTGATGTCTTTGAAAACATCTCATTGCTATGGTTACAGTTCAGTTTGAGGGCTGTATTTGGACTCCTAAAAAGTGTTTCTGTCACAGTGGTGAAATAGCTCAGTCTTGTTCTTGTTTAAGCACACACCTTTTCTCTAGAGGATTTTTAGTGTTTCCCATGTGGGAAGATTTCAGTCAAACTTGAAGGTCAGATGAACATGAGTTCCACTTGGATGTTTTAACATAGAGATTTTCCTAATCACTCATGACATCTAGTGGGATGAGGGAAGGGATGTAAGGCATGTAAGCCTCATGCCTTACATTCAGAAAGGCATGAATGTGTTAGTAATTGAGCCTAAATATATAATCTTTGAGCTTGTATGTACTGGAGAAAACCTCAATTGCATAATCCAAAAAATAAAACCACCATGACCACATGAGCAACAACATGGTGAAGAGCACAAAATTCCATGTTAATCCAGAATAAGTCAAACCACCTGAAGAAAGATGAAACCATTTAAATACTCAGAATCCATGTGAACTGATGCTCTGAAGAAACAAACTAAATTACTATTTATCTATTTCTTAAAGCAACTAAGTATGTATTGTTTACCTGACAAGGTTCTAAGCGTCTACAGCAGAAACCAACACAAAACAAACAGCCTCCCTCACACCTTGTCATCTGCCTGGCTTGACTGGATGTTATTTTAGCCAACTTCAAGGCCTCAGCAGCAGCTGCAATCACTTATTGCCGTCTGGCTTAGTGCAAAACCTCTCCATGCCCCCAACTAGCTTCCCATCAGCCTTGAGGGGATACAGCTCCTTGCACTCAGTTTCAACTCTTCGCCTCTCTGTCTTGCCTCTCGAAGACTTCTCCGACCTCTGCAGAGGTGACTGGAGAAGGGGAGCATCCCGGAGCGCAGCACCGCAGAACATGTCCCCATGCAAACCAGCTCAGAGTGGCTCCACATACTGTGTTTCCACATGCCGTTTTGTACAGGGCTCCATTTCACAGTGGGATGGGCTTTTGGGGGCAGAGTGTTGTCCAATGGCAGCGCTGGCTTTACTGTGTGGCTCGCCTGATTTACGGTGGGTCATTAAGCCAGCACATTCCTTCTCCCTGTGGCCCAGGTGGTTGTGGGGCCGGAGGCCCAGACTCAGAGAGCAAGAGCTGGGCTCTCTGCGGAGCCAAGGGGAGCAGCTGCAAACCAGCGGATCCAGCTCCATCCCACAGCCATGCCACATCCCTCCATAACAGGAAGCACTTAGTATAATACATCTCAGCACCATCCGTTTCTATGAAGGATGAACTGTGTGTTGTCTCTGTTTTAGGATATGGTGCCTGGTTTCAATTCCAGCTGTGCAACAAAAGACTTTAAAGGAAGAATTTCAGAACTAACAAAGTCCTTTTTGGGGTTACAGTATATTATATATGTACATGATTATAGTCAATAAATTAGAATATTATTGTATTCATTTATTTATTTCAGCAACTCAGATTCCTATATGAAAAAAATTGCACAGATCAGCTCTACACAGACTGATGTTTCAAGGCTTAATGTGAACATTTGCATGCAAATTGTGAAAGTAGGAGCAGCAATATTAGAAGTATGCATTACAACTACTACTACTACTTCTAATAATAATAATAATAATAATAAAAATAATAATAATAATAATAATGATAGTAACAATAATAACAATAATGATAATATAACAGAGCGTCATCACAACTTTATGCTTACGTAGTATACTTAATGTGTATGAATATGTAAATATATAGCTTATCATCAGCAACTACTACTACTACTACTACTACTACTACTACTACTACTAATAATAATAATAATAATAATAATAATAATAATAACAATAATAATAGTAATAATAATAGTAATACTTTTCTTCATTATTTATATTTTTATGACTTATAATCACTAGTTCTTTCTAATTTCTGTATTTAGTCATTTGATGCTCATTTGTCTAACTATCTGCCAGCCCTTTTCTACCCTCTCAGCAGCCATAGAAAACTGAGGGGGAAGTTAAGTCATGAGAGATTTTTGGAGCTGCTTTGCCCTCTAGTGGTAGCTTCTGGTCTCAGATTTGACACAGACATGAAGCTGCTGTGATTCTTCTCTGCCTCGCCACTAGGCTGCCATTCAAAGCATGAACCCCCTTGTTAAACTCTGTGGACATGTAATGAGACGACTTGTCAGTCCACACAGGGTTTAACTTCAACAGCTTTGTAAATTTCTGCTCGCTGACAGTAAAAAAGAAATTTCAGCACTTTATGAAACTTTACAAGCTGACTTTAATATTTACAAGGCTGCTAAAAACCCTGGCAAGGCATTCATGGCTGACCCAAGCATACCATGGGGCTACACCAGGGGAAAGAGAGGGATGAAGGAAACTGCCTGTTCATCTGGCTGATACAACAGTTTTATGTTTTGTTATGTAACTAATTTACACCTGAATGAGGAGGAATGCAACACTGTCTAACAGAAACATGGTATAATGATACAGTCTGTTTGACAGTGTAGTCTTCTTTTTATAGCACACAGTTAATTTCAATTTGTGTGCTATTTTTTTTTCCTTTCCCTGCATGACACACACAGGCACCGGTGTATTATTCAGTATCAGCCATGAGTTCATTCAGCAGAGAAAACATAGCCGTCCTAGCTCTTGGCTGCAGCTCTGGGAAATAGAAGCAGGGTGGTGATGAGGTACTTCCTGAACAAAGTTCCTGTGTGCATGTGCGGGTGGACAGAGCCCAACAGAAATTGGTGTCGGTGTCGGTGAAAAGCCCTCTCGCCCCCCTCGCTGACAGTGGGTAACGCGAGACAAACGGTGTGCCATTTGCTGCATGTCTGACTCAGATATGCTGACCCGGCCAACTGGACCGGCTTGACTTTCAGCTCTGGCTTATCTCTCTGGCACAGCATTGGTCACCTCACACCCAGCCACTTGATGAGTCACATTTGCATGGGATCACCGATGCAGAGGCGGGTCAGGCCTCCGAGCTCTGTGATGCACACCAAGTTTTGGTCGGATCACTTGAAGCATATTTAGTTACTGAATACAAATTGCATGCCAAGATTTGCAATTACTTCTGTGATTGATGAGATTATATATTAGCATAAGGTAGTTGGTCCAAATGCAAATGCTGATTCTGCTGAATCCTAAGTACACTATTTTGCATCAGATTTTGTCAACATGTGGAAAATTGGAACAAACACCAATTTTAACAGCAACTACCTAAACTATTGAGGTTTAGGTAGAGAATACAGTAGAGTGTGCAGTTAAGGTAACATAGCTTTGTAATAAATCCCAGCAATCTTTACATACTGTGAACAGCTTTAAAGCCATTAGTATATGATTCTTTATATGTTTGGTTTCCAGGAATTACTCAAATTATTACTTCATTAAAAAGTAACAATAAGAATCCTGCACCCCCAAAAAATTATTGATAGCCCCATAATATTAGAAATACCTTAATCTCACCAATCTCTAACAGCATTCTAGCACGTCTGGATAGATATTCTGATTTCTTGAACGTATCAGGTCAAATAATTTACGACAAACATTTTTTGCTTGTTTGACTCTGTCTAACATTTTTGGCTGGAGACAACCTATACAATAATGTCACCAATTTGTTTCTAGAAAAGTCATTGTAATTATTTGAAAACAAATAAGGACATATGTAATTTCATTCCCCAATAAAAAGATTAATGATGTGAATAAAGGCAACTGTTGTGTAGAAGGTTTCACTTCTCTGCGGATTAAGTGTGGATTTAATGATTAAATACAACGCTGACAGATGTTTGCAGGTCTGCAGTGAACATTCATTATAACTCTCAGCTAAAGGAATACATGCAACTAATACCCACATAGAAAATGAAACGTCTGTTTGCTGACACAGTAAACCTACACCCAGCAAGCAAAAAATAAATGTTCCACAAAATAGGAGAGCCATTTTGCTATGCATCACTTTAAGTGAGTGGACCTCTGTGTAGCGAGCAGCATCTCTTAACCTCTCCTTAATTTGTCTTGTCCTGTTATGAGGTCTGCGGAACAACAACATCCTTTCACTCTCTCCGTTCAGAGCGCACTTATAGGAAGACCACATCAGTCTCACCATGAAAGGTGAAAACGGCACCACTAAAGTCACATTAAGGTCTAATTTTCCCCCCGTGCAAAAATCAACACTGCTACTGCATATTTTCTTGTTTGGAAGAACTCAGAAACTCTTCCCCGAAGCATTCATCAGAAACTCTCAATTGAGAGCTACTGAAGAATAAATTACAGCTACTTTGGCTGCAGTCTTGATTTACAGCCGCACAGGCTGCCACCGTTCCTCAGCACACAAACATGAAACACTTCATTTCAACAGGGAGTTGATAAGGAAATGTTATCTTGGTGCCAAAGGAGGCAGTGACCTCCCCTCCAGCTTGTAAAAGCTTGCAGGAAAGTAGCTCCAACACCGTCCTGTATTAGTTTCCTCCGGGAAACAAATGCAACCCTTCATGACTCATTCGCAGCAGTTGTTGCACGTGAGATGAACACACTTATGTACAATGTTTTCAGTGCTTTAGCTCTCTCTGTAAATGCCATTTAGAGAATTTTTTTTCCCACTTGAAGAGGATATCATCACTCCTGTTCAACACCCCAACACATATTTTGGTGCGATTGTCGCCACGAGAAGGAAGTTGTAAACCAGAGAGGCTCCCTGTGCAGGAAGCCTCCTCTCATTGTGGATAAAGTCACCTTGAAAACATGATGGTCCTCAGTAGACTCTGAGTTTAAGGCACAGAACAATGTGTACCTCTGCGAATGCAGATTTTAAGCTCATAAGAAGATCCTTGCATGCTTATCTGCAGCGGTTGCAGGCAGCATGTTTTAGATTGACAAGCTTAATTTTTAGGACTTGTTTATGTTGTGTTTATTCCCTTTCATTCCCCGGACACTTTGGCAACTCCAACCTTTCATTAAGCCTTATTATGCGCACCACTCACTCAGCATCTGGCCTGGGGCTCCCAGAATGCCTCATTTGCTGTGCTTTTTATTGCAGTCATATAGTTGGAGCTGTAAATGCCTGTGTGGCTGTGTATTGTTTGCTGCTGCAGAGAAAAAAACAGTATTCTCACCGGTGGCAGGCAGTGTTAATATGCGGAGTCACAGAATCCCATGAAAACCTTTCAACAAGTTGCTTTTATTTGCAGGATTTAGTCTGGAAAGTCTGGGTCATTTTTAATTGAGAATGTCATCAGCAGACGGGGTATTTACACTTTATATGAAGAGGATCATCTAATACAGTATTCTGCTTGTGATCGGTTTTGTTTGTGGTATAAAACAGAGGAATTGGCAGCTCTATAACTCTCTCAGACGGGATTGTCATCTGTGTCAATGAGCCACCAGGGAGACGGCCCCTCATATCACAGCCAATGCTGATGGATGACCAGGGCTCCAGCTTTTAAAGCACTGTCACAATCAGGTTCCTCCACCGCCTGTCACCCTGCAGTCCACGTATTTGCTAGAGAGCAAGTGCTGTTGTTGGGATGTCGAGTCATCTTCACCCATGTTTTATCAGGCTGTGGCACAAATCCAGAGATGAACCTGTCATCAGGAATCCACAGCGCTAAATCTTGCATGTTCTTTTTAATTTTTTGTAGCTTTAAACAACCAAAGTGCTTCACAGTTGATCTTTGGAAAAGAAAGATAATCACAAGGTTGTTTTTTTTTATTTCAACAGTGATGTTAACTTCAGAAGTCATAAAAAATATAAGAAAATGCTACAATCAAACCCACTTCTTATCAATAGTTATATTTATATTGAGAAAAAAGTTCTAGAATTTTTATTGCATATTTGGATTGGAAGCAAATGCATTTATTAAAGTAATATTAGAAAATGCATGGAGCTGCTTTAATAAGTGGAAAATCACTCTTAACACTATACATTGTTTAAAATTCACCCAAGATAAGAATATTTTACATCAATTTTATTCAGATTTGTTTTTTTAGAGTACAATTTATGTTAGCTTAACATCTTAAAGACAATTAAATACAATATTTAGACTTCAACTAATTTCTAAAATATATTTACTTGACAAAATATGTTGAATTCTAACCATTAATTACTCAATCTTTTTATTCATTTAAACCTTCAACACAAATGATATTTTAAATTTGTATGTCATTAATCACATTAAAAGTACAAAATATCTGGTCAAAAACAAGCAGTAATCTATAGAAACAGAATAATCCTTTTCTTTCAAATTCTACAAAGTTGCCTGTAAAGATGCAACAATTGGATTGTCGCAGACATTTCTCTTTTTCTCTTGGTCTAATTTTCATTGTGATATGAATACATGTTCAAGGAAATGTGTGCTTATCTGTCAAGAATAATTCATATGACTATTCTATAGAAGAACGCAAAAATATTTTCTTCCAACTTTATGAGCAAAGGCATAAAAAATGTTGTTTCAGTTAAGTTTTCTCCCATAGAACAACGTAACAATGTATGATGGTTAATTTTGTGTTGTTGATTTGCAGATCGTTACGTAAACAAGATAAAATTCAGCCTCCAAAAGACAAATTCCCCTACTGACATCATGAAGGCAAGAAGTTATTAGAGATCTTTTTAGAAGGCCTATTTGCAGTCATGATTATATTCTTTTTTAAATGTATTTCCTTCTGTTCAGTGCAGCTACATCATAGTTTATGCAGTGTATGTATGAATTTCAAGGCATTTTTCCCACAATAAAACATCAGAAGCAGTTTGTGAAGAGCCACAGGGTTCACTGGAGTTCGTTAGCAGTAATCTTCAGCAAACATTTTGAGCCAAGTTATTAGGAAATCATGTGGTCTGATATATGCTTGATATTCAGATCACTTTTTAAATTACAATGATGTTTCTCACAGAACTGCAGCATCAGCAAAACGTGACTTATAATCAGCACAGCGGAGTTTATCTGAGTGAAACTCTGTAAATCAAATGCTGCAGAATCCTGGTTGAATTCAGTTGGGTTCATGCGCTTCTTGTGATGCCGTCAACCCAAATACACCCAGAGCAGAATTTGCTGTTTCTTTTTCTTTTGTCTTCCAACAGTGCACTTGCAAAAAACAAAAAGTAAAATCCTGCATTACAAACCCATACTTCATCACCCAAATCTTTTTTTTATACTACTGGAAAGCATCTTTAAATCTCTTTTAATTATGCATATGAAGCTCAGATCGGTAGATACCAAACCAACTTACAGACATTGTATGACATCATCCTTAGCATGCACAAGCAAGTTTTATGGACACCAAGGATCTTTTTTTTATTGTAACACACACTTCTGTTTGTTCTTGCTTGAAAGTAATATCATGGTTGATGAACATTTTTCTCAATTTCTTTCATAAAGTCATTCAGCTTGACCCCAGTTAAAAATTATGAATTGTTTTTTTTTCAGGGGCAAATTGTTACTCAAGCAGTGAATCTGTTCTTACAAAGCAGCATATGAACTATGCTGCTCATTGGAGACAACTGTCTCGAGGTTAAGAAGCCCAGCTTGATCTCAAGTCTGACATTAGCATTAAAAATTCATGTTCTAGATCAAACTCAACCATTTTCTGAACCTTAGGTCCTTCAGCTGTTTGTATTAAGGACATCCTAATACAGAGCTGTGAAAGAGCATTAACACCCTTACAGATGTCTTCTGTTTTTGCTTCTTTGTCAAATGTTTCCAATTGTATGTCTAAGTGTATTCTCAGAGACAACCTGAGTAATTACAAAATTCAGCTTGCATGATTTCTTTTATTGAAGGAAGGAAGGTTTCCAAACCAATGAAAACATAATCATGCTCTTTTTCAACTCAAATTTATGTAATCAACCACATTGTCTTTAATTTAATTTCTCGGGCTACACCTAACCTGGTTACTCAGTCAGAAGTAGAATCAAGAATAAAAGCAGAACCTTTATTACAACATGAAGTAGGCTGGAAGATCCCAAAAGCAACAGAGAATCCAAAGAACTTCCAGACGAAATGAGAAAGTCAGTTGTGTTCATCTGTCTGAAAAGGGTTGCGAATTAATTTCTAAGGCTAAATATTCTGTGGACCGAAAAGTAGAACTGTTTGGAAGATTTGTGTCCAATGCTCTCTGCTGTAAAACTTATTATACTAATGGTGAACCATGGTGGTGGTGGCGTGCTGGTGCTTTTGCTGCTTCATGACCTGTCATAAATAACAGAACCATAAATTTTGCTCTAGCAGACAATGTGTGGCCATCAGTTTGTGACCTTAAATTCAAGTACACTTAGATTATGCAGCAGAATAATGATCTAAGTCACACCAGCAAGTCTGCCTCTGACTGGCTCAAAACAGCAAAGTAAAGATCTTGGCATGGCCTATGGATTTAAATCCGGTTACGATGATTTGCCATGAGCTTAAATATAATCAAAAACTCTCCAACAGGGCAATATTAAACCAATTCTGTAAATAAGTGAAGCCAAAATCCCTCCACTTCCTCCAAAGACTTATTACCAGGTATCACAAATACTTGCCGTTAGCTGTTGCTGTATAGGATGGCACACCTAATTATTTGGTGTCGGGGGAAATTTCTTTTTGTATGCAGTGCCAAATATGCTTGGGTTGCTTTTTTCCCCCAATAAAAGGAATCATCGTTTGAAAACCGATTTTTGTATTTCCTCAGGTCGTCTTTGTGTGAGATTAAAATGTGTTTTATGAGGTGAAACTTTCAAATGTAATAGAAGAAAAGTTAAAATAATATAAATCGTGCCTTTCAAGACACTGTGTTCATTCATAATGCATCATTTAGACTTAACCTTTGCACCAAGGTTAAGTAATTAATGTTTCAAATGTAATCTTTTTTAAACATTATATTTACAATCATGTTGATTCAAATAAGCATACTCTTAATGGGAAATATTAATACATTCACCTTCCTTTTTATAGTGCAAACATAAAAAAATATATAAAGGTTTCCCATGAATTCTTCACTCAGATGGATGTCGGGTCTGAAAAGGTGCTGGAAGCTAAAAGAGATTAATACTGAAAGGTATCATGAAGGTGTTACAAACCACATGTCAGGCATTACTCACTGGCTTGCACTGCCTCTCTGCATGGCCTCATTGTTTCATTGTTCTGCCTCGCTGCTTTCAGCAAACGTGCTTCGTATAGCGGCTCAAGTGTAACCTACAGTGCATCGGAGGAAGGAAGAGGGACTCAGTGGGGTGATGGAGGTGGGGGTTGGGAGCAGGATCTCAGACCATAAAACACAGCAGCCGCCCTCCTGCATTGTTCACCGCCACCGTTCCTGCCCTGTTTTGACGTTTTCTCCCTGCGGTCAGGGGTATCCTGTCCCTCATCAGGGGCAGTAAACGTTGTTGACCAACATGAATCCTGATGAGGATGCATGTCCTTCTTTGTTCTTACAGTGAAGATACTATGATACAGGAAAAAGAGGGTTGTGCTGAAAGCAGCACATAAACAACCTGGTGGTTATAAAGTCTGACACAAACATCATATGGGCCCAATTAGATGTGTATCAGCTTGCTTTGCACTGTAGGAGTACAATAAATACATAAGTTCACCAGAGCCCTTCAGCTATATCGTCACAACACAGCCAAATGTCCTCTTAGAGCACCACCTTGTGGTGGAATTGAACATTGCAACATGACCTCTGCTTAGGAATTAAAAACATTAGAAATTAGCTAAAATATTTTTAATGTACACATCTCACTCATTTAAGACAAAAATATTAGCATTATAATATATATGTAGATTTCAAACGTGTTTGCAATGTCACTTATATAATTTTCTCTGAAAAAGAAAAAAATATATATCCTGGATTCTAATTGTTTAGTTCCCAAAAATGGCTTCTTTGTTCTTATGCGTGTCATGAAACACTCACCGTGAACACAGCTCCAGAGTTTAACTTTTTCTGGAACGCAGATGCTACTTCTTTCAGTCCATTCATGTGATTTAAAGCTGTCAAGGAAGCCCAGCAGAGCACCAGACAGCAGCCCGGACATGACAATGAAGCTGAGCTGAACTGCGCCCCCTGCTGGCAGGGTTGAGGGTGACCCAACTTAAAAACCAGCCAGTAGAAGGAATAGCTGGAGGATCTCTTTAAGCACCTTGCTGAACTTTTTTTTTTTTTTTTAGATTTCCCAAATCAGCTGTCATATTTTACTCACTTAAAGACAGTAATGAGTCAAAGTTGAGCTAAGCTGTTTCATCTTTCCTCCCTGAAAACATACTAATTTGACAACCACACCGCAACTTGTTCTGCACCCAGTCTCGAATTTTACCGCTCTTTCTCTCTCTCTCTCGTCTTGGCAGGATCGGATCTATAAACACAGGGTCGCTGTGATCTCAGCTGCAAATAGAAAGTTGAGGACGTGGGGACATTTTTCTTCAAACCGCCTGTACGCGTTTTGCTAAATGCAGCCTTTCACTGAGATCACAAGGACTGATGGAGCCTGTCATAATCATTTCTGTGCAACATCAACAGAGGCAACACTGTAGTTTGCCTTGGCATGAGTAACTGTTTCTACTTGCCTCAAGCATTTGTACACTTTACCCTCATATCCTGCTGAAACTAGAAGCAAAAGTTGCACATAAGGAGCGCTTGGGAAACTACTAAAATGAAAATACTGGTGGTGATATTGTAGTAAGCTGGGCACAGCTCTAGTTTACCTTTGCAGCCTTAAATGTTCATAAGCTAATCCATAAAAATAGTCATTTTCAAAATAAATAAAAAAACAGACTGAGGATCTATTCCTGACTGCTGGAAGAGTTTTTTATTACAAATGAAACAGAAAATAGAAAAGGTTTGTAAATCTATGTGAATGAAAGTATGAAAATTGATTTAGAAACAACCAAAACATTGCCCAACAATTTAACTCAGATAATAAGAATAAGTAATTAGTGAATTCAAGAAACAAATTTACTCAAGATTCAAATTAATGTACATACAAAACAAGCCGATATTAAAAGAAGTACTGAAATAATTAATTTCTATAATTACAGCATTAAGAGAGGATATCTGAGTGTGAACATGCACAACTCTAACCTGTCAAAATTGTATCGAGAGCTAGTCACTCTAAAGAAAGCTTTCAATGAGTTTTAATCTCAAAGACAAAAAATGAAAATGAACTCAGAGGTTCATATTACCTGGACCTACCAGCTTTCAGCAACAGAACTGATATAAAAGAATTAAATGTAGGTCAGATGTAGCTGTACACCTTTTTACAAAAGTCTGCATTTCTACTAAAATGATTCCCCCTCCACTGTCTCGCTAATCTGAAGGGATTGTCCTTTTCTACTCCAACAGCAGTTCTGTCAAGCAGAGTGCTGGAAAGAAAGTTTCTAAGAGACATTGACCACACATCCCAGATGTCTTGTGTAGCGTTGCATTAAAAAAGCCAAACATTTCTATTTGATGCAACCAAAAACATTTCATTCATCTGAATATTTTGAAAGAGTGATTAGTCTTCATTTCTTTCAGTTCAACAGACCTTCTTTATCAATACTAAGGTTCTTTTTGAGTCTGAATTCACACAGTATATTCTACCAAGGAAGGAGGATTTCACTATATTTTACAAAAATCAGATTAAACCGAGCTGATGGCAAGTAAGTGTGCACTCAAAGACTAAAAGCTGAGGCTGTTTCAACACAGTATTAGTTTCAGGATGTGCATATACTTATGCAAACATGTTAGCATTTTTTTAAAATATACAAACACATGTTAAAACCAAAAACACAACAACCACAAAACCGTTGTCAGCATAACAACTGACAATGTCAAATGCTCCTCATATGAGTTGAATATTTGACTAAACCTTTGGTCCAGCAGAGATATTTGGAACATTCCAATAGAATTGAAGTCCTGAAGTTAAGCTGTGCTCTACACCTTCGAAATAAGACTTGATGCAAAAATCCTAAAAGCCTGGCAGCCTGTAAGATTTTTATCAAACACTCTATTGCTATGCAGGTCAACATGTTTCAGTCCTTTATCTGATTAGAGAGCTGATGGGAGAAACAGTTTCCAGGTGCCTGACCCGTATATTTAAAATCAATTTTTGTCTCACAGTTGGTCGCCGTGCCACTGAAGTCATCAGGGTCACACACCTTTTCTCCACAGTTGTATGCCAGCCGTTTCTTGCTGAAAAATGGAGCTTTCTGCTCTGGAAGGGTGCATGAGCAGAGATAGCTTGACACAACCATTTGTTTGGCTCAGGTGAATACAGCCAGACAGCAACAGAGTCCCCGCTCTGCAGCACAGCTTGCACTATGGCCAGATCCGACTGGGCACTCATTCCTCAAACAGACTCTGAGTCTGTGCTCCGAGATGCTGCTACTGTATGGTTGATGTCTTTTATTACTCTGGACACTTGTACCTAGGAGTTCAGCTTGTTAGGACAAATAAAACAGGCCTATTTTATTTTTTGCAAAAAAAAAAACATGCAACATGTCTGCTTTAACGGTAGCTTGAATAAAATAATTTTCTAAAATTTCCTTTCACAAATGTTTAAAAAGTTATGTAAAGCTTCAATCTTTAAGACAATAATATCTATATTAATCCAAAACAGTCAGTTTTACTTTTGTCAGAGTCAGTAGTTTTATCTGCTTATGTTGCACCACAGTGCTGCACGATGAGATATAATATAAACCAAGAGCAATAAAAGAACCTCATAGCAGAACATAAAATAAACATAGAAAAGTAATAAAATCATTCAATAAAATCGAACCAAACACCAAGATAAAATTAGGTCTTCAAAGAAATTATTCTTTAAATATGTTGGACAACAGAAAATGTCAAAACAACAAACCTTAAACTTTGTAATTTATCCAATAGGAAGTAAACGGAGTGAAGCCAATACTGAAGGTGAATCAAAATAGGTCTTCACTGTCTATCACCTGACCTGTTTATAGACTGGAGTACTGAAGAGAACCTACACAATCAAATGGAGAACATCTAGAAGTAGATGTTGCTACGTTTTAGTTCTTCTGTAAAAAGGTAAATATTTTAGCAGAAATGTTTTGTCGATAAAGTGCAAATATTATTTGAGAGGATGAAGACCTCATATTCTGAAATCTCAGTCAACCATTCCAGTGTTTTTCAAAACTGTTTTTCAAAGTTTCAAAATACACCTTTCTGAAAAGAATCGTTAGACCCTTTATAAACAGAAGGAATAGAAAGTATTTATGTTTTAAAAGGTATCATGTGGAAACACAATGCGTCACTGCCAATTGTTGAAACATAAAACCAAACATTTAAATGACAAAAATGACATTTCTAAAGTGGATGAGAAGTATGGATGAATAGTTACGGGAACAGAGAAAGTATTCATCTGCCTATTTATTGGGCAGTGAACAGAACTATAATAAAATACTTTCCCCAAAGGTCCTTTAAGTCTTTAGCCAGATCATTAAGGCAACTGCATGTGTTGGTTACAAGCATAATGCTAAAACATATTTACTTTTTATGTGTTAAAAATGATGTCACCTGATGTGGATTGCTGTATTTAGTTAAATCAAAACCCGTCCGCCTCCCTCAGGGAATCATCAGCTGAGCTCTTGCTTGCTCTCTTTATATAATTATAAGTTAGACCTGTTTTTCCATGTTTAACTCTGTATTTCTCCTGCACAAAGCAGCTAAATAAGATTTAGCTGCAGCTAAGTCTGTTATGTACTCTGTTTTTGATGGCAAAGAGTATTTTCTACTGGCTCAGAGCCAGGGAGTTCATGCAAGCGGACTCAAATTTAGCTTCAGGCTGTGGAGTTCAGGCTCACCACAAGGTTGTGTCCTGTCCCCCTTGCTTTTTATAATGTCCACAGATAGCTACAGAACGTCTCAGGATAGGATACCATAGAAATAACCTTTATTGTCCCTCCATGGGGAAAATCAGGTGTATCAGCAGCAAAGTCACAGGCAAATGGAAGCATGCAGATTCACTCAGAGGTAAAAAAAACAAACAAAAAAAAACAATTAGGAGACTGTACAGTAAGGGACACAGTCAAGATACAATGAACCACATAAATGCTTGAAAAACAAGAAAGAAACAAAATATTGGTATTGAATGAGATAAGTTGGACAAGGAGCTTGAACATGAAAAGCAGGCCATAGAATGAACAGAACCAGAAATGAACAATGAAAGATCAGAAGCTTATTATGTCAGGGGTCGAAAGTGACAATGGAACCAGATGAGGAAATGTGGTACAGCTGTGACTGGGAGAGAGAGAAAAAGAACTCAGGGAGGAGACTAATTAACACAGAGGGAGCTGATCTAAGATACAAACGATCAAAATGGTTAAAGGCCTGACAATAATCTAACAAAAACTATCTACAAAGAATATAATACAAGAAAGGAGTGAACTAATATGGCAACATCTTAGCAATAATGAAAACAGAAAAGCAAAATGAATACGACAAAACCAAAAGAACATGAATAGACAACAAAGAAATGATCAAAACAAAAATGAAACCCAATACCAAAACACAGAAGAAACATGACAGGTAGGCTACAAATGAATTGCTGATGGTATTAATAAAGTGGTCTGACTGTCTTACGTGAATGAAAAAGAAGAATATATAAAAATAAATTATTGGGCAGTGAACAGGACTATGGTAAACCAGGCACCCTAGATAAGGAGGCTATTAACCTTTAATACAGGGTTGGACTCGTGACCTCTGGACCTTTGTGCTGCCTTTCTCTTTCTGCCTTTTCTCAGTCTGAAACACTGTGAATTAAGGCCACTAGTGCACAGCTTAAAAAAATTAATAAATAAATTCTTCCCTTCGGAGCCCAATTGTTAAAAATATCAATAAAAATGTGATCTGTGCACCAGCAAATATTCATCTCTTTTGGAAGTCAAAAAATTGCTTAGTTTTAATAAGCAAAGCAGAGATGACATTGATTACGTTATTGATGTTTTAAAAAACAGAAGTAATTTTAAGTTTCTGAAATTTGTCACACGTTGGTGTTTTTCTGTCACCTCCTCTCAGACAGCTGTAATATTCATACCCACACACAGGTATTAGAAGACACAGCTCGCCACCCAGCTAGTAATAAATTTGTATCTGCAGCTGATTCACCCCTCGGCCCTGCAGGGAATGAATTGCCCTTTATTTAACATTACAGATTACAGGTCACCCACACTGAGGAGAGCTTTGAGTTTGAAAGGTGCGAGCAATAGATTTAGAGGGGTAATGATTCCCTCCAAGATTCCCGTCGTGCAAATGCAAAAAGATTAAATGACAGAGGGTGCTGGGAAATAATTTGTGATGAACCTAATGCAGTTAGGGGCCAATAGCTATGTCTGTATTCATCACAAATATATCAAATTAAGTATTAGACTGCATTACAGTGATTTGTTGTTTTGAAAATTGTGATGATAGCAGAAGGATGTGAAGTTGGGATCACTGCAGGGATAAATATGTTCAACTGCTTCAAGTGTACTGACCAACATCCTTATTAGGCATCTTGGATCCTGCAGGAAGGATTAAATCCTCACATGTCCGTCGGCACCTATGAGTAATAACTGAGCCAAACGCTGTACAGTGAAATCAACCGGCGGCTACTTTTTAACGTTGTTCCTCTCGATGATTATTCAGTCACTTCAAGCACATGTTAAGCTTACATTACAGCAAAGATAAATCCATCACTCTGCTTGTAGATGTATCAAAGCAAATGTGCTCCAACCATGCTTTACACCATTTTCAGTCCCCTCTCCACCCAGCGGCTTGGCCCACTGAGTAATGAAGTGCTGGGCTTTGGTAATGAGACTGTTTACAGGGCGTGCTTGTTTCACATGAATCAAGCCCAGTGTGTGGTTAGATAAATACCAGCTTGGGCACTGCACGAATCCAGTCAAACGCTTCTCCTCAGCTCAGGAAATGGCAGCCAAATTCCTGCGGAATGAATGAAGAGGAAATCTGCGAGTGGCAGCCGTACCACAGGTTCGCTCCGAAAAGGGAGAGGGTGGAAAAGCTGCGGCCCTTCCTCTTGTATGGACCCGAGCCAGGGCTCACTAGGTGAGACTGATGGAATAATAATACACATCCTGAGTGTTCTTTTCATTAGCAGCACGGTTTCATGTTTTTCATCATCCTGCTGAGAGAAATGGAGAGACCCTTATTCCTGAGCTGGACAAATTACCCTTTCCCCTCTGGGAGATGCAGCTGCATTTAATATCCAGTATGTGTGTCCATATGTGCTTGTGTGTGTTTTTGAGTCAGTGCGTTTAAGTTCGATAAAGGGATTTCCTGTGGAAATGATAATTAACCTCAACATGCACACAGAGTTGACAATAAAGCGTTTGCAATGAATATTGTCCTTTAAAAGCTGCCAAGAACCTGGATTCATCTGATTTCCTACAAGTGATTTAGACCAGAGCCAAGCTTCTGTTGGGATTCATAAAGTATTAGCTTAAAGCCACAGTATCAGTCTGTCATTTGCATAAACCTATCAGTCTGTGCAACCCAAACTGAAGTGACAACTTTGGAGCAAATTATCCATGATTCTTATAATCCCTTAACCAAAGCAGCTTTTCCAATGACTCTACCTGCAAACACCTAAATATCCCAAGTGACCTATTTTCCCCCAATTACCAACATCATTACTCCCCACTTACTTTCCTCACCAGCCATCAGCAGACATCCAGATCTGAGCCTGTTTCACAGAAACTCCTCTGACGACTGCATTAGTGCACGTTTTTCTGCACTCTTATTACAGAGCAGGGAGAAGAAGAGTTACGGCGCCTCTCAAATCAAACGGGCTCCAGCGATAAATCTATCGCACTAATGCACTCACTTAGGATTTTTTGACTGTAAATAAAGTCATGGTAGACGAGCTGTACTTATAGGGAGAAAGCCGTAAGAAAATAAGGAACACCCCCCCCCCCCCCCCCCCCCCGAAAAAGAACATAATAGGCATGTGTGTTGGCAGCCAATCATGGCACAAATTGAATTTTTTTTTTTTCCTTAAACCCCTGAAGGTCTTATCACTGGTTTGCTCCTCCACATAGAACTCTCCTTGTTTACGTATGTGCTATACATACACAGGTTTTCCTTTAAGTTCACATTGAAACCACACTGATGCAATTTTTAGCCTGAATGAAAGGCAGAGCACATGGAATTTTTGTTAGATAAGCAGAATGTAAGGTCTTTCTGGGTCAGCTTATAGCTTTTCATCATAATCATCAAACTGTCATCCATCTCTCTGCGCAAACACTGGTGACACCTTAATTGCTTCTGATAGTACATTCATCCCGTCAAAGTGAGGTGATAATCAAGTTGTTTCCACTGCAGTTATTGATGTCTGCATTAAATCAGCATTTAAACACAGTTTTAAAAAAAAAGTTACAGCAAGGCATAATCAAGCTCATGTTTGGTCCATTATGCATTAAGTCCTGTTTAAGATATGCAATGACAAAAGGATATTTTTTGCACAATTTTAATACTTAAGTCACATCTTCTGTAGATGTTCTGCAGGATAGCACTGTTTTATGACTAAACCACAGTGAATAGATATTATTACCATGCTATTATATGCAACCTGTCACGTTTAAAGTTTAATAATTATCATTAAAACTTTACCCAGAAGATATTCTGATAGGTTTTTGAAAAATTGTTGTTATCTTTGGATAAATTGAGCTTTTTTGGTCCAAATTTCATGTGGTTTAGCAAGACTTTGATTTTTTTCCAGAGTTAAATTTGAATTGTTTGGGTTTTTCTTTTCCTACTCATGTACTAAATAGAGCAAATGGTGTCCTTTCAGTGCTTCTTCTGGCATTGGCTCTGACTGAAAATGCATAAATACACCACTAATACAATTTTTTTCAAGGTGTTAAAATATTTCTATAAGTTCATATGTTATTGTTTTTCCAGGACGTGATTGTGTTGGGATGTAAAAAAAAATATATACAATTTTATGCAGGAAAGATACTTCAATAGTTAAACCTGGCAATTAAAGAGTAAGAATGGATTATGAAAAAGGCTAATTTTGGGTAATTTTTGGAGCATTTTTTCTGTAAAAAGGGCACACAAGGAGCACAAAAAGAGCTAAAAAGCATTGTTTTGCTTTGTGAAATTGAGTGATGACCTAACCTAAATAATTATATACATTATATATATAATTATTTAAGTTATATATAATGTATATATTACATTATATACACAACATTATATATACATTCTTGCCAACATTCTTGTTGTCCAATTATATAACTGCCAGTTTTGAAGCATGTATAAAATGAGTATCTATAGTACCACACAAAACTATTTAAATCCAGTGGCGGCTGGCCAGTAGGGGGCGCTTGGGCGCCGCCCCCTTTAAATTGTTTAGATAATAAATGATTTCTATTCTGAACTGCAAAATACTTAGAAATGTATTTATTCATACTGTTTGTCCAATAGACATGTTAGAATTTATTAAAATAGTAAATACATAATTCTAATTGCTCACATTGTGCACACTTCCTATGTGCAGGGCGCCGTCCTAATGAGAGTGTATGTAGGTGCATCAACTTTTGGCAAGCAGCTGATCTGAGGCTGACTTTTAATTGGTTGTTTAAGGTTTTCCACAGGGCGCAGCGCTCTGCGCCCCGGACACACCCATTTTGTTGTGTCATTACTGGTAGAGCGTCACTACTGGCTAATTTTTTTTAAAACATTGTGTGATTGGACAATCCCCGATTCGACTTATTAGCGCAGCTGCAGTTCGTTAGGTCGATTCACGTTTACGTTTGCATTAAGCAATGCATTTTACTGCTTTCCGTGTTTGCTATTTCAAAGTTCTGGCAATGTGGCCAACAACTGGACAACAACTGGGGTAAGAGACTTAAAACATCTTTCAGAAAAATGCAAACGGCACGAAAACAGCCGCAGCCACCTAGACAATGCAATGAAGCTAAGTTTTTGGGGGAAACTTAGCATAACTGAAAGGTGCTTTTCAACTCTGAAAAGAATCAAGACTTTTCTGAGAAACTCAATGACTCAGGACAGGCTGAATTCATTGGCCATGTTGTCAATGGAGAAAAGACTAGTCACAGAGATGACTGACTTTAACAAGAATGTAATTGAGAAATTTGCAGGGCAGAAGGAAAGGAGGGCAAAATTCATGTTCAAATAGTGCTATTTTTTAAGATTTGTTTTGTTTGTTTTTCATTTGTTTGTTTGTGTGCGCCCCCCTCAGTTTTTTTAGCACCAGCCGCTACTGTTTAAATCCTTTAAACATTTTTTTGTTTCCATTTTGTCATCTTGTAGTCACAAATGTCAATGTGTTTTATTGTGATTTCATTAATAACCCAACATAAAGTGGTATTCAAGTAATAGCAATATGGGCAAAAAATGCAAAAGTGTGTTATATATTCATTTGTATTTAACCCTTCTGAACTTATTCAGAATAATTTTTTACTGCAATTAAACTTTTGGGGTATATTTTTACTGCCCTTCAATATCTAGAGATAGTCTGATAACTATTTGCAAAACAACTTAACCTCAGTCACACTGATAAAAGTGAAGTTTATTAACATAAATGTTCAAGTTTTACCAGAGATTCTTAGTTAGATTAAAGTTGTCATGTATTTGACAACTTTTAGCCCCGAACTATTTTTTTGTACCCACAAAAAAAAACAACAACTCACCAGCATGATGCTGCCACCACCATGTTAAACTGTGGGGATGGTGTCTTCAGGTTGAAATGCAGCATTGCTTTTCTGCCAAACATTATATTTTAATGTGGGCCAAAGTGTTTTGTTTAGTTCTCATATGATCAGAGAACTCTCTTCCACATTTTCCACATCAGGCAGACGTCTAAACAGTCACAAAGTCAAACAATAAACTGCTGCAGTATCTAAAGTGTGATTTTAAACACAAATCTCCTCTTGCAAACCCATTAATTTTCATCACATAAATGACTAAATTAACCCGTAAATGAGCACCATTTTCGTTTCTTAAAACATAGTTTTATTTCTAAGCACCAGGAGATATTTCACTTTGATGAATAGGAAAAATAAACTGGAGCAAATTCTGTTTATATGTTTCCCCTCTTGCGTCTTATGTTACACATATAGTGCTTAGAAGATATAGCCTGTGGTCTATGAAGCTCTGCCTATACATGTCAGTTTACTTCCTATATCTTTTTTTTAAAGGCTCGATGGAAAGCAGACAGAGTAAAGACAGTGTGGCAAATTTCAAAACACTGATGAAACAACAGCAACAAACCAAACAAGAGTTTAGCTTTGTTATAGTTTGATATAAATGGTTTATAAGCAAAATATTATCTGTCTGGTTGCTCTTTTTATTTTGCTGCCTTTTGTTTTCATTTCTTTCTTAAAGAATCTGAATTAGTTTCAGATTGTTTCCTTGTTTCCTATATAATCACACATAACTTAAATACATTCACTGTCATATAGAGAGCACTGACTCTCCTCTCCATTTTTCTTGTATTCACTTTATTTCATGTATGAAAAACAATTTAGTGACATAAACTCTATTGGTATAAGTTTTGCCATCCCCTCCAATTGAGGAGTATAAAATCGAGCACCAAAGGTAGGTAACATAAAAACACAGAGCAGGATCAGAGTTAGATGTTACAGATCTCCAACCATCATGTAACCTCAAATTAGTTAAAGAAAAGTGTGTAGGAATCCTCACTTAATGTGTCTGCGGGCTGGAGCAGATGCATCCAGGTGTTATATCATCAAGTGGTCAGATGCAGCTCTGAGAAGTACACTGCGACCAAGATCTGTTGCAGTCGAGCCTTGTTTTCTGGAGGGACAAATTGTCTTCTAATCCAGTAGGCAGGTCTGGGTTTGTGTCTAGTTTAGAGCTTGGTAGCATAGGAATTAGGGTGAGAGGCTGTTTTTTTAGGAGTTTGTTTCAGACTATTAGTTTCAGTGAAAAGAATTCTTAAAGCTGCAGCTTACTGAGGATTTTTGGACAATTGTATGCTCCTGACCCTTCAATAACTTGGAAACCTATTAGAGGAAAAATTAACTCTGAATAAGACAACCAAGCCTGGTAAAAACCAGGCCCTTATTCTATGCTTTATTCACACAGGTCTGGACCCTCAGCTATTGAGAAATGAGTCCTTGCTGAAATTGTGGACTGTTAATTTTTTTAATTTTACCCAATCACTGATGCTTGACTGTTACATATGTAAATTTTGCATGTTGTAAACAACTTTAATTCACTGCGAAGGAAATCAACATCATTGTTCACAACTCCTTCTGTTTGCTGATTGGCCTGGTTGAAACTCCAGAAGAGAAATCAAGCTCAATGGGTGAAATCCCAGATGGAGCACTGAAGGGAGATGAGAATTGAGTACTTGCGTAGAAAAGCGGCAAGGCTAGAGACCACCGTATCCAAAACTACTGTAATTCTTTTTATAGAGCTGCCTAATTTAGTTATACCTGGAATATAATGTTACTTTAGAGCAGTGGTCCCCAAACTACGGCCCGCGGGCCAGATGCGGCCCGCCTCCACATTTGGTCCGGCCCCCTGAACAATACCAGAGTATTTCATATATGTGCATTTTGTTTGATAAGTTGGACTTTTTCAATAAAATAAATGTTCCTTAGTAATGAACTTTATTTATTATTAACTACTAGTTAGTAACTATTTTATACATGCATATAATTGACCCTAACCCTTTTTTTATGTGGAGAACCCAGTGTTATTTGGTTATTATTTATTTCATAAATAGTGTTATTTCCTGACTTTTGTTCTCTGAAGAATCC
This sequence comes from Xiphophorus maculatus, assembly GCF_002775205.1. Lineage (NCBI taxonomy): Eukaryota > Metazoa > Chordata > Actinopteri > Cyprinodontiformes > Poeciliidae > Xiphophorus > Xiphophorus maculatus. Next base: position 16,644,327 of record NC_036449.1, read on the forward strand.
AGAAAAGGTTATTTGATTGTGCTTTCTGAAAAACAATACATTTTTATGTTTAGTACTCTTACAATCGTCACACTTTTTCTGTTACAAACTGACCCCGACCCCCCATCAGAGAAGGGACAAGTTATGTGGCCCTCACAGGAGAAAGTTTGGGGACCCCTGCTTTAGAGGGTAATGCAGAAAAAAAGAAAGAAAGGAAGACAATAAATGTGGGTTGACTTCACACTTTTAAAAGTGAGAATTTTTCTACAAGCAGAAAAAATATATCAGATTCTGTAATTTAAAATCAAGATGATTGCATTTTTTAAGGATAAATAAATAATATAATTATGAATATGACTGAATATGTTCTTTATTTAAAAAAAAAACACTACGCAGAAAACTAAACACAGAAAGCACTAAAAATGATTCTACACAGCACATGCGTAAAAGTAAGGTTTTTCTCATTTTGTTTGATCCAAGTTTCTTATATAAAGATAAAAGATGCATATCTTTGTATGCAAACTTGGGGCTGCATTCTGAGCCAAACAAGGAACTGGATCACAATCAGTTTGGTGGCGTAGTTACTTTCAGTTGTTATCAGTAAGCATGAAAGGTTTCAAATAAAAACAGAAATCAGACATGCTCTTAATATTCACATGGTTCATTTGTTCATTCTCATAGCTCAAAAATCTTTAGAAATACCAGTTATTCATACAGTTAACAGGTAGAAAAAGAAAAAAAAAAATTCAAAATCACATACTTGATATACATGCATGGACTTCACTTTGAAAATCCTACCGTTTCAACTCAAAGATGTGCTTGTTGGCCCAGCATTCACTATTTAGATTAGTTTTCAGTGAAGTGGAAAGCGCTTTCACGCAGACCATCAAGTGCTAATTGGTTTGGAATGGAGCAGAGGTATCGGGGAACAGATTCCAGATGACACTGCTGTGATGGAAACATCCTTTAAGTAAATGTAGCAGTCGGCTCCGGCGTACTGCGCCATGATTCATCTGCTCGAGAGGTCTGATTACGCAACCTCAAGCTCTGGGTTCCTCTCTTGGTGTGTTCTTCTCTTTAATGAAGTGCCCTGCTGCAATAGTAGTCCTGCTCTAAGTCCGTGTGGAAGTTATCCACTCGGTCCGAGTGTGGGAAAATATCTGCTCCAGCGTCCCAATGGGTTCTGTACAGATGGAGCAATTAAAGTGAAACCACAACAATCGTCTTTTCCCGAGCCAGGCGTGTTGGAGAATGAACATGAACAATGAATCCAGTTTAAAACTTATTCAGAGGGTCCATAGACACCAAAATAACAAGCCACAAGAGGGGGGACAGTTACATTCTGCATGGAAAACAGCTCAAAATGTATTTGATTAGAAATGCTTACATTTTGTTGCCAAGAGCAGCATGCATGTCCGAGAGGCAACATGTTTTCTACTCAGACAGAGCCAGAATTACATGCAAATAGTGCGTTAATTAGAGAATGTTTATAATTCATGCTGTGAATTAAGTGATCCTGGTTCCCTGGTTGGTCAGAAACCAGTCGGAGGAGTGCCTGGCTCATCAGCCTGGCAGCCTGTCCCTCCATCTCAGCTGGAGAGAGAAGAAATTATTAAATTGAATTTTCTTTCCCATCATGGACTCTTCCACATCCTCCCTGCCTGGAAACTGAGCTAAAAAGAACAGAGAAACAAAACTATGCCCTCATTGCATCTGCCCTGATTTTAAGTTTTTCTGACTTGTCAACATGATACATTCTCATCTTCACAGGATATGTTTTTCATATTTTTTTTTCTAAGCATGCTCTCAGGCTGTTGTTGCTTCTCACTGTGGGAGTTATCTATGGGCATCGTGCTGGAGCTGTTTTCATGCAGCAGGTAAACAGATGGCAGCCCAAACACAGTTGATTGTATTATGGCAATTAAAAATGGAGAGCTGGCAAGTACAAAGTCAAAGTAACTCTTGGTATTACAGAAAACCATTGCATTATTTTCCAGATTTGAATAAGTACAGAAAAAAAGAAAAGTGAGCGTATAAAAACATATTTTTATTTCCAGACTTTATGCCCCATAAGATCTTTCCTAGCTCCTTTTTTTGGCGTAATTCCTACCTTCCCTTCTTTCTTTTGTTCCTCCTAACCTTGCATCCTTCCTTTCTTCCTTGTGTCCTACTTCAATCCCATAATTCTTTCGTTCCTGAGATCCTACCTCCCTTTCTTTCTTCTTTTTACCCTCCTCGTTTCCTTCATTCCTTGTATCTTACTGCTCTTCTTCCGTTCTTTCTTTCCTTGTGTTCTACTTTGCTTGCTTCATTCCTTCCTTCCCTTCTTCTGTCTTTTTTTCTTTCCATCATACATTCCCTCTTTCCTTCCTTTCTTGTTTCCTACCTTTCTCACTTTTTTATTTCTCATGTACCTTCCTCCCTTCCTTCTTGTCTCCAAAATTTATTCCCTTTTCTTTCCTTCTTTCCTTGTTTTCTTCCTTTTCTTCTACCTCTTCACTTGTTCTTTATTCTTTAAAAGTTTTCATCTGTCTTTCTTTCCTTCCTTTCTTTTTTCTTCCTTCTTTTCTTTCTTTCTTTCCCCTTCCCTTCCCCCCTTCCTTCCTTTCTTTCAAATGAAGGCACCTAACACTAAAAGATAGAGGAAAGTCTACAGAATGGGTCCTTTTTGTTCTTTACAATGAAAAGTTTAACATGCTGAAATACTTTGGTTGCGCTATATGTCTCATTTCCTTTGAAAGGCCCCAACTGAATCGAGCATTTTGTTCCTGATTAAGCTATAAACACTTCTGAGCTCTATTATAAACATTTTGTTCTGCTTTACACAATCAAAGTCCATGGATAGTTGTGATGATTCTAGCTTCATTAGTTATCCAGTATAAAGTGCTGTAGTGCACTAATCAATCTACATTTTCCTGATAAAACAAAGGATCCAAAGTGATTTGTTGCTTTCCAGCTTTGCTTCAGTTTACAGCAGTAGATGTCTGGGGTTAAAGCAAAATGTCCGCAGCAGTCAAAACCTGGAAAAGTTCTCAGACAGCAAGCCGTGTTTGCAACAGATACGTTGCTTGAGCTTCACTGATATGGATCACAATGTGACAAATGATTATGAGGATTTTTGATATTCCTCCCCCAAGACAATTCTACTTTTCATTTCCTGCTAAATTTTCTCAGCATCAGTCCCAGCTTGTTGGACGCTACTCCCGTTCCCGTCTCTGTTCGCTGGTTTTATTAAAGCCAACATTTGTCAGCAGGAAGATGGTTGATATGCAAAACGTGGAGCCGCTTAGACCTCACGCCTCAGTAATTCTGACTGTTTGAGAAATGATATATGAGGAATGTTGGACAACAGATAAGAGACATGAGTAATGTTCAGAAGATTTCGAATTTATTACTCAGTTATGTGTTTTAATTTGTTCTCAAGTGTGTCTTACACACTGACGCTGCCATTCTACTGCAGCTGCTGTGGACACTTTGGTTCTGAAAAATTTGAAAAACAAGTTTATAATTAAAGGCCATATTGGAAATAAAAGAATATATGCATTTGCCCTTTTCTTCATAAAGCAAAATTATTTGAATTAATTATTATTCCTTCCTTGTTTCTAAGACATATGTAGTAAATAAGGTAAGTAGTCCATATAAAGACAAATGATGATGACTAAATATGGTTAAACTGATAGTCTAACCAAGTCTAGTTTTCATTCTATATAGTACTCAATTTAACTTGTTTTTATATTGGTTCTAACTGCCTTGTGCGTCTTTGTCCTGTTTATGTCTGTTTTGTTATATATGGGATTCCCACATATTTCTGGAAAAGTTCACATTTAATTGTCCAGGTTCAGTAAAAACATTTTCTTTCCAGACTTTTTATTATAATATGTCAAGACAGGAGTGCCCGAGTTCAGTCCGGGAGAGCCGTCTTACAGCATTTAGCTTTAGTCCTTCAACACAGATGACTCATATGGCTGATTAAAGTGTGACTCCATGTAATATTGTACATTACGGAAAATACAGAATGTGTACTGTATTTTTCAGATTATATGTTGCTTTATAGTATAAGTCAAATCAGTTAAAAAATGCATTATGGCGTGGAATTTTTTTTATTTAAGTCACACCTGACTATAAGTCACAAGACCAGCCAAACTACGAAAAAAACAGCAACTTGTAGTCTGGAAAATACAATATATTTTATTCAGCTGTGATGGAGAAGGGATGCATCTAAAAGATGCAGGATGTTAGTGCAAGTTTAAAAATAGAAAAGAGGGAGAGACCAAGCACAACAGTGTCTGCAAGATACAATCTTTCTTCTTAGAGGAAATACAGAATATGTAAAGTACCACAAAGTCTTTCCCTTTCCTAAATGGGGGATTGGTGTACAATCCAGAAGCAAATCGCAACAGTTGAGTCTTGGAGGATTCCACACAGCATCACATAAAAGAGTCACATTCTACTGACATCAAAGTTTGGCCTGACAACCTGTGGACTGGAAGACAATGGGCATCTGTATCATACCATTTGGTTGTGGGCTGTGAAAGCAGGATGACCTGTGTGAAAACAACATCCTCTCATGTTCCAGGTAGCTCTACATGACTAGATTTGGGCACCCCTGTCCTACTTTGAGTAAATTCCTTCCTTTCTTTTGCACTGTCTTCCTTCCTTGTGACCTATGTCCATTCTTTACAACTGTCCTTCTGTGTTTTACTCTTTTTATCATTAATATTTGTCTTTGATCTTTGCTTCCTTCCTTTGTTTTCCTCTTTGTGTCCTTCCTTCTTTCATTTCATGTACTAAGTCCCTTTCTCTTGTCTTTCCTTCCTTTGTCATGTTTTGCTTCTTTCTTTTTAGAGGTTTTTCTGCCATGTGTCCTATCTTCTTTCCCTCTTTTTCACCTTCCCCCCTTCCTTCTATCCTCCCTTGTCTCTTTTTTGTGCCCTTTCTACCATCCTGTTTAGGATTTCTGCCTGTTGTATATTTAAAGCTTGCTAAAATTAACATAAAAACAGACTGAGAAATCTGGAAAGTTTAGTCAAGGAAAGTAAGAATAAAAACACATAAAAACTGTGTGAATAAACCTTGTCTATTGTACATATTCTCCTGTTCTTTGCTGGTTTTTTGTACAGCACCTCGGTCTAAATGGTTATCATCATTCTACTGGAAGGTAAATCTCTAACCTGGTCTTGAGTCTTTTTCTGCTACTAAAAGTGTTAAACCATATTATCCTCCTCATTCACTCTCACCAGCTTCCACAGTTTTGATAAAGAAAACCATCCCCACAGGATGATGCTGCCACCACCATTGGTAGTCGGTCCATGTTTGGGTGAGATGGAGAAGGGTGTCTAGGTGTCTCTTCAAAAAATAGATATCTCAGTAGAGATCAAACGTGAAGACCGTCCCTTTGATGTTTATGCCTTCACTCCAGGTACTAAACACTCACTGCAGTTCTTACTTTGAACAGAAGAGGTTGCTGCTGCGAAAATCTGATTGTATTCAACCACTCCAACAACAGAAATTGAGTTCATTTTGAAGTGAAATGCAATGTTTTGTAATTAATATTCTCTCTGTGTTTATGTTCAATCATGCATGTGCTTATAAAAACCAAAGTGCGCTGAAACTCTACATGACATGGCAGACATGCGTAGTATCACAGTGTAAAGACATTTTCTTTTTCATATTTGACACAATTTAGTGATTCAAGCATATAAGTATAACTGTGTGATACTGATTTTAAACACTATTTTTTTATATAAATTCTGAATTTTAACTCACAAACACAATGTTAATTTCCATTTCTGCTCAATAAAAGCAGCACCACAGTATGATGCTGCCACCACCATGTTTTACCATGGAACCTATGTGAAGTGTTAGTCTGGACATGAGACTCAGTGTTTTAAGATAACGCTAACCATTATTTTGCAAATTAATTCAATTTACTAACTCGAGCACATGAGTTTAACAATCGGATATTAATGTGATTAAAACATATTTTTGTCATAAAATTCATATAAAAGTATTTAGCGTTCAGATTAATGTTAAAGTGTAAGTCAGCCACACAATGATAATTTACAACAATAATATGCCCAGTGATTTGTTCTTTATTGCATTGTTTAACAACTCAGAGGAATGGATTTATTTTCCCCCTGATTTTACTGTCAAACACAATCTGTGATACAATAAAGCACAACTCTTTATAGTTTAAAGCCAAGCAGTTTGTCTAAAATATGATTTGTGCTGGTAAAATGAAACGAAAGGGCTACGCTGTGTGAGGAAATTGCTCAGCTAAGTGACTTTCCCCCCTCTCACATTGCCAAGCAGCATCTCACTATATAAATAGCCATTGTCAGGAACACACATCAATCTTGGCATGTACCACCACAGAGCCAGAAGGCGAGTCGTTGTAGACTGCTGCTACCAGTCAGAAAATGGGCCGGGCTTGTCTCCTCAAGCCATCCTCGCTCTGCACGGTTGAGGCACAAACTGTGGCCATTGTTCTGAAGACTGGCTACTTTCATTAGAGAAGTCATTAAAGGAATTACAGGAGCTCGGCTATAGATTTTTTTTTTTCCGGGATTATTGTGCTCATATTTCCCTCAGTTCATCAGGCACATAACTGAAAGGCTGAAGCAGCTGTTGCATAAATCTTTGTCTTTGTGTGTGGGAAAAACAATTCTTTTCAAAGGCGTGGACATGTCATTTGTCTTCAGATTTGACAACTTTAAAAATGAGAAGGAAAGCCGGTATTTAAATATAACCAAATGTATTTCTTTAAATATCAACTAATAGTTTGGTTTATACCAAAATAAAACTTTTACTTTTTTAACTAATGTTTGCTTATCTGATTCATATGTGCTTGAGCTGTTTTGATGTCAAACTAGCACTAACATTGATGTGGACAAAGACGAAACTCTGCTGTCTGTAACAAAAAAAATCAGTAAGGCTTTATTTGTACAGCTGTTTTCATTTGTTCACCATGATTAAATGTTCATTTTTGAAGGAGTTTAAACTTGTTCAGACTAGTTCTTTCACTCAGCACTTTCTGAGTTTCAAAACAAGAATGATGTTCAGTGGATCAGACAAGAAGGAAACACTGCGGAAATTTTCCAGATCATGTTCAATCAATAAGACAGATATTCCTAAAACGTGAACAGAGGAAGTGACAGAATGTCCAGGTGAAAATAGATCATAACATACTCAGCAGCTCTAATTTGAAGAAGAGCAAGTTGAAGTCAAGCATTTATTTTGATTATATGACACAACTTCATTTGTGGGTTTCTTTTTTATAATAACTTAAATCTGCATGTTGGAGATATAGGTTATTTTTAATAGTTTTATTTTCAAGTAAAATTTTTAAAACACTGATAAGTGTTAAAAATACATAAATACATAACATCAATTAGATAGATGTTTATTCTTCCTCAATAGCTGCAGTAACTTGCAAAATAAATACTGCCTGTCTTTTTTGCTATGGGAGGAGGCAAAGTACAGCTACTGTTGATCCTTCTCAACTTAAATTAAAATGTTGCTCTTTACATATTTCCTCTTCTCTACAGCATCCACTACACTCACATGCAAATTAGTTATGACATCAGTTAGCAACAGCCAATAGCAACATTCTTCAATAATACTGGTTAGACTCTTACATGTGCATCCTCTCTATAGGAAGATAAAAACTGTTTAAACCTGTAATTTTTTTCAACCACTGGTGAAAATAAAAATGGAAGATTCTCTCAAATCCAATCCTCTTATAAAGCACATTTAACAACAAATGGTACAAAGAAAACAAAAAAGCCTAAACGTTCAGAATAACAGATGCAGCAGAATGTTAAACAAAAAAGCTTCTTTAAGCCATTTTACAAAAATACTGTAATTTATTATATCTCATTTTATTGTTTTGTTCAAGCTATATTTTTGATTTCAGAGTAATTCAAATCAGAATTATAGCTTGAGCAAAACTAATAAAGTTAGTTGTAATAAATTAGTGATTTTTTTTTAAGTTGGTCCATTTTTTCAGTGCACTGACTACCCAAGATTTATTACATGAAAACTTCTCTTGATTGTCACCAGTAAGATCAGCTAAAATAAAAAAGTAAAGGAAAAACAAAACAGTGCTTACATGCAAAACATGCAACATAAGACATAGTGATGTTTTAGGGATTCTAAAAGTATTTAATAATAAGCATAATGTTCAGTTACATGTTGTAGTAACTAAACAAACTATTTTAGCAACATTAAACAATATTTTCTTATGCTTTTGCACATGTTGTTGTCTTTTGCACTTCAGGAGCACCATCCTGAATCATCACTTATTTAGAAATGGCTCCTAACTGATTACAAAATAATGATATCACCACAAATATTGAAATCATAATAATAAAACTTTAGATTAATTTGCAGGTTTGTTTGTCTGATAATGATCAGCTACAATATCTATATGTAGTGTTTCGCTATTTGCCTCTTCGTCTCATTTTTCATGCGTATGTTGTCATGACCTAGAGGAACGTGTATTCAGGCGGATGTTTCTGATCTCACGTCCTGAGCTGTGGAATAATGTAAGAGCACTGGTGTGTTGCTGCTGTGGCTGGGGGAGCGTGTTGCCATAAAATATTAACGACTTGGAAGCCCAGCCACATGACAAGATGAATGTAATTGGCCCTCGCAGTTCTATCTGTGCATGTTAATGAGATGGGATGGTATTTAAATCAGTTGCAAACCCCAGACAGCATGGCTGCAGTGTAGAAAACCACAAACAAAGACGCAGTGAGATAGACACAGAAAATGTCAGCACAGGAAAGCCTCCGCCAGCATTTCTTCTAATTAATATTGTTTGTCTGAGCAGAACAATGTTTTGCTGCTGAGCCTTTTGAATGACTTGACGGAAATAATGAAAGCTAAATGTGAGATTTGTTTCTTTTTTTTTTTGAGCTTTTGAGTGAGAATTTAGGAAAAAGTGGTAGGTTTTTAATGGGAAAGGTTAAACAAGATCTGGATATTAAACATCTACTACTTTTCAATTAAAACCAATTTTGTGCAGCACTATCCTGCCACCGTTTAATGAGACTTTGTCTGACAAAGTAAGTTAAAACTATTATTATGAACCTAGGATGCAACTGTGAGTGCTATAAGCCTGACACCCTATTGTAGTGATGTAATTTTATTTTCAATAAAAAAAGAAGTACCGTATTTTCCGCACTATAAGGCGCACAGCATTATAAGGAGCATAGAATAGACGCTACAGTAGAGGCTGGGGTTACGTTATGCATCCATTAGATGGAACTGCGCTAAAGGGAATGTCGACAAAATAGTCAGATAGGTCAGTCAAACTTTATTAATAGATTACAAACCAGCGTTCTGAAAACTCCGTTCATTCCCAAAATGAATAAACAGCTGTTTTATTATTTTCCCCGAGGTAAAGTAAGTGACGTGGTATTTTCGTGACACAGGTTATCTTTTAACAACTTCAAGGTATAACATATAGTGGAGGGGAACTTTTCCTCGATTCAATAAACACGTAAAAAACAGTCTGATACTGTTACGGTAAATCAAACGTTAGTGCAATCACAATATATATCCACTTCCGCACCATTGATTCGTTCATGTTAAATTCTCTCGCTGCTGCTCTATTCCCGTGTTGTACTGCATGACTGATCGGCTTGAGCTTAAATTCTGCGTCGTAAGCGTGTCTCTTAATAGGAGCCATTTTGGGGTCTGTACACAAAACCCAGCGTGCACCGCGCGCTTCTTCTTCTACAGGGGAAAATGAAGTCGGCGGCTGCTTACCGTAGTTGTGAGACCTGTTATGGCTCAATATTGGTCCATATATAAGGCGCACCGGATTATAAGGCGCACTCTCGGCTTTTGAGAAAATTGAAGGTTTTTAGGTGCGCCTTATAGTGCGGAAAATACGGTAGTTATTCAAAGTAACCTAATCCTGTTGACAGTGAACTAATGAAGATGTGTTGACAACTCTTCGTTACACAAACAATGAAAAAACCTCAATCCATTCAAATTGTGCATACAAACAATTTGTAAACCCTGTTAGAACACCTTCAATGCCTTGTAAGGATCTGCTTCAGAGCGTCCTCCATGTGCTTATGAGCTCTACTTAATTTTAATGAATCTTGACAGCATTTAATTATCACCAGGTCAAAATCTGAAAGACGTACAACGATATGATCCAAAATGGCAAATTCTTCACTGAAAAAATAATTATTTAAAACACTTTTTAAGAATTAGCATTTTTGATGTTTTTGGCATAATTGGGAAATTTTGAGTTAGACTAGAATGAAAACATAGTGATTACTTGAACCTAACCTGATGTCTATGCTTGCCACAGATTTTTTAAAAAGTTGAGAAAACTTTTGATCGACTCAGCAAGATGAATTATGGGAAACATTTCAAGACACAAGCAGTTCCTTTTTTTGCTGCTTCACACAAATACACAATTGAGAACAGGCTCAAGGGGAGGAACGCAGCTGGATTTGATATGTAAATATCACATGACATCATCCGCAGTCACATGAGTGCCTCATGTGCAGAGGTGTAAAGGAGTTTACAAATGTCCTTCATTTGAAATGAGTGACTGGTGACTGAATTCGATTCATCAAAAATCCCAAAGAAAAAAATGTTTCACCTTTAGAAGAAATTCTGGTAAATTGAACTGATAGAAGAAAAATTATAGGACGTACTTCTTTACTTCCAATATGCTGACAAACCTCTTGTGTGACAGCACTGTGTGCATCCTCACACATTCCACGCTGTGAAAACATACACACGTGTTCTCAGTTACAGTCATGCAAGACGGAGTGGACAAAGGTGTGCTGCATCAAAAGGTGGACAAAAATATGTCTGTATGTTTGTTGTGTTTCTAAGTGTGTGCATGTATCTAAACCTGTTTGTTTTTGTGCAGACTACGGAGAGACCTGACGCCTGACGAGGGATGGGGGGCAGAAGGACAGATGGTCTGCCTCATGGTGGCTGAAATAAAAGAGGGAATTAGAAGACTCCAAGGTGTACACTCTGACGGCAATTACAGCAAATAGATTGGAAGTGGACCTCCAGGCGCTCAGGGAGATCACTCTGCGGGGGAGAGCTCCACCTCACTGCATCTGGTTCCTACGCCCTGAAAGATTTAAGATTAAAAACACACACACACACGCCCACATGCCTCAAGTGTTCTCAGAAGAAGCCAACTATCAGCATACCTATGTCTATCCAAATAGTGTCAGAACATGAAAAAAAGCAACAAAGAGCAAAGAAAATAATCTTCATCTCCACATAGAGTTTGAAATGGATTTCTATATTACCATTTTTCTTGAGTGTAAAGTGTTGCTGAAGGATTTGCAAAACCAATTTCCGACATCCCTGGGAGCTGTTTTTGGTTAGTTATTCTGCTGCCTGCAGGAGTTTGAAAAACAGTCAATTATTTTTGTCTTGCTTGCTTCCGCCCATCGATTCTGAAACGATTTTCACAGCACCTCCAAGTAACGATATGCAGCAATTGAATTAAATAGACCCACCCAATCAATATAAAATACGTAAAACATTCACAGTTCTCTTTCATTGCCCGTGGAAATAAGAATTCATTGCAGATGAAAATGCAAACAAAGTGAAAAGATATGTTTTATGGATCTATGAGAACATTTATGAAGTTTACTGATAGCCATCAAATATTTCAAAGATAAAATATTTAATGTGTTTCTTCTGGCAATATTTGTGCAAAGAATCTTAAGCAGAGTTTGGGTTGCAGTTTTTCTTTCCTGATACCATTTGGAGCAGTGGGGATCAGTGGATTCCATTAGTCTTGCCCTGTGGCTGAATGAGTAAAGTACCATTTAGAGTCTGTAACCCCAAAACCTTGTGTTCCCATCAGTGCATAAATGATGAAGATGGTCTAATGAAACAAGCGGCTCCCTGCTACAGCCAGTCATAAAAAGAACATTCGGGTCTCTGAAACTTCAGTCCGTTCATTAATCTTTCGAAACTTTCACTGTATGTTCCAGCTCCTGAAGTGCAGGAAGACAAACTCAAGAGATTCAATCATCACCTTATATTTTGTGAATGCTATGGTGCCTTGCAAAAGGATTCACCCCACTTATTTATTTATTTTTAAATTTAGGCACAAAATAAGCACAAATCTCTTTTCTACGAAGGGCTCGGAGATTTGTTAGAGTAAATCAGGCAACAAAAATCATCATAAAGACCAAGGAACACAGTAGACTGGTCAGAGAAGTTATAAGTTATAAAACAATGTCCCCAGGTTGTAACATCTCACAGAGCTCTGTTCAATTCATCATCTGAAAATGCACAATTGCAAATCTGCTGTCCACCCAAACTCACAGGCTTGGCAAGGAGAGCATTAATCAGAGAAGCAGCCAAGAGGCCCAAGGTAACTCTGGAGGAACTGGACCTTTATCCATGCACTCCACAAATTTGGTCTTTATCTTGGAGTGGCCTGAAGAAAACTATTGTTAAAAGGAAGCCACATGTCATGTAGGGTGGAAACTAGTTATTGTTTTAGGAGTTAACTACTCTGTCATAAGTAGTTAAATAATCAACAATGTTTTTTAAATCTTCTGTCAGTGAATCTAGTGTTTAAAGTATGGCACATGTTACTGCACTTTTTTCAAATCCCATTAACAAAACCCAACATACAGTCACATTCAATAAATTACAACATTTCAGAGAAGTTTGTGTATTTTAGTAATTCTGTTCACTATGTGGGACACATTTTATAGATAAATTACACTAAAGTTGTCTGCTTAAAGCTAATGTTTTGTAACATTAAATTTATGATAATAATATTATACCAGAGAGTTTTAATGTGGAAATGGGAGCTCAATGAAAAGTATGTTCAATGCCTGTTGAAAGCAGGCATTGAACCATTGAACTTTTTGAAAACCTAAGCTCTTGTTTCAAAGGATACTTCTATTAGGTTTTACCAGTCTAAGTGTCTTAAATTTTAAATTTGAGCTAAGCAATTGTCACTAAAACTGTGAAATAGCCCTTCAGTAAAGTGCTATATTAGATTACATCACCTCTGTATTTTTCATAAATTTACTTTTGTTCCTAACATGTTAGCAACCTTGCCTGGAATGACTTATCTTTGTCTAATCAATGGACCTCTTAAATCATTTAGAGGACACTGCAAATGTGTATCTAACAAGAAAACCTGTTAGAAACTAGAATCTCCCATTGAAACAAGGCACAAGTTCACCTTCTTGTAGGACTATACTAAGCTTTACTAAAGGGATAATGAAACAACTGAGACTAAAAGCCTAAAATTCAAGTTTTACATCAAATTATAGATCTGTTTCAAGAGTTGAAAATTGATATTTCCAGATGCTCTTCATCTTAAGCCTGAGCTTAAGCCATTTCCAAAATAAAAAATTGGCAAAAATATTTAGTCTGTGAATGGCTAAAGCCAGCTGAGACTTACCCCAAAAGGTTCAACTGCTGTAATTACAGTGAAAAGTGGTTCTACAAAGTGATACAAGGGAGGCTGAGTATAAAAGGCATGTATTTTTATTCATAAAAAGTTGACAAAATGTAGAAAAGCTCAAGGGGTGTTAATGCTTTATCCAAGAACGACATTTATAATCCCACCAAACACTAAAAACATAAAATAGAATGAAAATAATTCAACTGGAACAATGTTTTCAAGTATACAGAGTCAGGTACACAGGTCTAAATAATGTAAATGTTCATTGCTGGCCACAAAAAGAATAAAGTTCTGCATGGTTACCAACTGCATGCATTCTTATGAAATGTACACACATGGCTTAACAAGAAAACAAGAAATCAAGATTGTATTGTATAAAATGTAAATAAGGCCAACTTTAGGCCCATGAGTTATGGTCTCCCGAAGAAGCTGCTTTCCTTTGTTGCATATATGCATGAACAGTATATCACTCGGCTCTTGGAAAACAAACAAAAAGTGGGAGAAACAAGAAAACTAATGCATTAAAGATAATTAGATAGAGAGCATGTGTAACCAACAAAAAAGAGTTTGATGAACAGAGAGAGAATAGCAGTAACAAACATGGTTTAAAATTTGCAAAACTGTTGTCTGCAAACGTCAGGGTTTTTGTTCACTCACAATTTGATTGCATAATTAGTTGGGGACAGATGCAGTTAGTTTTATGTGACAGTCATGAATGGCATTATGCAAGAGAAGCTCTGATTGTTATCATGCATCAATCTGAAAGATTAGAATGAAATTTTGTCTTTTACTAATATTACTATCGAAGAAAGTCAACATTGTATTTTGCAGACTTTTTTGTCATGTTGTATGAAAAATACTAAATGACATTCTATCCCTCATGTCTGAATATTATCAGTGACGCAGTGTATTCTTCTAGATGTTCAGATTGATCACTTGGCAGAAGAATCTGTGACGTCTCCTGAAACCCAAACAGCAGGAGTTATTCAAGCAATCTTTGCAACTTCTTGATGAGCAACCTGTTTGTGCTAGCCTATATTTAATATCTCCATGGTAAACATTCTATTCTATCGCTGCTTTATGTTTTAAAGATGCACCACAGCATCAGGATCTATCCCACAGCATTGAAAGAAACCAGTTACAACCTGTTAGTACATTTCACTGGCTTGAGTCTTTTTGTTTTTGCTATGGTCAAAAGCAAAAAGACTGCAGTGTCTGACATCTTGTTTCACATGGTACGTGTTTATTTCCAGCACTATTTAATCTCCATATGTGAAGCTCTTCACATATGCTAAGTATGAAGATCTTCATTGAAACAGCCATAAAATATTTGTGCATTGCAGCACATTAAGCCAAAACTTCTTTCTATAGCAGAAACAAAGCCTTTGCAAAGATGCACATAGCTATTCTGAATACTGTTCTATCGGTTGTGCTATTTTCTTCATGTCCTACTTCAGTATCAGTTTTAATATGTTTTAATGAAAAGCAATCCTGTAATGCAAGACACTTTCCTTCTTGTGCATCTTCCAATTTTTCCATTTCTGAACATAAACTACAAAACAGATAAATAACAAAATGTATATAACTGCCAAACAAAATCCCTAAAAACTTTAACACAACCCTGCCTTGTTTTTTTTTAACCCGTTTTCATGAGTCTTCGTGTATGCTAGAGAGGATGTGAGGTGGTTGAGATCAGGATTTCAGGTGACGATTGTCATCTGGGTGTGGCAACAACATCAAGATTTCCATCAAACATTTGAGGGATGTTTCCTGAACATTTCCTTTAAATCAAGACTAAAAACCCACCTCTTAAATGTCCCTTTGACTAATGATAACTGGAAGATTGATCAATATATTTGATGCATATGTGCTTGATGACAGCGTTTGACAAAATGTAATGTTTATTGCTGGCTTCATAATTGGTGACTGTATAATATTTTAATAGTAGAAAGCACTTTGAACTGCTTCAAAGTGCAGTTTAAAGCACTTCTGGAAAGTGGTATAAAAATAACCCTGATTTAAATTCTGGAACACAAAGGAGACAAAAGGGAAAGTAAAAAGGAACACGGAATGTGCCTGGTTTCCACAGGAGTGGCAGCCAACCAGCAGGCTCTTTGAGCTGCAGGCTTGATGAGTTGATTGGAATCAGGTGTGGTTGCAGCAGAGCGAGCAGCCCCACCCTCACAGGTAATCAGCAGCACACAAGGCAGGTCAGAGTGAGAGGAGGAAGTACACACACACACACACACACACACGCACACACACACACACATACAGACAACAACCAAAGGATCATGATAGAAATCTGCTTCTTTGTGTCACTCCCAGCTGTTTGTTACTATGTACTTGTCCATTCTTATGAAACCCCGCACCACATATCAGAATTTTATTTCTATTAGAAAAGTACAGTAGTTGTTTTTTAAAAAAGAAACCTTTACCTTGCATGAATGTCATTCTTAAATGTTTCTGTTTCACCATAATCAATATACATTTTACTTATCTACTCCCCCCCCCACTCCCTATTTAGTATATTTGGGTACTTCGGCAAGTACTTGCAGCTGATTCTTAACTTGGAGGGAAAGAAAATAACCAACATTCACTGTACATGACTCATGTGTTTGTGTTGGAATCGAAACGAGTCTGAGAATTAAATTGAAACAGGCTGTTGCAGTCAGCTCGGACGTGGTCATAAATCACTGTTAATATTTCTTTGAGCAGGAACATCAGATATGAGATGTTAAAAACCACTTTAATGAAAATCATCAAAGTGTAAAATCACCACAAAAAAAATCTGTTTTTCAGTTTGATACTATAAGCTTTTTGTAGGGACTACATCATGTATTAAAAGTAAATATGCAGAAAAGATAGTTCATCCTGTGCCTCAATGGCATCATGATGACATTTTGCTGCAACCATTCAGTTTTTTTTCCATTTTATTTGTTTGTACTCTTCCACATTGTATTTGTTTTTTCTTTTTTTTTGTTTGCCGCAGCTCAGCTTGGATCTGTCTGCAGCAACCATCTGGTAATTACTAACATAAAAAAGTCGCTTTTGAAGAGAGGCAAAGTAACTAATCACTTCCATTTAACATTCATAAATAAAGTAATATTCTTTAAAATCTATTCTGTCAGGAGGCACTTTTTAAGTAATCAATCTCGGCTTCTTTCACCTTTCATCTCAGATAGTTTATTCTAAACTTCTAAGAATCTGCAGCACAGAGTGATGACAGTATATCTCATTGGACCAGAATGTTGCCTACAGTGTGGACTGGTGATGATATTACTGAACAGATACAACTATTCATGAGATTGATGGATTGTTTTCCCACAAAACAAATGCATGATGTGCCAAACTAATAACCACAAGCAGCTGGAATCAACTCCTTTTTTGCCTCAGTGGTACTAATCATAAATAAAACATTCAATTAAATGAAAAAGATGTCTTATCAGATATTTGAAGTCTTTAAAGAACTATTCAATATCCTTCCTGAGTGATTTTAATAGAGTGAGTCATATTTCAGGTGGCCTGATTTTCAGATTGTATCACAGCTCAACATTTGTCACCTGTCAAATTATTTTCCCCCCCTGCATGTCACGTTCATTTGTCAAAACGCCATTGTTTAAAGTTGCCTTCTGCTTTTTGTCCAACTAAATCAGATCCCAGAGGATTTTTATTTGGATGTCACGCTTATGGTAATGCTACAATAATAAAATTGCACGCAATTTCAAATGCAATTCATCTAAGTCTTAACGTCTTTAAGCAAGTATCAGGAATAATGACGGGAGTGACAGTGTGAGAACAAGCAGTTGAATATTTCAAAAGGGAGCTTTGGTTCTGCAGAAATGGCAGCTATCTGCCGTTGCAGTGAATGAGTAGCTTGCTAAGGAGAAACTGTTATAGCTCTGTAAACATTTTGATCCATTCGACTCGATGTTAACGAAAGCTGCAAATTCACAGAGCAAAGAACAGCGAAAGCCAATGCTGTTTTCCTGTTTCAGTTTTAACATCTTTTATTTCTGTGATGTCTGCTGGATCCAAGGGAAAACCATTTTTCACCATTTTTCTAGCCACTCAGAGTGACGTTTGAATTACGGCCGGTGTATCCGATGCACATTTATTCTTCCTCCCTGACAGTTTTATGGAACTCATTATCTGCTTTGTGGCCATGGCTGTGAATGGGGAACTTGTGGGGGTTTTATGTGTAGCCAGTAGCTCCTCCACTGACCACATTTAATGTCCTCTTTCAGAAAATAAAGAAGAAAAGCTAGTGGTGTCCTGAGGGGGCATCGAAGCCGCTTGTAGGACCAAACCCTGTGCGCACACAGAGTTCCAGCACAGTATTTTTTTTTTTTTTTCTATTTTTTTTTTTTGATGAGAAAGAGAGCCAGACCGCAATTTTATTTACCTCAGGTGCAATGGCTCATTATAAGAGTGTTAATGAGGAGCAGATGTAGTGAAGACGGTGGAGGGGGCGGCTTCAGGAGCGAGGTGTGGTCTGGGGAGAGTCTGCATGGAGGTCTGTCAGGGGAGTTCCAGCCCCCCTCTCCTTTTCAGCTCAGCCAAAACACCCTTTGTTCACGTGTTAATATCTACTCAGCAAAGGATATTAGCACTGAGAAATGCCTAGCGCAGTGAAACCATCGGTATGCTGAGATGTGTGGAAGTCGCTGCAGACATAAAGGATCTGGGGATTTTTTTGTTTGTTTGTTTTCATACTGAACTCTTGTGAAAAAAACAGGCTTACTTTCAAATATTTATACAGTTACATATCATCCTTAGAAAGCCTAATGACACTCCTTTTATATAGATCTATATACACAGCAAATTCCCGTTTTGTTTATCTATTTTACCTTGAATGGTCCTGATTGGTGACCAATTTAACAGAAACACAAAAATCTGATCACACCAAGCACTGGCATATCACTCTCACAACAATACTCTGGTTACTTCTGAATGAGGAGTATAAAGCCAGAAGAAAACTCAACCTTCTTGAAAATATAGAGACATGTTTGTGGTTTAATCAGGCAGGGCAGAGAGCAAAACTTTCAGCAGATTGAATATGTTATTAGAAAACATTTCATTTTTATTCTTTTCATTTCCAGTTACTGTCTTTCATAGAGTTGTTGACTATCTTTTATAAATTTCCAAGTTTATGTAAGTATCTGCATTGTTTAGAAAGAACACACGGAGACACTGCTAATTTTAGATACAGAAGACCTTTTAAAATGTTAACTCCTGACACATTATGTTTATGTGACTGATTAAAAATAAGGCATGCAGGAGGCTTCTGGAATTATTTTTATTTAATATTATCTAACATAACATAATGTCAGGGCTAATGGTCACAATGTTTTATGTTTATTAGACAGTGACAAAAAAGTAATTTATGTCAATAAGGTATGAAAATGTAGATTTTTTTGTGTTATTATTTATATACATAGTTAATCACATACTTATGTTAAGTAGAAGAGTTCAAAATGGAAATGAAATGGAAGTATGAAGGAACAAAATGGCAATAGGTGGCTACAAAAAGCAGATGTGAATTATCAAAGGGGAAAATTCGCCAAGATTTACTTATAAGCTTTGTTGTCATTTTTTCCTTTTGGAATATTTTAATTCTTATAAAGTTTAGACAAAAGAAATTCTAAAATGAACCATACACACTTAAATCGAGGTTGTGGTGTCAGCATTTATGACCCTGACTCATGTCACATGGCATGACATTATGCCCCCCATTTACCATAATCATAAAACCAAAATCAACACATTTACAGCTCAGACCCACTCCCTTTCATGCATGTTTTCAATCTTTCTGTGGCAATTTTGCAATTTGTTTGCACTGAATAACAATGTCCGGTGAAGCCCTAAAGCAAACCAAAATAAAAATAGCTGTAAAAGATAATACAAACTGTTTATATTTGCATACTTTGTGAGATGTTAGTACAACAATGTCAACTTGGAAAAGCATTAGCTTTGAGTTTGCTTCTGTGACATCTACAAAGCTCTTTGGCAGCCATGGTTTCCTCAAGTCCAGATCTCTGCATGCCAGTGACAGACAATAACAGTGTTGTGCACCATGAACCCGCCTCCACTGGGGGAATCTCAGTGTCACAAAAACAACAATGCTGGGAGTCAACCCCACTGTTGGCCAGTGAGTCTTTTACGTTTTTATTGGCTGGGCCTCCCCCCTGCTGCTGAGCCAAAGTCAGGCTATCAAACAAAACAATTTACGGCCTTGTCTGCATTTGACCTTGGGCGTCCTGAAATGCCATTGCTTAGGAAATATGAAGCCCATTGAATGAATGCATATCTATATATGACATCATCTGGTTTCCTCATTAGCCTCTGAGTCTGCATCAAAATTAGATAAAGTAATGCCTTTCTTCTTTGTAAAGGTCATTGTAGGTGATATCAATATATATCTAAATCTGAATGAAAAGTTTACTTTTCTGCTAATTTGTTGTTTTATCATTTGAAGGAGACTCCCAGCCTTGAACCATTTCTGTCAGTAAGGCGCAAACCTTAGTGAATGCATTTATACCTGGAAAATTTATATGCAACATGAGCTCCAAGTTAATAGAAAATAATACCAGATTGATTATTGATAGATATGAGACTGAATAATCTTATGAAAGAGACTGATTAGATTGTTAACACAAAATAAACAAGAAGCTTTGTCAACTGTTTATGTATTGTTACATTTATCACAGTTATTAACAATTTGACAAAGTATTCCCT